>NC_141085.1:38498598-38813598 GCF_041138505.1 Cibotium barometz | reverse complement strand
CATAGAATGACCATCATGGGGGTTAATGATTCTGAGACTCTGAAGAGAGTTAGGTGGAGATTTGAGAAGCTTCTGTTTCCTACCGAAATAATTGATCCTAAAATGAGAGATATTCTTTTGATACCCCCTGTTAGAAAGCAGAGCCATGACATAAAGATCACAAAGGTGACACATGAAGTTAATACAAGAGCCACGGTTGAACATGAGGCATGGTTACATCAGGAAGTACTGAAGTAGCAGGAGAATGTAAAGGCCATGAAGAAGCCTACCGAGGATGATCTTTCAAGCGACAAGTTGTACAAAAAGGAAACTATAAAATTAGATGTTGTTAATTTATAGGAATTGTTAAAATTTCAGAATGGTATATATGTCTTCGTGGCCCTAGACAATGGGGAGAGACAACTTAGTCTAGACTTGGTGGACCTAAATATACTGAAGCACAAGAGAGATTAGATATCTAACTCTATTGTGTATGTTTGTCTAAAGTAAGTTCTTCTTCATCTGAGTCTACTATATATGTTTGCTTCAAGTTTGACAATTTCTGGTGTTAAGTTTTTTTTAAAAAAAATTTGGCAGTTTGGTAAAGTGTAAGATCCTTGCAGAGTCCCAGAGAGAAGTTTTTATTCTTAATTCTTAATCGGCTCCTCTGCTAAGGGTCAAAGGTACCCCACCGGATAACAAAAGAAGATGGTTTACCTACTGCAACTTCACGGAAGTCAACACGATTATTTTTTCATATTAAACAAGGTAAATATATATATTTTTTGATTTTATTTAAAATTCATATTGATTAAATGTCTTATTTTTAACTCTGGTTTTTAATGTTTCAGCAATCATTAGAGCCTTGTTTGTTTGGAGCTAGACAATTAGATTGTTTGGACTATGAATTCCATACACAACACACACCCTGAATTGAGACTGTGAGTCTTGCTCATTTATATTACCCTAAATTACCAAGTCCTTCTGTAATTTCTAGTGTCTTATTAAATTTGTATGCCTTGACAGTTGTATTAAGAGAATGCTTGCAGTCATTGGCCCTATTTGCTTTGTTGAAGGCATTTTTGACTTTGCAATCAAGAAAATATATGTGCCATATCAAACAGATGGCTATTCGTGTGGCTGGAGAACTATTAGACATGTAGAGTACTTACTAGATAGCTTGTTTCAACTTAACCCTAATGGACCAAGGTAATAAAACTTGTTGATCATTTCTATCTCAGCAATCATAAATTTATGCTCTACTAAACTTGATGATTTTTTTCCGTTTCATTGTGCAACTAACTATTGAAAGATACGACAACCTCTTTGTGGAGCGCTATAGAGTGACGATGATATAGATGATCTTAAGATGTGCCGAGGAGAATACCCCACAGAACACACCTACTTTCCCAGATGAGGTTGAGGTTCTTGTCAAAGATGGACCTGCTTAGCCGAGGGGGGCAACCACGGGAAGGCAAAGAAGGAGGAGGAGGGCATAGAAGAGAAGGGTGAGGAGGAGGAGGGAAAAGGATAGAAGGTTGAGGAGGGTAGGGAAGAGAAGGGTGAGAAGGAGAAGATGGATGAGGAGGAGAAGAAGGATAATCAAGGAAAAGTGGGGAAGGATGAGGAGGTCGGAGAAGGGAGGGGTGAGGAGGAGAAGATGGATGAGGAAGAGAAGGGAGGGGTGAGGAGAAGGGAGGGGTGAGGAGGAGAAGATGGATGAGGAGGCAGGGGGGAAAGGACAGAAGGTTGAGGAGGGTAGGGAAGAGAAGGTTGAGGAGGAGAGGATGGACGAGGATGAGAAGAAAGATGAGAAGGGTGAGGAGGGCTAGGAAGAGAAGTGTGAGGAAGAGAAGAAGGATAAGAATGTTGCTGAAGACCAGAACAAGGAGCTAGAAGAGGAGGAGGGAGTTGAGCTCAAGGACACAGATGGAGATGTGGAACATACACCTTAAAAGATTGATGTGAGCCAGAGATAATTTATTTGTTACATTCTTTAAAGACATGCCCACTACATTTATGGGAGTAGTGAAGGTTTGTAACATTTCTTATCAAACTAATTGAGATGTTTTCTGAATTCAGAGACTGATCATTCTAGACGTATATGGTCTGCTTCTCAAAAGGCAATATGTTCCTTTCAATATTAACGGGGCGAGAACATTGTGTATAGGGTATATGCACATGATGCTGAGGCCAGGAGTGGCAGATTTCATCAAGTTTGTGCTCTATTTTTTCGGGCTGCCATTTGGTCCTAAATGGCTGCGCAGAACTTGGAATCTATGATTAGAGTGCTTTGCATAGAAACAAGTTTTGAGCCAAAAGTGACTTTTATTTTATCTACGATCAAAGGGACTGTGAAGTGCATCCCAATATGTTTCATCCAGGCAAAGAGGGAGTGCTGCTGTACACTAAGCCCTTTGCCATTATCCATCTACCTATTGACATACATAATACTTTGTTGATAGATGATATCCCTGAGAAGGGGATATTTAATCCAGAGCACACTTGTATATCACCTCTACCTTTTGAGGGAGATGTAGATGATAGGTTTTTGGAACAGACACTAATTCCTTATTTAGAAGGCTTGTAAGATTTTTTTGGCACAGTTCCAGAATATGTAAAAAATAATCCATTTAATTGAAGTAATTTCTTATAAATCAAAGGGATAACTCGTGTACATTGCAAGCTTTTTTTCATTTCTAATATAAAAAAGAAGTACTGATAATATTAAAAAATGTACATTGTCTTGCAATAAAAAGTGTTGATGATATAAAAAAGTACATTGTCTTGGATCAAAAGTACATGGGTAATTGAAGTTACATAGGAATGATAATTACTTTGTTCTGCAAATCTTTGCAAATAATTATCTTCTCTCTTCTCTGCAACACCTTTCTTCCATTGTGAAAGAAATAAAACTCTGATGGCATCTCATGTATGCATTCGTCTTTGAGGTTCATAGGATTACAATTTATTTTATGTGGTTGCAAGGATGATTGATCCTCTCTGCTAAGTACAAGCTCGTTGTGCATGTAGACATGTTGCACAAGCACCTCCTTTATAGTTGTCCTTCCGCTCTCTATCTTGAAGTCTTTGATTCTACCCTTCCATGACATTATGAAAATGTTCTTGCTGCTTCTATGTTTTTACCTTCTTGGTTGCATAAGCACCCAGGTTCCCTTGGTTATTTGAACTTGTGTCCATTGGTTCTGTTTGTTGACTGTGTTGGAGATAAGTATAGAAAACACTGATGATCTAAGTCTCCTTGGCCTTTGAAGTGTTTCATCAATGTCCTCCGATGTAGGGTATGACCGACATGATATGAACCGATGGTTTGTAGCCAAGAAAAGACAAGATATCGAGGATGAAAAATTCTCCACATCTTCAATGCAATTTCTGTTAGATTCTCCAAAAAGTTATTTATTTAAGATGAATACGATTGTTTTTGGAATATATATAAAAACTTTTTAAGATTTTTTAAAGAATATAGCTAATTTTCAATGCTACGTTGCCTGCGTGCTCATTGGTTGGCGGCTATTTTCTCTCTCTTCTAAAAGACCCTCCAAATGACCTCCGAAATGTTCTAATGTGTCACAGGCCATGTGAATTCCATGGCAGAGGCAAGCTAGATAAAAGAACGCGTGTTGAACAACTCAATTTAATATGATCCATCATCCATTTGTTTCCATTAGTAGGGTGTGTGCAAGTAAACCTTAGTGGATAACAAGGTGGTTTTTATCCTTTGTGTAATTAAGGATCTAGCCTAAGGTCAAAAGGTCCTTGTTAATTTGGGTGTGTGCAAGTAAACCTTAGTGGATAACAAGGTGGTTTTTATCCTTTGTGTGATTAAGGATCTAGCCTAAGGTCAAAAGGTCCTTGTTAATCTAGGTGATATTCTCGTGTGCCCTTATAGATTTGTACACTCGCACACTCTTTGTGGTGTATATTAGTGATAATAAAGCTTGCTGTGTGGAATACTCTTGTCTTACTTATTTGATTTTAGTGTATATTAAAATTTTCATTTGTGTGTGTAAATCTTTCTTAGTGTTAATCATTGTTGGTTTCTTGCTTAGGTCCTAATTCCATGTCTACTCGTGATTAGCATTGAGTAAGATTAAACCTCTGTGTGCTTGTGAGCTGTCTTACAGGCATTGAGAGTAGCTCACATATAGAACTGACCCCGAATCTCAAGCTGGTATCAGAGCATATGAGCAGCTCCTTTCCCTTCAAGCGGCAATCAGTGACTTTTCCTGTGTGAGCAAACCTAGCCAACTGAGACTCAAGCACGGCAGTATTCTGTGTGGCAGATCCTAGCGGGGTCTCTTCTTTGTGTGGGCACCTAAGTTGCCTCAACATCTGGTGCATCAACCAGCGCAAGCTGAGAAACTGGTGCAACAAACTGTGTAAGCAACAACTGCGTGTTCTTTAGTTCTCTGTGTGAGTGCAGCCACGTTCTTGTGGTTTTCTGTCCTGCAGCCGTGTTTTGGTTGCTCATAGTTGCTGATGACAATAATAATAGTACTCAACCCGCTTTGTTGTAGTATGTAAAAGATATTAAAAAGCAAAACACAGTTGTTGTAGTATGTAAAAGATATTTAGAAGCAAAACACTGGAATGGAAGCCCGAATACAAAGGGTCAAATTGATAAGATTTTTTTCTCTCCTCTCCTTGTGCCTTGGTTGTCCATGGTTAATATGTAATAGATAATAATAAATATATCTTGGTTTTTGATACCTTTTGTGCTGGGCTTTGTGAAAGCTCAAGGAAGCTTCAAACTTTATGAATCTTGTGTTGTGTTGTGATGGCACAAGTACCACACATAGTTGCATCACGATGCAAATGACTCTATTAAGACATTGAGTGTGGTGTCACCCTTACACACTAGTCATTTGGACTCCTGTAATTGGATTAGTGGATGCATAATCTATAAGTACAATCAGCATAGAGTATAGAGAAAAGAAGAGCTCACAAGTATTCTATTCCAAGGGAATGATTGTGTATTACTTATTATAAAAAATGACTTATTTACAACTGACTAGTTTTCATACTAGGCCGACTAATCTTAAGCAAGGATATACACAAAGCCCTTAGACTTTCCCTATTTGACATTAAGTACAAGGTAAAGCCACTTTATATTGACATTAAGCACAAGGTAAGTGTTAGTATACACTCAATGCCCGCCTCTCAACATGTATCTTGCATCTATGTTTGGTGCACATTTGTAAAGGCTCCCATTATGAGAAAACCCCATTGGTGCACATTTGTAAACGTCTTTGGTGAGAGCCCCGGCTTAGACGATGGAGTCATTATTGTGACCATTGATGGATGGGAGATAGTCAGGGTGTAAGCATTAGCTGGAGTCTAGGGTAGCACCTTGGCTAGGGAGTCCCACGGAGGCCAGCGGCCCCTTGGCAGAGATCCACGGGCAAGCACCCTCGGACTCGACGGTATGGGTTCATTATTAGTGGGTAGTGATCGGTTGGTCATGTTTTGAGGGTAGTGACCGTATCAATGATGATGAGGTCAGGAATCCACCTCAAAGATCACTACCACCTCTCCATAATTCTCTCCTTCATTCTAGCTCGTCAACTAGGCTACATTCTCTCCTCCATAATCTCTCACCTACCAAATTCTCTACGAATGGCTTCTACCTACTTGGATGAATTTTTTTGATACTTTACTGCTTGGTGATTACACCTTTGACCTTTGCACACATTTTCCCTAAGAGGTTATATCGTGTGGAAGTAGTAGTAGTTTGTAACAAGAGGCAAGGTGTTGGTCTTTGTAAGCTTATTCCTCTCACCTAAGGTCTTGCAAACTTGATCGAAGAACTCAATATATTTTCTAGGATTTCCCTCTCCACCATTAAACGTGTGCATGAGATTTGCAATTTTTCCAACCTTTCCAAAGCTACTCCATCTGTTATATCTCATGATTGGCCCTATACGTTTGGCCACTGCTCTTCCCAATGCTTGTGTAAAGGCTACTGGATCACGAGGGCTATTGTACTTCTTGAAGTATTGGTACAGTAGGAGCAGCATGTGGTATGAAGGGGACTGCCTATGAGCGTAATGGCATGAGTGCCGGAGGAGTAACATGAGTCCGGCGGTAGGTGGGGGGTTGTATAGAAATTCCCATATGTACTGATGACATATGAGCCAAGGGCACCATTGGTCTAGTCATTTGTGAGGATATTCCCCTTACTATAGGTTACAATGAAGAAGTAGAGGGGGATGCAAGGAATCAAGGATTTTGGGTGAAGGTTCCTTTGTCTATGGCCCTAGTAAATGATATGGATGTGTTAACTAGGCCTAGAGACATTGTTGTAGGGGCTGCTACAACCGTGGTTGTCATAGTTGTGACCGAGGGCATGAAACTAATGCGCAATGTTGTGTGGTTGGTCACGGTGGTGGGTGGTGCCCTATATGAGTGGTGTAGTACCCGATATCACATACTCTAAAATTGTGTTAACATCATCTTGAGTGGGTACCTCTCTATGGTCTAGGAATGTGAAGCCCATGCTAGTATATTCTTGGAATCCTGTGTAACCTTGAGGAACAATAGTAGTAGCTGGGGCTTTGTCCATCGTGTAGCTAGGCATCACCACATATGTGGGATCAATATGGTTTATTGATGGTGTTTTCATCTCACTCAAGGTAGGACCTCGCACATTGTCTGTCTCCTAACCTGTGTCATAGGAAGTCGCATGGACATGGGACATGGTGATTCCCTTTCTAAGCCTCTCTTGCTCTATAAAAACTTGAATATATTCCACGACCATGCAAAGTCTTTCTTCATTGTTTGTGGGAGTAGAAATGGCTTACTTAATTTCCTCCCGACTAACACCATATATAAGGCTCACACAGCCAGGTTCGTTGATAGGTTTGTTTGTGCCCAAAGAAAATGCCTAATAGATATGTCCACTACACCTCAAAAAATGAAATAACTCATTGATGTATGGTTAGAAACCTTAGGAAAAGATAATTGCTGCGTGGTCACTTTCCAAAAATGAAAATTAGCCATTGTCACCCCAACCAAAAGAAGAAAAGAACACTTGTATGCACTAGAGGAGGGGGGTTGCGAAAAGAAGGGAAATAGTTGCGGGAAGCAGTGGAGAGAAGATTGGATTGTGTGTGAGCTAGATGTGCGTAAGATATTGGAGAGAGAAGAGAGTCGAGAAGAGGGTCAAAAGGGAGCTAAGAAAAAAAGGAATAGAGAGTGATTCATGAAGGGGCCAAGAGAGATGCTTGGGCCAAGAAAAAAAGGAATAGAGAGTGATTCATGAAGGGGCCAAGAGAGATGCTTGGGTGAAGCAGTTAAGTGAAAGTTTGTTTGTGACTTTTTTGATTGAGAAATAGACGATGGAGGTTTTGTTTGATTAGACATGAGTCTTCCCAGACTCCAAAGCAGAGGTTGCAAAGGTGAGAGGGTCTTGTAGGAGGTGGGTTCCCTAGGACCTTTGAGGTTGCAAATCTGTTGGAACTTGGACGAGCTCAAAGTCTTATTGAATGATTCTCTACAGTGTTGGTGATTGTCTCCCAGAGTATAGCTGCAACTATGGTTGTTGTTTCTTTTTCTTTGGTGAAGTTGAAAATAAAAGGCTTTGTTGGGATAATTGTGTGAAAGTCCCTTTTTTTTTGTGGTGATTCTCTCTTTTATGTTCTATCCCCAAATCTCATGTGTGTTGAGATTGTCTCAGTTATATATATATATATATATACACACACACACAGGGTAGTCTGATTGTGTTGTTGGAAAGATGAAATCTTATGCTTTGGTTTTAGGTGTGTTGTTTTGGTAGAGTTTGTTAGGAAGAAACAATTGTGAGTGAAGAGTTGACTTGTGTTGAATCAGATCTGTGTCAGCTAGCTTGTGTTTAAGTTAGAAAGTTTTGATAAAGGTAGCTTGGTCAGTCGTGTGTCAGGATAGCTTAGCTGAGGTTGTAAAAGTATTAGTCTAGTCTTGTTTAACACTTTTGAGGTCTAGGTTGACAATTAGAACCAATTAGGGGATTGTATGATAGGCTTGGCATTGTTTGTGGTCTAAATGTCAACTCAGGACTATGTCAGGTCAGAAAGGAGTCAATTAGGATCAGCTGAAGCCCAGTAGGAGTCAGTTGTGGGTGTTTAGGAGTAGTTTTGGTCTCTTTGTGTTGAAGGGAAAAGTTTTGAGTCAGATTTGATATAGTTAGCTATCAGCAATAAGGCTGAATTGAAGGAGAAAGTATTTCAGAGTCAGAAGACTATTAGTAGTTGTTGGCAGTTAGGTTAGATTGGTCAAAACAGTGAGTCAATTAGGATCAGCTGAAGCCCAGTAGGAGTCAGTTGTGGGTGTTCAGGAGTAGTTTTGGTCTCTTTGTGTTGAAGGGAAAAGTTTTGAGTCAGATTTGATAGTTAGCTATCAGCAACAATAAGGCTGAATTGAAGGAGAAAGTATTTTAGAGTCAGAAGACTGTTAGTAGTTGTTGGCAGTTAGGTTAGATTGGTCAAAACAGTGAGAATGGTGCTAGTTGGAGTTAGTGGTGAGTCTTTGTTATGATATCTCTTTGAAATTGGAGAAGCCTGCAATCTAGGGAAGGTCAAAGGACATGTGAGTGAAGATTTATGTTTCAGTTGAGGCTGTCCGGTTTTGTATTAGACTACTGAGTCGATTTTTAGTCAAGTTCAGTCGATTTTTAGTCAAGTTCAGTCGGAGAGATATTAGAAGGTTATTGCAGAGCATGAGGCAAGTGTTCGGTGATGCCCTGAGATTTAGAACTAGAAGTTAGTTGATGTTGGAGGAAGGTTGGTGAGCTCAGAGGGCTTTTACCTGACATGAGGAGGATTTCGAAGTCAGTTTTCTATTAGCTGTGTAATAGTTGAGGTGAATTTAGGTCAGCAAAGGAGTGTTGACAAGTGCTATGGGAGCTCTGAAACAAGGTCTTGAAGCATGCTAATGTTGGAGGATAGTTTGGGAGTAAGATGGATGTATATCTGACTATAATCACCATTAGGCTTCTGAACTAGTATACTGCTAGAATCTAATTGGTTGGTATTAGAGCTGAGAGAGTTTATGATCAAGTAGTGGTTAGCTAAGGGTAGATGAAGGTTTGTAATTAAAGATCTAAGCTCTGGGAGGTCAGAGCTAACCTGGTGGGAGGACATCTATAGGAGTTAGTCGTACAATTTTAGGAGCTTAGAATGTGCTCAGATATCCGTTTGTGTCAGTTGGAGAACATGGGACATTAGCTAAGTGTACTGGTGCCTTCATTTGGTGTTTGTGCTGGGTTGTGGTGCTAGGTGGTAGTTCTCTCCTCATGGTGGTGTGTTTTGGACGGCGGGCTGTAGAGGTAGGTTTCCCTGACACATCATTGTTTTGGTGCCCCCATTGAGGAGGGCTTTGAAGAACCCTTTCAGTTTGTTTGTAGGTCGTTTGTAGGTCTTAAAGTTTGGAGTAGAGCAGATGGCTGCCACCATGATGACATATCCGGTGTTCTATGGTCATGCTGGATAGGACCCAGATGAGTTTTTGGCGGGGATGGAGTTGAGAGCTTTTACCATTGGGAAGGATAGAGATGAGGATAATCTCACATTATTATCCATGTTACTGAGGGAGATGCCAAATGGTGGTTGTCGACATGGAGAGCTCAATTAAATTAAGGTCAGGCATATGAAGACATCAAAGTGGCCTTGGTGCAGCATTATAAATAGGGTGAATCTCCAGATGCTTTGTGGCAGGAAATCCATAAATTAAAGCATAATCTGTCTGATGTGTTTGACAGATTTGTGGACCATTTTGAAGACCTGTGGGTAAGATGGGATACGTCCCTTGGAACACAGAGCATTTGCATGTTCTTCTGAAGAAAGATATATCTATCGAGTCCCTTCATTTTGCTGATATGAAGGAGAAAGGGGAGTTGAAGAGACCTGGAACTTTTGAAGAGGCTTTGAGGATAGCAAGAAAAGAAGTGGAAGTTATAGAGGTTGGCTCAAAAGCAAAGGGAAGTTCATACTGATGAAGGAAGGCTAGTTGTGCTTGGGGAAAGAAGAGCAAAAGAAGCTGCTCCATTTGCCCCAGTGGTTTCTGATCGGCTGATGCTCGGCTGATGTAGGGTATTAACCATTTGACTCAGGAGATGGAAAATTTGAATCTGAATCCATTACAAGGAGGCAGAAATGCCCTAGGGTAGGAGATAGAGATGTTATGAGAGGCAGGGGAAAAGGAGGCCCACATGAATATTCAATTCTTTAATTGTATGGAAAAGGGGCATATATCTCCTCAGTGCCCATATCCCAGGAGAATAATGGGAGGTGATGTGTATCCATGCAATGGTTTGCTCCAGTGTTGCTAATACATGTGCCCTTTCACAATACATGAGAACCTCTGTGTTTCCTTTGTATTTGCCCCAATACATTTGACAAAATACATTCCTTCACAAGCTTTCCATGAAAGCTTCAAAACCAAAAATTTTCTGCTTGCTTTATGCACTTCAATCTTCACTGAACCTGCTCTTTGGCACCTGAAATCCGCTCAAGGGAGTTTTGCTACTCTTACTAGTTAGGCCAAGCTTCAGATCTCTAACCGAGGTGAGCTCCACAGCTTTCTTTTGCTCCACAGCTTCAATGGAAATCTTCACAGCTTATTCTTCTTCTTCCCTCTTCTCTCACTCACTCTCACAACACAACTAATGAGCTCTAGGCTCTGATACCATGATAAAAAACAGAAGCAGGAGGGAGCACACACAAGAGAAGCAAACCCTAATCCATATCCATCAATCATAAAGAAGGAGAGAAGCCATAGTCATCATCTCTCTCACACACACAAAAAAGAACACAACATAGTGTTATGTCCACACTACAAAGTAAACCTAATGTAATGTCCACGCCACACATGACCAGCTGGACGCGGTCATAAACACACCACACTATATCCATCTACCATACAGCTGGAGGATAGCACATGGGTGCTGACTCGAGCTTGACATTTCAACAACTGCCAGCGTTCCGCCAGCTCTCTATCTTCCCACTGCAGTTGGCGCCACCACTTGCGCACACACACAGGTCTTTGCTTGCGTCAACGACTGTAGGCGACCCTCTTCCCTGCAGAGCCGCCCCTCCTGGACCGCCACACCACGTTCCAACTCTCCCTCCTTCAGAAAACCCACTCTCCCGGCTGCCACTCTGGAAACTTCTCCCTTCATCAATCCTCTCGCGTCGGTGTGTGCTGGCGAAAGCGTTGGCTGCAGCGCACGTAGCCAAGTGGCTATTCAAAAAGATGGCCACATTAATATTTATTATTATTATTTTTATTAAGCTCAAAAGGTGGCCACAATGCTTAGAGTGCCCTTTCTACCATTCCCTCATATGCTTCATCAATATACATGGTGCCAACACTTTTCCAATATGAACACAAGAGCTGCATCCACTATTTTCATCAATACTGATGGTTATGCTTTCACTTCCCTTACTCAAAAAATTTATCTCAAATAAAACTCAAAGCTGACCCAAACTAGTTACATATTTCGTGACACTCTCAGTACTCTGCATAGTATGTACACATTATCAGCCTCTATTTTTGTCCACACATATTTAGCAACCCCCTACTTTTGCTGAGACATTCATGTCCAGCAGCTGTACAAATAGAAACCATTTATCCCCCTGGATCAAACAGAAACCTCGGTGCATCTACCTTCCAATCATTCAAGCATTTTCCTCTAACAAACAACCATTGATACATCCTGTCATGATCTTCCACTTTCAGCAACCCCCTGGGCTCTTTATACATGGCATCCTCAATATATTCTACTGCATTTCCTCCTCCATACCAGCTCACATAATCTTGTGATGGAAACAACCATTCCTCACCTCTACTCCCCCTTGACACATCTGATTCCCACTCATAATCATATACCGAAATAACAAACATTTGATAATCAACTTCCATCCCATGGTTATCCAATTTGCAACCTACATCATTGGCTTCCAACTCTCCCTTTGGACAAACTGCCAAACCAAGACTATAGCCAAACCACTCATCCATATGCTGAGCATCAACATGTGGTGTGTCCATCATAAACCCATTTCCCTTCAGCCCATCAGCATCAAACACAGCAACTTCATGCACTGTAGACTCATCATTGTCACTTCCCTATAGTTTCTCCAGCTTCAAGAGTATTGGTGATCCTTCAAGATTCTCCACATCTTGTATAGGCATCCCTACCAAGTCTAAGCTCCCTAAACTCCCAGGCAAAGCATCTTGGTCCCCCTGACCAACAACAATAGCCTCACATGCATTCCCACTACTCACAACCGACTCATTCTCTTGGGCATGACAAGGAACACACACCTTATGATCAACAATCGCACCTGCGAAACCTATCACGTCATCATCCAAAATAGCATCCAACTCATCATCAGTCACACCATCACTCCCTTCCTGCACAACTGGTATGCAAGCATTTGTTACCTTCTCCAAGGAAACCAATTCCAATAGATCATCCAGTGCATTATCAAGAACACAGTCCAGCTCTTCATCCACACTCACACAAGTTGCAATATCCAACTCATCACCCGGATCATCCATACATACTCCATCCACATTAGTAACACCTTGATCATCACTCTCTACCTTGACTGGCTGAATACTGGCACATGCAAGTCATTACTCTTTTCTGAATCAAAGAGATCATCCAAGTCATATCCATACTCAAACACATCAGGTTCTTCAGCATTAGCATCACTTTCACAATCCACAGCATCATCAACACTTCCATCCTTCTCCTCATCTTCTGAAAACTCTTCAGGGTTGATTCCAGAAACCTCACCCTTCTCCATTTCCAACAAGTTAATCTGTCCCATATCCTACTCTGCAAATGTGATCTCATAGACTTCATGAACATTGGGCTGAATTGCATCCTTCATCTGCATACTAGGGTCCATCACCCTATTATTCATTCCCATAGATAATTGATATATACCGCCATTAGCTTTGGCTGGTCTCTCACATTGTGGACTGATAGCCATTAGCTTTGGCTGGTCTCTCACATTGTGGACTGATATGCTGAATTGCATCCTTCATCTGCATACTAGGGTCCATCACCCTATTATTCATTCCCATAGATAATTGATATATACCGCCATTAGCTTTGGCTGGTCTCTCACATTGTGGATTGATATGACCCCACTCACCACAATACCGCCATTAGCTTTGGCTGGTCTCTCACATTGTGGACTGATATGACCCCACTCACCACAATTCCGGCATTGTGCACACATTACTCGGATATCCTCTCCCTCTTCCAATATCTGCTGAATCTCCTTCAGAACCAGATGATGCATCAGTCTTCCTTCCCATAACACCTATGCCTCTTCCTCTTCCTCCTGCAGACTTTATCCAGTTTTCACGCTTAAAGATTTCATGAGCTCCACTGCTTCATGAACCTCTCTCTTCAATGAATCCTCTTGTTTAGGAACAACAACAGCTTTTCTTCCAGGATGCATACTCTCAATCTTTGGCATCTTCACAAACCTCTTTGCCTCTTCTTGCATTCCCAACTGCTTCAGACGCTTCACCTTCCACTCCTTCTCTCGAGCTACTGTGACAGCCTCCTCAAAGCTATCTAGATTCTTTAGCTCCACCTTCAGACGGAGGGTTGGCTCCAAACCAACCATAAACCGCTCTCTTTATCATATGTGGGGGTACTTCAGGAATCAAAGCCTCACACCATAGACTCCACAGTCTACCAAACTCTATCAGATACTGATCCACATCCTGACCATCCTTCTGCTGAATGTTACATAACTCCTTCCACACTTCATTCGGACTCTTCACATGGACAAACTGTGCCAAAAATGCAGCTGTGACTACACGGTACTCAGGATCCTGTCGATGAACATTCCTGTGTGTAGTCACAAACATCTGCAACCATGCTTTTGCATCACCCTGTAAGCAATAAGTCAAAATGTGAGAAAGGATCTCCGGGGTTGCCCTATCTAAATTCATCAACGCCGTAAACTCTATCTTCTCCAAAAACCTGATTGCACTCTCCTGTGGAAATCCCCAATACTCCGGAAAATCCTGAGCCATATCTTCAATCTTTCTTCACACAGCCCCTTGTCTTCTTTTAAAAACCGAAGAAAATTTTCTTCCTCTATGGAGGCACCAAAAAGTGATGACACGGAAGCGGTAAAGCTGTTTACGCCTTTATAGAGTGCCACACTTCCACACACGCATACAAATACACCAGAACACCAGACCCAAGAGCATGAACAAGATTTATATTTCAGATCTGGCTATCACAAGTTGTACCCAAACAAACAAAGAAACAAAAAAAACTCTCTGGCATCACCAGACACCAGCCACCACAGCTAATCAAGAGAATTTACAACTCTGGCTTGAGTCTCCAGAAAAGGATAATTCACCAGAGAAACCACTCTCTCTCCCCTTTGCTCAAACATTCCTAGACCCAATCACTGCAGCCACCAGAAAAAATAAAAAGATCTCTCCTCTACGGCTCTCTTTCTGTCTTCCTGTGCGTAGCCCTCCTTTTACATCTTGGCGGCCAGCTTCATACCCTTCTTTTGGCTACCAACCGCCACCTGCACTCTACTAGTGGAAGCAGCCTTTTGTTGCTGACGTGCTAGCCACTGCCACCTTCTAGGCAGTTCTCCCTCAGTCACCACCAGCCTCAGTTCTCTCTCTCGTCAGCATCCAACTGTGCCGTCTGCGCTACCAGCTTCGAATCTCCCCACCTCTCTTTTGCGCTCTAGCTATGCTATCCACCACGACCCCTTGTCCGCCAACGCCAACCTGCAGCCCTTCTTTGTTGCCGGAGGTAGCTCACGCCAGCCTGTCACTAGCTATTGCCTGCAGCAGCTGTCACTGACACCAGCTGTTCGTTGGCTTCCTCTTGCTTTTGCTCGTGTCAATCACCACCACCACGGGCTTCGACAACTCTTCATTTCAAAGGCCACCTCAGAAGGCCCCCTGTCTCACTACCAGCTTCTCCTCGTGTACTTGCTGTTCTCCTCTCTACAGCGCCTTCTCTTCACAAGAAAAACCCCCTAGCCGTCACCATCCACAAGGCGGTTCCTTCTCTTCAGCACCTCAGTCTCGCCACCACCTGCGCTTCCCTTGTGTTCCCGGCCTGCTGTCGACGTGTTCCCTCACGGCTTCACTGCCAGCGTTCCGCCAGCTCTCTGTCTTCCCACTGCAGTTGGCGCCACCACCTGTGCACACACAGAGGTCTTTGCTTGCGTCAACGGCGACTGCAGGCGACCCTCTTCCCTGCAGAGCCGCCCCTGCTGGACCGCCACACCACGTTCCAGCTCTCCCTCCTTCAGAAAACCCACTCTCCCGGTCGCCACTCTGGAAACTTCTCCCTTCGTCGTCAATCCTCTCGCGTCGGTGTGTGCTGGCGAAAGCGTTGGCTGCACCGCACGTAGCCAAGTGGCTATTCAAAAAGAAGGCCACATTAATATTTGTTTTTTATTATTTTTATTAAGCTCAAAAGGTTGCCACAATGCTTAGAGTGCCCTTTCTACCATTCCCTCATATGCTTCATCAATATACATGGTGCCAACACTTTTCCAATATGAACACAAGAGCTGCATCCGCTATTTTCATCAATACTGATGGTTATGCTTTCCCTTCCCTGAGCAAATTTATCTCAAATAAAACTCAAAGCTGACCCAAACTAGTTACATATTTCGTGACACTCTCAGTACTCTGCATAGTATGTACACATTATCAGCCTCTATTTTTGTCCACACACCGTCTTATGGATTAAGGTCATGGAGACCTAACTGATAAAGTTGCAACTGCTGAGACGGAGAGTCAATGGATGAGGTCTCGCGTAGCAAGGTCGGCCGAGGTCTTGACCAGCCTCGGTTCGATTTAAATGGTGAGCTTCAGGTGTACGGTGGATGAGGGACCAAGGAAGCGGCCTATGAGTGAAGCGCTAGGTCACCTGCGAAGGATCCTAGAGGGTGCTGACCATACGGTGCTCGGGCTCTGGGTCGCCGAAGGTACCCACACGTGCGTCATGGAAGATATTGGAACAAGAGTAAGAATTGTTTTCTGAAACCGGGTCTGGATCTGGTTGATTGACCTTGCTGGTCCTCAAACGGATGAGTCCATGGCTCTTTTATATGGGTCTGTTGGTTGATCTTGCTGATCTTCAACGAGGATTCCATCTTGATTTTATATGTGAAAATATTGTCGGGTACTATGAGCTAGCGACTATTGAAAAGGCCCTGAGTGAACAGGTGGTGAGCGTTCTGGTTGCCAATGATGCTATAAGTACCCCGATGAATGAATGACTGGAAATAAGGATTCAACCAGAGACTTTGAGGATTGTCATCAGTGACATAATGGTTTTATTAAAGGATTGTTTTAAGGTCATGCTGAGAAAAAGGCAATTTTATATTGGGTGTGTAAGTGGTGTGACTAGTTTTATGTTTGCATGAACTTCCGGCTAGGGGGCCTTGGAATTCTTTTCCTTGGTACCCGAGACAAAACCTAACCAAATTCCAAATTGGATCCCATCACTACAGTGGTTGGGCGGTTGGCTAACCCATGGGATCGGATGGGGTAGGCTCGACTGATGGATCCGTAAATCGAGACTAAATTTCTGTTATTACAATAGATGAAGTAAATCCCGGATAGTAATTGTTCTATGGATAGGAATCAACGGCTGTGCCTCTTGATGGGGAAAAAAGCGTTGACCCCAATGATCCAAGTGCAAGTTTCTTCCTTGATCTGACCGAGTACCTTTATAGGTACAGTCGGATCAGTTTGATCAGTAATGGTCTTGACTACGTTAGAGTAAAGAGTTATCCTAGTGGAATCGCCCGTGCTTTCCGGGTAAAGGAAGTTTCTCCAGGTTTGGTTTTTGGAGAAACTGACAGATTAGTCTCTTGTCCGGATATCCATGGGCGAGGCCCCGAATGTGGGACCCTTGTCCCGTGCGAGAAGTGCTACTTCTGCTGCTAGTACCCCGAATCTGTCGCTCGGTGGAAACAGGGATCTCACAGTTGGTATCAGAGCATTTGGTTAATGAGGATCAACTGAGAAGCCAAATATGTCAAAAATTTATCAAGAAGCACAAAAAGGTTGTAATTGTGTGATATAGTTCATACAATATAATTCATACAATTTGATATTCAAACTCAAAATTCGTAAATTAGTAATTGGGTCTTCAGATGGAAGTACCGCAATTCTATGGAACCCTGACTTACTTGAGGCCTAGACATGATGGTATTTACCTTATAGTTCCAAGTATCATGACTACTCGTATATACCGAGGGTATAACTGCAGCTCTTTACCTGCAGTATATACGAGTAAATCGAAGACTTGAAATTATAAGCATTAATGCTATGCAGTTGATGAATTCGAATGTGGTTGATATGATTTTTAATTCTGTTTGAGAACTGATGAGTTGATTTGGATTCTGAATTGAAAAATGATGATTCCTGAAAATTGGTTGAAATGTAATAAGCTGAGCGAAACCACAATGAGGATGAATGGGACGAGTCTCTGTGATGATATTCATAAGTGGAATGATGATAATGATTTCAGCAAATCACTATGAGATTAGTGGATTGTGCTGTCAAATTGCTACTGTTAACTCTTATCACGGTAGATCAAGTTAAGGGATGACAATTTGAGAAATTGCTTAACTTAAATTTCCGTGGAGGAATGTTCAGAAAGAAATTTTTCGGTCTAATGGACCATTATTGTGTTAAAAATATGGATGATATGATCTGAATGAATTGTTATTTAATGATGAGTTCTATATAAGGGATACTTATCCCCGTATTCTGTTGGGTTGACCAGAATATAAGGAACCCCATAATAAATTGGATTTTAAGAAAAAAGAGTTATCCTCTACTTTGCAAGATGAGGACATCTCGCGCCTTTTTAAGTGGGGTAGAATGTAAGATTCCTCCCCCAGCCTTCGAGGTATACAGGAGTAAGAACCTCCCTTTCTGATCTTATAATTATTCCCTCTCTAAAATAAAAGAAAGATTCTGCTTAAAAAAGGAAGACCTTTCCCCATAATACTTTCTCAGGAGCCCCACCTGTTTTAAGGATTCAGAACGATGAGTTCAAAAGTAAGAACCGGTGTTTTAGATGCCAAGGAATTGGTCATCAGTTAAAAGACTGCCCAGGATTGACAGAAGCAGTATGCAGATAAGAAGAGGACAGTGAGAGAATTCAAAGAAGCAGATATGGTCTTCATTCGAGTACGGCCCAAAAGAAATTCTTTATCTCTTGGGAAGTATAAGAAGTTATCCCCCAGATATTGTGGACCATATCAGAATTCAATAAAAGTAGGTGACTTAGCCTACGAGCTTCTTTTACCTCCTTATCTCAAACTTCATAATGTATTTCATGTAAGCCTTCTATAGAAATATGTGCCAAACCCAAATCATGGAAAGATGGTAAAACTTCAATGGCAAGATACTCCGTTGGCTTCTAGGTTACGCTAGTTTCTTCTTTTATATAAGACGTAACTCTTACTTGTCGCTCGCAGTAATCTTAATTCCATCGATCTCCTTTCTTCTTAATCTCTCTTATGGCTTGGCAATAAGACTTAGTTTTATCCATGATGATTTCTCACCTTCAAGATGAAAGCGAGTCTGTGAAGAAGGATTTTATAGAACTGTATGAGCGCTCACTTTTTCCTCACTTGGGAACTTCTGTAGCTCAAACCAAATGGCGGACCTATCGAGACATAACTAGGGTAACACCATGGGATCGGCAGCACTTTCGTAACAATGTCCGCTTGGCCATGGTTATTGAAGCTTTGGGTTTGGGTCCCCGATACTACTGCGTGATGAGATCAAGACATGGTGGATTTTCTGAGCGGGTCTTCTTACTAGCGTGCTTTCTTCCTCACCAGAAGATATGCCTTTATCCCATTTTCTGCTTGCCTCTTAGAGGTCCTTTTGTTAAATCACCTCATACCACTGAGGTAGGTGCTGCAATAACCAGCCAAATTATTCCCATAGATGAGTTACCTTATACGTGTGCAGCTTGTGAGTGCTGCTTTTGTGACCATATGATGGACGGGCTTATGGAATTGTAAAAAAGTTCTTCTATCTTGCTGTATATGTTCCAAGAATGAATAAAGTTGAAATCTTTGTTCTTGTCTTGAGTCTTGCTCTCTTTGAGACTTTTCTTGGTGGTTAATCTTAATAAAATTTTCTCTTAGTCTCATATTCGTGCATCTTGCGAAATTACCCACAGTTTGCGAGATGACGACATCTCGCGTTTTTCAAGTGGGAGAGAATGTAAGATTCCTCCCCAGCCTCTCAAAATGTCCAGCATCTTTCCCCTGTAATCAATCCCCTCTTCAGAAATATAAAAGATCTTGTTTCTAACTGTTTTAACCTAGAGAGAGAAAATATTCTAGAGAGAGAATATTCAGAATTTAAATATTTTTAGATAGAAAAATATCTCATCTTATTAAAATGAGTTCCCCTGAAATAGAAATTCAAAAAGAACTTTCCAATGTGCAATTGGAATTAATTGGAAATGGGTATGAAGGACCTTCTAGATTTTCAGCAATCTTGGATTATGGTCCAACTAAGGTTCTTATGAACCAATAAGATCAATCCATGTGTGGGGAGGAGATAAATCCAATTTTGTAAAAGAAGATACCCAAAAATGAGTAAATGCTCACATAAGGTGAAGAGTTGAATATGTACAAGGTTTATTAATAAGAAACTACGAGTAATTTTAATAATATGAGATATTTTGGGTATAATGATTCCATTTTGACACATATGTAAGGAAGGGGAGTCCCTTCAATGCTCACATAAGGTGAAGAGTTGAATATGTACAAGGTTTATTAGTAAGAAACTATGAGTGATATTAAAAATATGAGATATTTTGGGTATAATGATTCTATTTTGACACATATGTAAGGAAGGGGAGTCCCTTCAATTCTCACATAAGATGAAGAGTTGAATATGTACAAGGTTTATTAGTAAGAAACTATGAGCAATATTAAAAATATGAGATATTTTGAGTATAATGATTCCATTTTTGACACATATGTAAGGAAGGGGAGGGCCTTCAATGAGGCGCCTACTTCTCATGGGCAAATTGAGCTTTTTATCATCAAAAATTGAGATATTTCATCTCTCCTCTCTCCTCATTCAAGTCTAGTTCCAAAAAGTTAGCTTAACTGACCTAAAAATGGTAAAAAATTGACCATTTTTAGGTCAAAAATTGACCAAACTGACTTGGAAAATTGAATCAGTTTGGTCAAAAATTGACCAAACTGACTTGGAAAATTATAGAATCAATTTGTTTGGTTAGGAGCTCAATTTTTCCTATAAATAGAAGCCTCCCCCTTGTTGAAAATATATAGTGTTTAAGGCATTGTTACTCTATTTCACCCAAGCCAAGAACTATGAATTTATTAATAATTTATTAGTTTTTGACATTTCCCTCTTCCAAAGATTGGTTGGCCATTTTTGTCCAAACAAGAGTTGAACCCTCAAACCATCAAGCCAAAGGAAAGCTTTCAAAGTCACGTTCTTATGTTTTATGTCTTCTCTAAAAATGTTATATCGGTATTTCCCTCTCTTTTCTAACCAAACCAACCATTCTCTATCCTAGGTGAATGGTTAATTGAATAATGTCAAGTTTTTATAATAATTATTTTATTATAAAAGTGTTACTTTTAGCATAATTGAATTTCATGCATAGAGGTATGCATAAAAGATGAATATTTTATTATAAAAGTGTTACTTTTAGCATAATTGCAATTCAATCATAGAGGTATGCATAAAAGATGAATATTTTATTATAAAAGTGTTACTTTTAGCATAATTGAATTTCATGCATAGAGGTATGCATAAACGATGAATATTTTATTATAAAAGTGTTACTTTTAGCATAATTGAATTTCATGCATAGAGGTATGCATAAAAGATGAATATTTTATTATAAAAGTGTTACTTTTAGCATAATTGAATTTCATGCATAGAGGTATGCATAAAAGATGAATATTTTATTATAAAAGTGTTACTTTTAGCATATTGAATTTCATGCATAGAGGTATGAAAAATAAATAAAAATGATTATTTTATTATAAAACTATAAAAAAAATGATTATTTTATTATAAAAATGTTACTTTTATCATATTGAATTTCGTGCATAGAGATGAAAAAAATAAATAAATTATTATTTTACTGTAAAAAATGTTACAAAAAAAAATGGTTATTTTATTATAAAAGTGTTACTTTTATCACATTTGAATTTTATGCATAAGAAGATGGATTTTAATTCAAAAGTGTCATTCTCATCTAAATTGAATTTATGCATAAGAAGATGCATAAAAGATTGATTTCAATTCAAAAGTGTCATTCTCATCTAAAGTGCATTTATACATAGGAAGATGCATAAAAGATTGATTTTAATTCAAAAGTGTCATTCTCATCTAAATTGAATTTATGCATAAGAAGATGCATAAAAGATTGAATTTAATTCAAAAGTGTCATTCTCATTTAAAATGAATTTATGCATAGGAAGATGCATAAAAGATTGATTTTTATTTCGAAAGTGTTAGTCTCCTTAAATGGAATTTATGCATAATTAGATGCGTAAAGAAATCTTATATCAATATAAGAATTCCCTTGTATTCTTTAAATAGGTATGGGAAGGGATAGGATGTGATAAGATGTATATAAGATGAGTTAGGATGTGACAAGATGAGTTAGGATGTGATAAGATATATATGAGAAGAGTTAGGATGTGATAATATGAGTTAGGATGTGATAAGAGGTGTATGAGATGTGATGAGACGTGATAAGATACTTATGGGATGAGTTAGGATGTGATAAAAGGTGTATGAGATGTGATGAGATGTGATAAGATACTTATGGGATGAGTTAGGATGTAATAAGAGGTGTATGAGATGTGATAAGATACTTATGGGATGAGTTAGGATGTGATAAGAGGTGTATGAGATGTGATGAGATGTGATAAGATACTTATGGGATGAGTTAGGATGTGATAAGATGTGATAAGATGTATATGAGATGTGATGAGATGTGATAAGATGTGATAAGATGTATATGAGATGTATATGAGATGTGATGAGATGTGATAAGATACTTATGGGATGAGTTAGGATGTGATAAGAGGTGTATGAGATGTGATGAGATGTGATAAGATACTTATGGGATGAGTTAGGATGTGATAAGATGTGATAAGATGTATATGAGATGAGTTAAGATGTGACAAGATGAGTCAGGATGTGATAAGATGTATATGACAAGAGTTAGGATGTGATAATATGAGTTAGGATGTGATAAGAGGTGTATGAGATGTGATAAGATACTTATGGGATGAGTTAGGATGTGATAAGAGGTGTATGAGATGTGATGAGTTGTGATAAGATACTTATGGGATGAGTTAGGATGTGATAAGATGTGATAAGATGTATATGAGATGAGTTAGGATGTGACAAGATGAGTTAGGATGTGATAAGATGTATATGAGAAGAGTTAGGATGTGATAATATGAGCTAGGATGTGATAAGAGATGTATGAGATGTGATGAGATGTGATAAGATACTTATGGGATGAGTTAGGATGTGATAAGAGGTGTATGAGATGTGATGAGATGTGATAAGATACTTATGGGATGAGTTAGGATGTGATAAGAGGTGTATGAGATGTGATGAGATGTGATAAGATACTTATGGGATGAGTTAGGATGTGATAAGATGAGTTAAGATGTGATAAGATACATATGGGATGAGTTAGGATGTGATAAGATGAGTTAAGATGTGATAAGATGTGTATGGGATCAGGTAAGAAGTGTATGTGATGGGATAAGATGTATATGAGATGAGTTAGGATGTGATAAGATGAGTTAGGATGTGATAAGAGGTGTATGAGATGTGATAAAAGGTGTATGAGATGTGATAAGATGCATATGAGATGAGTTAGGATGTGATAAGATGAGTTAAGATGTGATAAGATGTGTATGGAATGAGGTAAGAAGTGTATGTGATGGGATAAGATATATATGAGATGAGTTAGGATGTGATAAGATGAGTTAGGATGTGATAAGATACATATGGGATGAGTTTGGATGTGATAAGATGAGTTAAGATGTGATAAGATGTGTATGGGATGAGGTACGAAGTGTATGTGATGGGATAAGATGTATATGAGATGAGTTAGAATGTGATAAGATGAGTTAGGATGTGATAAGAGGTGTATGAGATGTGATAAGAGGTGTATAAGATGTGATAAGATGAGTTAGGATATGATAAGAGGTGTATGAGATGTGATAAGATGCATATGAGATGAGTTAGGATGTGATAAGATGAGTTAAGATGTGATAAGATGTGTATGGGATGAGATAAGACTTAGTGTATGTGATGAGATAATATGTATATGGGTTGTGATAGGGCGAGAATGGATGTGATGTAAAAGAATAGATGTGAAGGCGTATGGGGCTATATGAATGGGAATGTGGATGTATGGTTATGTATGTGGATGTGGATGTATGAAGGAGGATGTGAAAATGGATGTATGCATGGATGTGTATGTAGAATAATGAACGTGAATGTGTATGGAAAATAATGTGTCGTCGATATGAGTAAATGGATGAAAATGAGTACACATTGAATGGAATGTGGATTGAGGAGGGATAATGTGGAAAGACGAGAGTTCGATATAGAAACTGTATTTTGTGACTGTTTGTAAATGACTGTTTTATGTCAAGAATGCTGGGGAAGCATTTTGACCATCTTATGGATTAAGGTCATGGAGAACTAATTAATAAAGTTGCAACTGCTGACGGAGAGTCAATGGATGACGTCTCGTGTAGCAAGGTCGGCTGAGGTCTTGACCAGCCTTGGTTCGATTTAAATGGTGAGCTTCCGGTACGGTGGATGAGGGACCAAGGAAGCGGCCTATGAGTGAAGCGCTAGGTCACCTACGAAGGATCCTAGAGGGTGCTGACCATACGGTGCTCGGGCTCTGGGTCGCCGAAGATACCCACACGTGCGTCGTGGAAGATATTGGAACAAGAGTAAGAATTGTTTTCTGAAACCGGGTATGGATCTGGTTGACTGACCTTGCTGGTCCTCAACGGATGAGTCCATGGCTCTTTTATATGGGTCTGTTGGTTGATCTTGCTGATCTTCAATGAGGATTCCATCTTGATTTTATATGTGAAAATATTGTCGGGTACTATGAGCTAGGAACTATTGAAAAGTGAACAGGTGGTGAGCGTTCTGGTTGCCAATGATGCTATAAGTACCCCGATGAATGAATGACTGGAAATAAGGATTTAACCAGAGACTTTGAGGATTGTCATCAGTGACATAATGGTTTTATTAAAGGATTGTTTTAAGGTCAGTTGATGCTGAGAAAAAGGCAATTTCATATTGGGTGTGTAAGTGGTGTGACTAGTTTTATGTTTGCATAAACTTCCGGCTATAGGGGGTGGAATTCTTTTCCTTGGTACCCAGGACAAAACCTAACCAAATTCCAAATTGGATCCTATCACTACAGTGGTTGGGCGGTTGGCTAACCCATGGGATCGGATGGGGTTAGGCTTGACTGATGGATCCGTAAATCGAGACTAAATTTCTGTTATTACGATAGATGAAGTAAATCCCGGATAGTAATTGTTCTATGGATAGGAATCAACGGCTGTGCCTCTTGATGGGGAAAAAAGCGTTGATCCCAATGATCCAAGTGCAAGTTTTTTCCTTGATCTAACCGAGTACCTTTATAGGTGCAGTTGGATCAGTTTGATCAGTAATGGTCTTGACTACATTAGAGTAAAGAGTTATCCTGGTGGAATCGCTCGTGCTTTCCGGGTAAAGAAAGTTTTTTCGGGTTCGATTTTTGGAGAAACCGACGGATTAGTCTCTTGTCCGGATATCCGTGGGCGAGGCCGCGAATGTGGGACCCCTGTCCCGCGCGAGAAGTGCTACTTCCGCAGCTAGTACCCCGAATCCGTCACTTGGTGGGAACAGGGATCTCACAATACCCATTCACAATCAGCCCACTTCCCTTCATCTGTATGAACTATGACTGACCAATACCCTGCATTACTCTCAGAATAAACAACCTCAAACATAGAACCATCTTCAAAGTACAGCTCCTCAATATCTGGAGGACTAAGCTCCAGGACAAGATACATGTCTGAGGTGGACTATCCTTAAAACTTTTCTTCGGGCTTACAAGACTGTATCTTCAAGACAGCAACTATTACAAGCATGCATACAAGAGCTCAGTTCCAACTTAGACCTTCCCAGAACACCCATCCGGTATGCTTCCACACAGGAGATTATATTCATGTATATGATTCAGCTCCAAAATAGCCCAACAGTGAGCTACAAATGAGTCCTCCTCAATCCTCTTCAAATCTCAGTCTTCAAATCTTCAAAACGGGCCACAACCGATGCCCCTAAATCCCCACTAATGCCATGTTTTCTTCCCAAGAGTGGCCTGCACAAGGTTGGCCTCCTTCAAGCTTTGGAAACAATACCCTGTTCACCTGAAAGTTGCTTGCACACTACCACACAACTGCCACCAGTTCTCAACTTCCAAGGATTAAACACCACATCTCAATGGCCACAAGAGCAGCACAAACACTATTGATATATAAGCTGAAAGTCAATAGTACCAATACACCTCGCACCTCAATGATTCTTGTTGCCCAATACGCCTCCTTTCTTTGGTGTGCAACAGTGTATTCTCCTCAAGGAAAATTCTGACAGAGCTTCCCTTTGATACTCATCCTCACTGTGGTGTGTAGTTTGATTTTTGAAGCATTTCCCTGTCATTCTTCTGCTTCAGCTGTTTGTAACAGTCCCCATATGCCTCATCTTCTTATAGGCGTTGGCTGTGTCGACTACACCCACGCAACAAGCTTCCAGTAGCAATTACCACCCCAGCTCCTGGTCGCTTCTCCTACGATTTTCCTAGCTTGCAGTAGCCATTGAGAGTTCTCCAAAAGCAACAGTCAACCTTCTCTCTCTCTCCTGGCCTGCAGTCGACGTCACCTATCTCTCCTTCCCTGCTCTGTAGACGACGCTACCTTTCTTTCTCTCTCCGGTTCCCTGCAGTTGACGCCACCACCTTCTCTACTGTTGACGCGCTCTCTACCATGGCGACTCTCTTTTTGCTCTTATCATGGATTCCCTCCTCCCCATATAGTAAGCTCACCTTCCATTGCCATGTGGCCCTTTCCATCCTTTGGCGCATGCGGTGAGGGCAAACCTGCCCGAGATCCCGTTTTGGCAGCTGCCACCCCCTTTTATTTCTGGAAACTTGAAGCCTCTATTCTCATATTAATTTTTTTTAAATTTAAGGCTGTTCACACTGTCCAGCCCCTTAAACCACATCCCCATACCACTTATGCCTTCCATCTTTTGCCCACATGCCATTAGCACCCGCATCCATCATCTCCATGCATGCCATATTTACAAAGGGCATGCCCAAATGCGAACGGTGAGCACTCATGCACACACTGACACACACACACACACACCCAAAGGCTCGCTAACAAAATCAACAATATCTTCACATCATGTAGATGATGCATGGCCTGATGGTTATGCCTCGACTCCTCTTGCTCAGCAGATTTAATCTTAACCAAAACTCAAAGCTGACCCAAACTAATTACATATTTCCTGAAACTCTTAGTACTCTGCACAATATGTACACATCATCAGCCTCTGTTTTTGTCCACACAACGCAAGTGACCAATAGAAAGCTTCCTGCCATGCCAAGCTTCGTATGGAGTAACAGACTGCAAGGCCACCTATTGAGTACATATGCAGCATACATGATAGCCTCAAGCCAAAACACGTGGCAAAGCTTGGCTCTTGACCATACATCATGCCATCTCCATAAGTGACTTGTTTTTCCTCTCAGCAACACCATTTTGCTGAGGGATATATGGCACTGTACATTGGTGTTTTATCCCACGACTAGCCAGAAATGCATCAAACTCTTTAGACATGTACTCCCCCCTCGATCAGAATGGCACAGTACAATTGGATACATTTTCAACCGTAAGCAAAAATTGTTTGAATCACAAAAACACTTCAGACTTTCCCTTCAGGCCCATGCATGCCTTGAGTAATCATCAAATGAAAGTCACGAAGTACAAGTGTTTACCAAATGACGGAGTTTGCATAGGCCCTTATACATCACTATATGTACAAGTTGCAATTTGCGAGTGGCCCGCAGAGAACCATCCTTTGGAAACGTAGAACGCTGCATTTTGCCCAAAATACAGCCTTCACAAACATGTTTCAATGGTGCCTCAAGAGGGGGCAATGAAGCAACCATATCAAATTTCTGCAAACGCAACAAACTAGCAAAGTTCAGATGACCAAAACGAGCATGCCATAGTTTTGCATCTGAAACTGCCTTTTCATCATTCAGAAATTGCATTTGCTGAATCTTCCACACACTTGTCATAAGAATTGAGCCAATACAGCCCACGAAACAAGGTTCCAGATACAATAATCGTATCACCAGAAGTCAAATCATGAACAGTATATCTGTCATCCACAAATTTGACTACATGTCCAAGTCTAGCAAGCGTAGAGACAGACAATAGATTCTTCTTTATCCCTGGCACATACAAAGCATCTGAAAGTGTGAAAGCGCTGCCATTTGAGCAACAGTAAGCATAATTTTACCAATGCCCTTCACTGGGTAAGAAGCATTATTGGCACATGTAACATTATTCCCATTAGGGACAGCCTCAAGATAAGTGAACATATCACGATGCGAGGTAATGTGTGCTTTGTAGCATCACTGTCAAAATACCATACATCAGAGTCAACAGAAACTGCCAAACATGCATCATGTACAAATGGGTCAAACTGGCAATACACACTAAACGCCCATTCTGTATCTTGCACAACATTTGCAAAATCTGCATTTGTAGAAGCATCCTATTGTGGCTACATTTGACTCTTTCTTCTTTGCCTCTTTAGCCTTTAGCTTAGGGCAATTCTTCATGACATGATCAGTTACCTTACAATAGTTGCACCTGATTTTTTTCTTGTCTTTATCAACCAAGAGCCTTCTCAGACCTGTTGTTTGCTACCTGTGGAAGGAGAAGAAGTTGCAGACCTACTAATAGGAGAAGATATTAGAATATAGGCATTGTAACCATTAGTCTTGGGCACAATATTGGATGGTTGAAATTAAGGTCGTGTGTAAAGGCACCCCAAAGGGGTGGCCTCCTCCTATTTAAAGGATGGGAACTCTTCACAAATTTGTGAAGAGTTCCCATCCTTTAAATAGGAGGAGGCCACCCCTTTGGGGTGCCTTTACACACGACCTTAATTTCAACCATCCAATATTGTGCCCAAGACTAATGGTTACAATGCCTATATGGCATTAAATGCCCAAATCTAGCCCAAATCTCCCACAGATTGGCTTCAAGTCGACCTATTCTACACCACAAGAGTAAACCTAAGCTCTAGATACCATGTTAAGAATTTGTGGTGCTCATGCTAGGTGACACAAGTGGAGGAGAGAGAAGACACAAAGTCATACAAGAAATCTCTTGCTTATTAAATTGCTTACAAATGCAATTGGGCTCTACTCTCACACAAATTGTGAAGAGTTCCCATCCTTTAAATAGGAGGAGGCCACCCCTTTGGGGTGCCTTTACACACGACCTTAATTTCAACCATCCAATATTGTGCCCAAGACTAATGGTTACAATGCCTATATTCTAATAGAAGAAACAATGGAAGGGACTGCCTTACCACTTCTTCTCTCCTAGTGGGTATGAATGCCTCATCAACTGCACGATGCCTAGTTCTGTTTTGCCTAGACTACGCTTCTTGCAAGAGCTTGTTGACTAAAGTATCATACTTGACAACATCAGGTCTGTCCTCAGTAACAAGTCTCCACGTGGAAGCAAAAGTCTGATATGACTCAGGTAAAGCATCAAGAATAGTCTGCAAGAGAATGATCAGGAATAATCTCACCTATAGAAATCAACTGTTCCTTGAGATCTTTAATCTCAACAAGAAAAACATTCATGTCATCATCTTCTTGCATAATCTTCGATTCTATCTCTGTACGCAGGTAAAAGATTTTTGCCTCCTTACGACCTGCATACAAACCAGCTAGAATATCCCAAGCCTATTTTGCTATTTTAGCTAAATGAATATATGGAGTGATGTTACGTTTGATAGAAAGTGCAATCAAGGCATGAGCCTGTGCATCTTTACCATCCCAAACGAGCTTGTTCAGTAGTGGGTAAAACAGCTGCAACAGTAGAGCTGCTAGAGCCTGCAACATCCTCAACAGATCCTACATCCACAGAACCTGGATGTACATCCATACTGTTGAAAAATAGGTAGAGGGAGAGGAGACACACACATAGGAGCAAACCCTAATGTATATTACAAACCCTAACCATAGAGGGAAGCCATCTCCCTTCTCACACAATGCATAGAGCCATAATCCATAATACACACAACACACTATGACTTGTGTCCACACACATCTAACCCTAGCTAATGTCCACCCATTATGACCAGCTGGACGCGGTCATTTATGTCTCACACATGTTCCTACCTAACATGCCAGCACATAGCATAGCTGGCACACACTGACATCGAGCTTGAATCTCAACAACAGTCCCTCTCAAGCTGATGATCTACTGCCATAGATGAAGATGTAGATGAGCTTGGGATATCAAAGCTCTCAACACTCCCCCTCAAGCTCATCCCACGTACTCCCAACATAGTACGGAAGTACTCAAACTTCTCCCGGCTAAGTGGCTTTGTAAAGATGTCTGCCACCTGCTCATCAGTCTTCACATACTGTAGATCCACTATACCATCCAGCACTTTCTTTCTGACAAAGTGATAATGGACCTCTATGTGTTTGGTCCGCGCATGAACTACTGGATTCTTGGCCAACTGTATAATACTGCTCATGTTGTCACAATGAATGACAACTTTACCATCAATAGGCTCACCCAAATCTGCCAAGAGACTCTTTAACCATATTCCTTTACAATGGCTGCATCCCTGTATTCAGCCTCTATACTAGATAAAGCAACTGTAGGTTGCTTCTTGCTACTCCAACTCACCATGGCACTTCCAAGTGTAAAGGCATAACCACTAGTAGATCTCGTGTCATATGAGCTACCTGCCCAATCAGCATCTATGTAGCCATGTATATCCAAGCCTTTACCACTCTCATAAAGAAGACCATAATGTGCAGTGGTCTTTACATATCGCATAATGCATCTCACTGCATCCAAATGAGGTTTTCTGGGGCTCTGCATAAACTGGCTTACTAGTCCCACAGTATAACTCAAATCCGGGCATGTGATAGTCATGTAAATGAGACTACCAACCATCTTTCTGTACATAGATGGATCATCCAACTCCTCACCAAAATCAGCCCGCAACTTCACATTTTGCTCCAAAGGTGTACTCATAGGCTTACACCCTGTCATTCCATATTTTGCCAACATATCCAATGCATATTGGCGTTGCACTAACCATGTACCTACATGGTCTTTGATCACTTCAATTCCAAGAAAGTATCTCAACTCATCCAAGTCTTTCATGTCAAACTGCCCACTCAATGCTTTCTTGACATGCATCACATCTGTACCATGATCACCTGTGATAATCAAGTCATCCACATAGATGACAAGTAAAACAATCTCATGATCTGTTTTCTTCACATAGAGTGAAGAATCTGCTGTAGAAACCTGAAATCCAAGAGAGATAAGATATCTGCTCATCTTATCACTCCAAGCACGAGGTGCTTGCTTCAAACCATATAAAGCTTTCTTCAATCTGCATACATGAGTGGGATACTTTGGGTGTACATAACCTTTTGGCTGTGCCATATACACTTCTTCTTGTAGATCACCATTTAGAAATGCATTTTTCACATCCATTTGATGCATTTCCCAACCATTAGCTGCAGCCATAGCAATGACTGCTCTCATTGTTCCCATCTTTGCCACTGGACTAAATGTTTCATCATAGTCTAAACCTTGGGTTTGTGCATAACTCTTAGCTACCAATCTTGCTTTATGTGGCTCAATGGAACCATCAAACTTGCATTTCACTTTGTAAACCCATTTACAACCAATGACATTTTTTTCCTTTGGTAATGCAACCAAACCCGATGTGTCATTATGAACCGATGCGTCCATCTCAACATCCATTGCTTTCTCCCATACATGCTTTCCAATAGCTTTTGTATAGCATGTAGGTTCCACATGCTTCACCAAAGATGTCATATATGCATAATGAATAGCAAAATCACGATATGTCAACCTGTCAACTGGATATCTGACCCTTTGGGATCTTCGCAATGCATGCGAGTCACTCTGAACACCTGTCACTCTAGCATGTGGTGGCACATATCTATCCTGCCTTGCACCAGGTGTGCGTAAAATGGGTATACCAAGTTCCTTATCCAAACTCTCTGAACTTGATGACTCATAACCTGTAATTCCAATTCCTTCAACCTTCTTCTTGCCTTTATCCACAGCACTACTCCAATTCCAATTCCTTCAACCTTCTTCTTGCCTTTATCCAGTGCTCACACTCTCATGCCTCAAACGTCCTGACCATGGACGTACAGTACTCTCAGCCTCTGCTGCTGCTGGCCCAGACATAGAAGTAGAACTAGAACTTGCTTGTGGCAAGTTCACAGCAGGCACATCAGCTTCAAGTGACTCAATGACACCGTCATCCTTTGCTTTGTACCAACTAGCAAGCTCATCAAACACTACATCTCGTGAGATAACCACTTGCCTAGTTTATGGATTATAACATTTGTATGCTTTATGATCCTATGCATATTCAACAAACACACACTTTTCTACCTTAGGATCCAACTTCCTCCTTCTCTTGTCAGGCACATGTACATACATAAGCTATACATCCAAAAACTTTGAGGTGTCCAATGTCTGGCCTAAAACCTGTAAGCTGCATCTCTGGCGTACTTCCATGTATGGCTGCTGTAGGTGTTTTATTCAGTATATACACCGCGGTAGCACAAGCTTCTTCCCAATAATAATCTGGCATGCTCTTCTCATTGAGCATTGCCCTGGCCACTTCACAAATGACTCTATTCTTTCTCTCAGCCACACCATTTTGCTGAGGTGTATACCTGCAAGTCAATTGCCTTCTTATTCCATGCTTTCTCAAGAAATGCTCAAAAGCATTTGAGGTGTATTCACCACCTCCATCTGTCCTCAAACATTTAATCCATGAGCCATATTGCTTCTCTACAAAAGCTTTGAAATCCATAAACTTTTCCAACACTTCACTTTTCTCTCTGAGAAAGTATATCCATGTTATTATGCTGAAATCATCAATGAATGTCACATAATATAAACTGCCTTTAATAGATGGGTTTTGTGCAGGACCCCATACATCACTATGTACTATCTCAAGTGGCCTGCTACTCATGTTGCCTTCTCTAGGAAACTGCAACCTTGCCTGCTTTCCAAACTGACAGGCTTCACAAACATGCATATTCCCATCATACTTGAATCTAGGCAGCTCACTAACAATGCCTCTTGCCTGCATGTTCTTTAACCTTTGTATATTGACATGTCCAATCCTATTATGCCACCTATCAATGTCTTGTACCACATTTCTGCCTTTAGAGAACATGGCTGATTTTAACTCAGGAATCCCAGCATCTAGCTTAAACAACCTGCCTTCTTTCTTGCCTTTAGCGACTCTACATCCATGTTTGAAATCCTCAACGAAGCAACCATGCTCGTTGAAACGAACCTGTAATCCCTGTTCCACCATTTGACCGACTGAGGCCAAGATTTTTGTGATAGAAGGCACATACAATACATCCGACATAGATTTTGTTTGACCAACCAATGGTACACTTCCAACATGTGTAATGGCATGCTGAGTATCATCTCCTGTCTCCACATAGCCTTTCACATCCATAGGCTTCATATGCTCAAACCATTCACCATGACAAGTCATATGGTTTGATGCTCCAGAGTCCATATACCAAGTGTCATCATTCTCAGCATTTGTCATCATAAATCCCACAACATGTTTCATGGCAAACAAGTGATTTGCACTGCCATCATTACTGCTTGATGCATAATTTCCACCATGTTGTGCATAATTTCCACCATAATGTCCACCACGTTGTGCTCTACCCCCTCTCAAATCATTCTGTTTGCGGAAACAATCACGTGCCATATGACCAAATTTCCCATAGTAATGGCATTCCACATCTTGCATAGATGTTTGTTGGCCTTGCCAACGTCCTCTACCATGAGGATTACCTCTGCCTCTCTGAGGTGTATATCCACGACCACCTCTAGCACCATATGAAGGCTGAAAATTCTATTTTGGTGACCTGTCCTTGAAAAGATGCAGGGGGGAAGAGAGCTTGAGCTCTTGCAAGCACACACACACTCACAAAACCCTAATAGAGAACACACAAGGTGAGAGGCTGAAAATCTTCTTCTACTTCACTCAACACTCAACACTATTCACTTTTCATATCACAATGAACCATACAATGATATAGGCTCTCTACCCTTATCCCACTTTACACATCATACAATGATATAGGCTCTCTACCCTTATCCCACTTTACACATCATCATCCATGTGGCAACTCCTTTTCCACTCTTTTAGTCAACACTCACACACCATTCAATATTACATGTGGCATTCCTATCTCACCACAATATCTTACACCTCTAGGGTGCTTTCACGCATACACACATCACCGCGATTACATCTTTCAACACCCCCTCTTAATCCAGGTGTTCCACAACTCACCCATCACCCATCAATGTAGCATTGCACAAACGCAATTGCTACCTCTCAACACTCCCCATTGGAGTGTCCATCAACAAAACCTGTGTGCGCGTGTCTACCATCTTAGACACCTAGTTCTTTTTGAGCTGACTCGTTCACAATGGAACCACTGAGTCCGATTTGAACATGGAAGTTCGGGTGGGAACCAACCCATGCGCATGCACCTCACACGTGCATCGCTCTTGCACACATCACAACAACCATTTTGAGCTTCTCAGTGAGCTCGGGCTGGCAACCCTCATACCAATGGGTGAATACACATCTCGTTTTGAGCTTTAAACTTGGGTACGATTACCCTCATAATTATGGGTGAAAAGATCACAAAGCATTTTGACCATATAGCTGAGCAGCGGACCCAATGTGTGAACAACAACCACATACCACATTCTTTTATACATGTGAACAAGGCATATGCCTTGGTGGTGTGAATGCACCCTTTTATTTGATAAAGGGTTAAAATGAACAAAAAGGAGAAAAAAAAATGATTCACAAATCTCCTTATCTCTGAGCTGGCAATAGTACACCGAACCTTGCTACATGCCAAATGCTCCCAAATTGTGCATTGAAGATGCCACCCTTCTACACGTTGTAATCTGCCTTGACTGTAGCTCTCATACACTAAATTCTAGCCTTTTCTTTACGATGGGACCCACGAGCCTCTCTCTCCTCCGTGTGTTTTCTACTCCACATGGCGTTTTCTCTGCAATTGCACATGCTGCAGGCGGCCTTGAACTCTAGTTACTGCGTTTGGATTCTTATGGTGGCGGGCATTTGTACTAGGTTGAATTCTGCACACCTGCTCTTCCTCGGTGCCTTCAACGCAACAACGCTACGTAACGATTACCTTCTGGAGTTCTGCTTCTGATGTTCAAATCTGTATACGCCACAGCTCTTGCTTCTGAGCTCTCATGGCAACCCTGACTGTCCACAAGCATCTTGTAGTGCTTTCTCTCATCCTATTTTACAGTTGCTAACCTCTGGCTTGGAGTGCTGATGCTGGTGATTATGATGGCAGCTTCTAGCGTTGCCTCTTTGTTCACATACCTCTTTCTAGTCGTGGATTTTGACGCTGCTTCCTGCGCTGGCCACCACATTTCTTCTCTAGTCTTCGCCTTCACTTGACTGCAACTTGTAGCTCTGTCATGGCTATCTCTCTCCAGCGTTGATTCATCATGGCAATCATTCCTCTATAGGTTGCCTCCTACATGCTGCTATGGGTTTGCTCGCCTTTCAGCTCTGCTGCTTCGCCACCCAAAACTAATTGTTGGCTAATTTGCTTCCTTTTGTGTACACCAAAAAAATGCCATCCTTAATGAAAGGCACCCATCTCCTCTTTCACAACTTATGTGTTTCCAACCTCTTACCTCAACAATCAAACCCCCTTCATGAGGTTTGTACAGCCATCAATGTGGCTACTATGGCTCAATATTTAGCCCTTAACATGCAGACTTTTGATCTTTGCCTCCTTAAACCTCCAAGTAGAGGTCTTCCATGACCATTGACATGGCCTCCAAATCAGCATGCTTTTCCTTCAATGCATGCATCCATTCAAGGGTGCTTCTTCACATGGTTTCTCAAATGAAACCATAGGTGCATAAACATGTGGAAATTGCCAAGGTTTCCATCCCCTTCTTTGCTCTCCTTCAAACATTCACAAGTGCATCCTCTTCTTGATGCACACACATGTGAACTCCATTGAGTTCACCATCTCACTTGCCATCATCTTGACAAGCATGCACCTCCACACAAGATTCATGGGATACACAAATCCCATACATAGCAACCCTTCATAGCATTCTTCCATGCTCAAACACAAAACTTTGAGGCAAAACTTCACAAAACCAACCTTCTTGAGGCATAATCAACAACATATCTTCTCTTGGCAGCTTCTCTTGACGATGATGAAGACTCCATAGCCTTCATAATGCTGAAATCTCCATTTTCAGCTTCCTTGATGATGAGCAAGCTCTCCATGTTGCAAAACTCCATTTGCAACTCTCTTGGGCAGCTTCTATGCAACCTCCTTGTTGCAAATCTCCTCTCAAATCCTCACAAATGCAAATCCAAATGATAATATGAGTGTGCATAATTTTTTTCCATAATAAACTGAAAAAAAGGAATCACTGAGTTTGATTTCCTCAACAAGTAAGAGTGAAACCAACTCATCAAAGTCTGGTAAACCTGTACTCCAAACCGAGATAGATGTATCAAAAGATTTATATTCCTTGCCAAGACCACGCAAGGTGTAACATACCCATCTTCACTAATAAAGAAATGTTCATGTAATAGATAAATTTATGAGTTTTTATGGTATAAAAATCAATGATTTTATTATTGGAGTCATTTCTACTTAGAATCTTCAAATTTTGAGCCCAAATTTAGAATTTGCGCGTGATTTTACCCTAATATAAGATTTAACAGCATCCAAAACGGACATCAGATCAAGCTTATACGCAAATTTCAGTCATTTTAGTTAAAAAGCGACGACCTTTAAACCTTAATCAATGCACGACCGGGCGTCCAATTGACGAACGGTCTGAACCCCAACGACCAGGAGAACCTCTCGGATAAAAAAAATTTTCTTCCCCCAGGCGATCCGGCACGCAAATCGAGGCGGGCGCCCCAAATTTGGGTACCGCGTCCCAAAATTTGGGCGTACACTTACTAGGGTGCCCGTACGATGGCCGCCCAAGAACCAAAGGACAGCCACCCGCTGTATGGTCCACACGTACCCCTACGTGGACACCCATGTAGCCCCATACCAGATAAGGTACATGCGTACCACTCCTTTCCCGGACAACTGACACCGTACCTTTCCCCTAGACCCATGCAGGCCACTGATCCATAGCCTTTGACAATACACCGTCCTTTCGTCCTTGCTTTGGGTAGTAACCATGCCCGTTCCCTTCAGCTACATAAACCCCCGGGGCAGGCCACACGCATTTTTGTGCAGCGTATGCCCTATTGTACCGCCGTCCGTCCCTGTGTAGCATACTTGCTGCAGTATAGCCGCGCCTTGCAACCGTCCCTCTCACACCCCCTCATTTGCCTCTTTTCAGATAAGCTGATTTTCCTCCATCCCCCTCTTGCTAGGAGGCAGTGTCCTTAACTCTTCTCCCCCCCGTGTAGACTTACAGCAGCCCTCCTCCACATTTTTGGTCTTAAGGACATCTCACAATCCCCCCCACTTGCGTAGACTTTAATAAGGGATTTTTGCCTTTAGATAGAGTTCATACGCTATAGTCTTTTGCTCATACGGTGAGCAAACGATCTCAGAATTGAGATCCGACTGAAGCGTTTCGACCACAGCAGCAAGCTCTACAAGTCGACATCCAAGATGGCCCCATCCTGGAAACGTCAGAATATTGCCCCGAGAGGAGCACACAACAACGAAATTAGGGAAGATGCTCCCAATGCGGCTCCAACCCTCCCTCTTTAAGCTCCTCAAGGAAATGGTGGCCAGGTTAGATTGGTTATATTTTAAAGAAAATTTTTTGTTATATATATTGCTAATAAATGTGTATCTTTTCCTTTTTGAAATAATGACATAAAATTGTATGAAGTTACGAATTGTGTGATGTTGTATTTAATAAATTGCATTGAAATTGTAATCTTTAAAGAGTGCAAGTTTTCCTGGCTTCAACACTAACTCCGTTCCGTGCTTGTGTAGCCGGGTGGCATCGTTAGCAAAGCTCGGGAATGGCCCAAGGTATCCCTCATACCATGGAAAGAATAAGGTTCGTCGATTGAGGTGAGAGGTTATGATACTGCCTAGTTCTAAGGGCCCAGGCTAGTGCGGTAAATAAGCCCACCCTAGTGTGCAGACATCCCTCGGATCGAGCAATGGAGCCTGAGAGGGCGACAGGCCGCCCCGGCTTGAGTCCTCGCCAGTGGACCGACGATGAGGCGAGAGGTTATGATGCTGCCTAGTTCTGAGGGCCTAGGCTAGTGCGGTAAATAAGCCCACCCTAGTGTGCAGACATCCCTCTGAGGGGCGGGAGGATCGAGCGACAGGCCGCCCCGGCTTGAGTCCTCGCCAGTGGACCAACGATGAGGTGTATGGTCCCGTAGGGTTTTTTCCCTGCATGTAGTGGCTGGAAGGCCGAATTCTAGATCATCGGCAGAATAAAGCAAAAGAATGAGAGAGCCGGTTTGGCTTGTATGGAATTGATTCATGTATTAACTTTTTTTATATATATCTTGTCTTTGGCATGATTGTATTGTGTAAAAAGGTTGTTTTAACAAACCTTGTGAAAAGGGCCGTAGTTAAGGAACATGTTTATTTATGTCAAACAGTGTGGTAGGATTAATTAGAAAACAAATTGACGCGTGAGTAGGGTGGAAAGTGGGAGGATGGAATGCCCCGATGGCACCATCCTACGGACGGGAGTGGACCCGATTAGTCGGGTAGCTTTCCAACAGATTTAGTGAAAGCCCTACGCTAGATAATTAGGTTCTCTCCGTCAGCAGTTTGCAACTTTATCAGTTAGGTCTCCACGACCTTAATCACAAGATAGTCAAAATGCTTCCCCAGCATTCTTGACATAAAACAGCCATTTACAAACAGTTTACAAATACAGTTTCTATATTAACTCTCATTTTTCCACATTATCCCTCATTTTTCCACATTATCCCTCATTATTCCACATTACTTATTCCACATTCCATTTATATATGTACTCATCCAATCACCTCATTTTCCATCTCTTCACTTCAGATTCCATTTATATGTGTACTCATCCAATCACCTCATTTTCCATCTCTTCACTTCAGATTCCTTCACATCACATATCATATATTCACATCTATATTCACATCCAAACATCCACATCCACATCCACATTCACATCCATACATCCACATCTACATGCTTATCTCCATTTTCACATCCTCATTTATACATCCACATCCCATATCCACATTCATACATACACATCCACATTCATACATACACATCCATATCCACATCCACATGCATACATCCATTATCACGTCCTCATTCATACATCCACATCCACATACATACATACATCCACATCCACATTCTCATTCACATCTATACATCCACATCTACATGCACATTCACATCCATACATCCACATCTATATGCGTACATTCACATCCACATGCATACATCCACATCCACATCTATATGCGTACATTCACATCCACATGCGTACATTCACATCTATACATCCACATCCACATTCATACATCTACATCTACATGCATACATCCACATCTCCATGCATACATCCACATCCACATTCACATTCACATCCATACATCTACATCTACATGCATACATCCACCTCCACATTCACATCCATATCTATACATCTACATCCACATCTCCATCCATGCATCCACATCCACATCCTCATTTACATCCATACATCCACATTCACATTCACATCTACATGCATACATCCATACATACACATCCACATTTACATCCATGCATCCACATCCACATCCTCATTCACATCCATACATCCACATTCATGCATCCACATCTACATGCATACATCCATACATACACATCCACATTTACATCCATGCATCCACATCCACATCCTCATTCACATCCATACATCCACATTCATGCATCCACATCTACATGCATACATCCATACATACCCATCCACATTCACATCCATATTCTCACCCTATCACAATCCATATACATCTTATCCCATCACATACACTACTTACCTCATCCCCTACACATCCTATCACTTCTTAACTCATCTTATCACATCTTAACTCATCTCATATACATCTTATCACATCTTATCAATTCCCATATCTTTTATGCTTACCTCTATGCATGAAATTCAATTATGCTAAAAGTAACACTTTTATAATAAAATAATCATCTTTTATGCATACCTCTATATGCATGAAATTCAATTATGCTAAAAGTAACTCTTTTATAATAAAATAATCATCTTCTATGCATACCCCTATGCATGCAATTCAATTATGCTAAAAGTAACTCTTTTATAATAAAATAATCATCTTCTATGCATACCTCTATGCATGAAATTCAATTATGCTAAAAGTAACTCTTTTATAATAAAATATTCGTCTCTTATGCATACCTCTATGCATGAAATTCAATTATGCTAAAAGTAACACTTTTATAATAAAATAATCATCTTTTATGCATACCTCTATGCATGAAATTCAATTATGCTAAAAGTAACTCTTTTATAATAAAATAATCATCTTCTATGCATACCCCTATGCATGAAATTCAATTATGCTAAAAGTAACTCTTTTATAATAAGATATTCGTCTCTTATGCATACCTCTATGCATGAAATTCAATTATGCTAAAAGTACCACTTTTATAATGAAATAATCATCTTTTATGCATACCTCTATCCATGAAATTCAATTATGCTAAAAGTAACTCTTTTATAATAAAATAATCATCTTCTATGCATACCCCTATGCATGAAATTCAATTATGCTAAAAGTAGCTCTTTTATAATAAAATATTCGTCTCTTATGCATACCTCTATGCATGAAATTCAATTATGCTAAAAGTAACTCTTTTATAATAAAATAATCATCTTCTATGCATACCTCTATGCATGAAATTCAACTATGCATAATATAAAAATCAATTTCTCTAGGATTACAATGAATATCTTTCAATTAATCTAGGATGATAATTCCTAGAATATGGTAGGAAGTCCTCTTTTTATGCTTTGAATGAAATTATTTTATGCGTAATTTTTATAAAAATTTTGCCATAGCTCCGCTGCTATGACTGATAAATCTCAATTTTTCTAAGGGATAAAGCTTATCTTTAAGGAAATAATTAGAATGATCCCTAATTGGATCATTAATCCCTAATGGATTGAATCATCAATATTCATGAAATACATAAACTAAAAGCATAGAAAAAAGCTATTAATTTGGCCTCAAGCATAGATTAATCTTGGATTAAGGAAAAGCTTTATGAAAAGCTTCATTTGGATTGAGAAAGGGTCATGAGTATGACCATTTCTTGAGTGAGAGAGAGAAATTTCATAAAAACCATTTGAATTAAGCATAAATGGAAATTTATGTGATTCTTAACTATCATTAATCAATTAACTTCAATAGCATTCATCAATTTATGTAACTCTTCACTACCATTCATCAATTAACTTCAATAGCATTCAAAAACCATTCCAATTAAGCTTCTCAAGCTTGAGAGGGGTTGAGAAGAGAGAAGCATTGAGAATTTATAGAAAAGATCAAAATTCACTATTTACCTTACAAATTGCTTGATTCTTTGTTCACGGTAGAGGACCCCAACTAATCTATTGGTTAAGTATATTGATGGAACCACCAATGGGGATTGAAAAAAGAGGAAAGCTCCAATTTCTTCAATTTGGAGAGAATTTTAGAGAATAGTAGAAACTAGCATTATTTCAGCATAACTCTAGTATAGTAAAATTCTTCTTCTTTTTTTTCAAAGGACTCATGTTCTATTTATAGGAGAGGGAAGCTCTAACCAAAGCTAACTGAATTCTAGAATTTTCCAAATTCAGTTTGGTTGAATTTGGACTAGATTTGGACCTAGTTTGGTTACTTTTTGATTCGGTTTGGTTTTATTTTGATTTGGTTTGGTTCAAGAGAGAGGAGAGATAAAAATATCACATTATTTTTGAGTTTAAAACTCATTCAAGCATGTGAAATATGCACCTCCTTTAAAGAACTCCCATTCCTTACATATGTGTCAAAATGGAATCATTACACCCAAAATATCTCATATTTTTAATATTGCTCATAGTTTTTTACTAATAAACCTTGTACATTTTCAACTCTTCATCTTATGTGAGCATTTACTCATTTTTGGATACCCAAAATATCTCATATTTTTAATATTGCTCATAGTTTTTTACTAATAAACCTTGTACATTTTCAACTCTTCATCTTATGTGAGCATTTACTCATTTTTGGGTATCTTCTTTTACAAATTGGATTTATCTCCTCCCTACACATGGATTGATGCTATTGGCCCATAGGAACCTTAATTGGACCATAATCCAAAATTTTTTGAAAATCTAGACCCTTAGGCTAAGGTCCTTTATACCCATTTCCAATAAATTCCAATTGCACATTGGAAAGTTCTTTTTGAATTTCTGTTTCAGGGGAATTCATTTTAATAATATGAGAAATTTTTCTATCTAGAAATATTCAAAATCTGAATATTCTCTCTCTAGAATATTTTCTCTGTCTATGTCAAAATAGGCAGAGACAAGATCTTTTATATTTCTGAAGAGGGGATTGATTACAGGGGAAGATGCTGGACATCTTGAGAGGCTGGGGAGGAATCTTACAGAGCTCAAAACCACATGGTCTTCAATTAGTGAGATGACTCAAGTGGACAAGAACAAGGTCTCAATGTTTCCCTCAACTTCACACAGTACACTCTTCAAGATCGGAAGATTGTTCTTCAACAGCCCATGCGACAAAAGCCAAGCATGCCAGGGGTTTCATATGATGGTCCAGAAGATGCAAAAAAGATTGATATCGCTAAGCCAGGAGAAGAGCCTCGCTATGTGTGGATTGCCACAGACTTGTCCTTAGATGAGGAGAAGTTATTAATTCAAACAATAAAGGAGTATCGCGATGTTTTTGCTTGGAGTTATAAAGACCTCAAAGGAGTTGATCCAAGCATATGTAAGCATATAACTCCATTGCGAGAGGATGCAAAGCCTTCCAAGCAACGTCCTTATACTTACAATGAGAATTTTGCACGAAAGATAAAAGAAGAAATAGACAAGCTCTTAGAGGCAGAATTTATCTATGAGATTGAACACACTGAATGGGTCTCCCCTATTGTAGTGGTGCCCAAGAAAAATGGAAAACTTCGAGTATGTGTAAACCTCAAGAAGGTAAATGCAGCTACTGTACGTGATCATTACTCACTTCCAATCACGGATCATGTTTTGGAACGAGTTGTAGGGAAAAAGGCATATAGTTTCTTGGATGGATTCTCCGGTTACAATCAAGTGTCAGTTGATCCAAAGGATTAACACAAGACACCCTTTGCTACTGAAGATGGCATCTTGGCATCTTTGCCTATTGTGTTATGCCATTTGGTCTAACAAATGCACCAACAACCTTTCAGCGGTTAATGAGTCATGTATTCAAGGAGTACCTTAGGCAATTTCTTGAGATCTTCATGGATGATTTATGTGTTCACTCACAAGAGCGTGATGATCATATAGAACACCTCAGACTTGTGTTTCAAAAGTGTCAATTTTATCGTATATGCTTTAATCCTGACAAGTGCAAATTCATGGTAAGACAAGGGAAAATTTTGGGCCATATTGTTTCTCGCAATGGGATTTCAATAGATATGGATAAAATTGATGTCATTGTCTCATTACCTCGGCCTATCAACCCTAAAGGGGTACAAATATTCATGGGACATTGTGGCTATTATCGTCGATTCATTTACATGTACGCTATCCTAGCTAGACCATAATATGCTCTTCTTGTAAAGTTTAATTGGACTGATGAGTGTGAGGAATCCTTTGAAAAGTTGAAGCAAGCATTAGTGACTGCACCCATCTTACGGGCACCAGATTGGAACCAAATCTTTCATGTCCATATTGATGCTTCAAACTTTGCACTTGGATGTATTTTGGCTCAATCGGGAGAACATAATAAGGATTTCCCAATCTCATATGCTAGTCGACAGTTGAACAATGCTGAGAAGAATTATACCACAACAGAAAGAGAAGGTTTGTCCATGATATATGCAGTGAAAAAGTTTCGCTTACCTTTTGGCAAACAAATTCATATTTTTTGTGGACCATCAAGCATTGCTATATTTGGTTGAATAAGCCTTGTGCAACTGGAAGGATTGTGAGGTGGTTTGTCATCCTTCTTGAGTTTGATTTTGAAGTGGCAGTCCAAAAAGGAACAACTCATCTTAGGGCAGATCATTTGTCTCAAATCACCTCTGGCGAAGCTCCTATGGTGGGTGTGGATGATGATATGTTAGATTCAACACTTTTCCTTGTAGAGACAGCTCCTAAATGGTCTAAATCTATCTTAGAAATTTTGACAAGTGGGTAGATACAACTAGCGGGTCCTAATGTGGACCTATGGCGACCATTCAAGTTAATCTCAGGGAGATTATATCGTCAGGGTAATGATGGAGTGTTGCGGCTTATACCTAACCCTGACCAATATGAGGAGATCTTGGAATGGGCACATGCGGGTATCGGTGGAATCCATGCATCAGCTACTACTTGTGTGCAACGTATATCTCAGGATGGGCAATGGTGGCCTACCATGCATGCGGATGCTGAAAAATTTGTTCGTAACTGTGCTTCATGTCAAATTCAACAGCCAATTCATAATGTCACATTATTCCAAATTTCAACTACACCAAGTTGGAGTAAGTATATTGTGGACTATCTTCAGCATGGTCATACTGATCAAAAAATTCCTAAATATCAAAAGCATGTTATTGAAGTTGAAGCGGCAAACTATATGCTGATAGAGGGCCAACTCTACAAGAGGGGCAAGGATGGCAACTTACGCGTGTGTGTATGTGAAGCTGACTACTTGAAAATCTTGACTCATGCACATGCAGGTGTTGGGGGTGGACACTTTTTGGGAAATACCACAGCTAAGTTGATTAGGTGGTCTGGGCTTTGGTGGCCAACCTTACAAATGGATGCAGAAGAATATGTAAAACGTTGTGACGATTGTCAAAGGACAAAACCTCCCATCACAAAGGACAATATGCCATTGCGGCCTATGTTAAGCACACGTGCTTTTGCAAAATGGGGTATTGATTTTGTCGGTCCCATTAAACCTCCAGCTCGTCACACGCATGCCGAATATATTATAGTCGCCAACTGACTATTTGACCAAATGGGTAGAGGCAAAGGCTACAGTTAAAAATGATGCCAGAACCACAGCCAAGTTCTTGTATGAGTACGTGTTTACACACTATGGCTTACCTATTGAAATCATTAGTGATCAAGGTGTGCACTTTGTGAATGAGGTCATAGAGTTTTTGCTTCAAGAATTTATGGTAATTCACAAGCGTTCTGCACCCTATCATCCCTAGACCAATGGACAAGCTGAGAGTACTAACAAGATTCTCTACACAGCACTCACAAAGATTGTTGAGGGACATAGGACTGATTGGGAGCAAAAGTTGCACTCAGTTCTTTGGGCATATAGGTCAGCCTATAAAACATCTATGGGCACAACCCCATTTGAGCTTGCTTTTGGGCTAGATGTAATTCTTCCCATTGAATTTCTTGTACAAACTCTACGAGTTGCTAAACAATTGGACTGGACTGGTCATGAGCTTTCACAACGCATTGATGAATTGGAAAAGCTTGATGAGACCCGCTTATTGGCGGTAATGGGGATGTATGCCGAGAAGAGGAGACGAAAGCAATGGTATGATAGAAATGTAATAACTGGCCGATTCAAAAAAGGAGACCTTGTGCTCTTGTACACACTTAGGAAGCATAAGAGAAAGCTCAAGAAACATGGCCTAGGACCGTTTGTGATTAATGAGCTTACTCCAAGTGGTGCAGTGCATTTAGAGACACTAGAAGGTGAGCAAATGCCTAACTTCATTACTGGAAGTCGTCTCAAGAAATAGAATGAACCATTAACTGAAGCCATGCTTCAATAAATGCATGTTGCACACACACGGAAAGAAGCACATGACCTACTTAAACGTCAGGCTCAAGAAGAGGCTAAAGCTAGAGTTACAAAAGCCAAGGAGCGTCGCAAGGCTTCTATGTTGGCCTTACAGTTGGCTACTGATGAACAATATGTCGATCCTTTCAATATTCAAGTGTGTCTTCATCTTCATGAGACTACCTACTTTGTCTCTGCCTTAATTGACTCTGGTGCAGATTATAATGTTCTCTCGTCCAGATGTCAGTTCCCTTTTATGTGGCAAGTAAGTCCAAGGTAGTGGTAGAGGCTGTTCTCGGTCGATCATGGTTAAGTGCAACCAATTGTTCATTAGATTGGAAGAATAGACAATACAAATTGCAAATTGATTCTGATTGCATCTTGGGATCTGCTACTCCACGAGCTTTATCATGTCAAAAGGGTGGTGTTTCTACCTTACACAACCCACTTTCAAAATCTGCTCTTCAAGCTCCAAGACGAATGATGTGGATAATCGATGAGTCCTCAAGTGAGGGCCATGGCTGGCATGTTCCAACTACTCTAGTCACTGCTCAAAGAAGGCCAGGCAAGAAGGAATTATCAATTTGGCTACCCAAAGATGCATACAAACTTGTACCATCTAGCTAAGCCTCCTAAAAAGCACATCTTTTCCAAGCCTAAATCTCATATTGTTACTCATTGGGTCCCAAAGCATGTTCTTAAAGCACAAGGCTATTATGAGGGTGCAACAACACTTTGGCTTCCCAAATACCATGGTTTACTAGAGGTAAAAGAGTGTATCAATAAGATTCCAAAAGCCACCCTTGGTTTTCCATATCAGTGGGTGCAAAGGAAATCAACACAACCTCTTCAAGATAGGATAGGTGGTTGTGATAGCACCTACAAATCTCCTTGTGTTGACCTTCCCAAAACATGTATTGAATCACCAGTTGTCCCAATTTCTCCTTGTTACACAATTCCACCATCAACTTGTGTACCTAAGACAAATCCAACTTTACATGAGTCTCCTTTGAGCATAGATTCTAGCACTTCAATGCCTAAATCCTCTTATCTTGCTCAAATTCCTCGACAATTGCTAACCTTCCCACCTCTTAAGAAGGACATACCCAAAACCAAAGGTAAGGCATTAACACTACAATTGAAGCTCTTTGGTAGATCAGTGTTTGAATAGTCTCACATTTACTAATGTGGTTCCTTATGCCTTTAGAGGATTGTGTTCTTTTTGAGATGATCTTATCTACAATGTTTTTGATTGGGATTGTAATGATGGATATGAGTGTATAAAGTTTGAAGTTTCTAAATTTCATTATTCTACGACCAGATACCTCCTGATGGATACTGGCGAGATACATGTCCACCATGCATTGACCTTGATAGTACTCAACCTGAACATCGCGGGGGTTATATTGCTCCTTTTCAAACTCATTCTAGGTACTTTTATGCTCCCTTAGGTGAAAATTGCTGTGGGCATCACTTTGTCACTTTATTCTGTCAACAGCATCACCCATTTCCACATTGTCAAGAGTGTGCATGACTCGTATTAGGAGAAGCTTCACACATTTGTTGGCTATGCCGCTCTTACTTTCGACGATATGGCATGGGCTTAATGAAACAAATTGTGGGAATTACACCCCAATGCCATAACCTTCTTAATGTGAGAGTACCAGACCGAGGACCAAATCAACGTAGATTACCTGAGGAGGTTCAATCACAATAATGGAGGGATACATGCATAAATGACTTGCAACCACCTATCTTGCAAGCCCGCCTTCCCCAAGCCTCAACATGTCAATTTTGGATCACTATGAGTACCTATATTGAGTAGTTTCAAAATCGAAATTGTCTGCTTAACCTTCCCATAGAACCAATGCTATATTTTAGCGAGGAAGCACTCCTTCCTCTACCACCTTCTCTAGAGGCCGATTTTTGTATAGGGTTGTCCTTGCATCCTGAAGTGACTGATACCATCTTTCCAACAGAAGTGGACACGGATCCACCACCAGTACAAGGGTAAGCTTATCAACTCCACAATAAGATCAACAAGCCAGGGCACTTTTCTCCCACTGGGTTTTTCCCCTCGGCTATATTCGGTGATTGGCACCAATAACAAATTTTATTCTTTTCTTTCCTTTTCTTGTTTGTTAATAAACATTTTGCAGAGATCTCAGCTAAACAAGAGCATACAAACATGCCCCAATAGTCCACCTACCATGCACACAAATTAGGAAGGGGGGAGACATGCAATGCCTACAAAGAGCAAAGAGAAGCAATCTGCACAACATCAGCAATGCATCAATGCAAACGCACAACATCAACGAGCACTACAACAGGTGTTTTCAAATCATAATCTTTTGTTCTTTATGTGCTTTTAACTTTTGGATATATTGTTTGCATGTTCACACATAGTTGGCTGGTTTAAGTTTTAAATTAGTTGTTAAAATGTGGTGAGTGATTTCTAGATTCTTAGAGGACTTAGTAGAAGGTATTTCTATTTGAAGACAGTGTAGGATATATACCAACGGAGTATGCCAAGTTCTTATGCTCTCAAAGTATATTAGTTATCTCTAGTGGTAGCTACCTCTTAGGTATGGGCTAGGTGCTAGGATTAATAAAAAAATTTACAAAATCATGCCCTAAAAAATATATACAAGTGAATCAAGACATGACGTGTCTACAGCCATGTGGAATGCTTGGTAGGACCTGGGGTTGTCTTAGCACCTTGGGGCCGATGCCTTGGTTTCCATGGGGTGAACACTGACGTCTAAAAGGTTAAGAAAGACCTTCAAGGACTCTATCGCCTTGATGGATGCTGGTAGGACTCTGGGGTACATTATGGGCCCTCAAGATCGATGCCCTCATCTTCATGGGGTACTCCTTATGTCAAAAAGAAAGAAAAGGATCTGTCGCCCTTGAGATACTTAGCGGCCTTTAGATTCTCTTGGCGGAGGTCTCTTGGCCATTGCTTGGGTCTCCTTGGGATGGAACCTTCCTCTTTATTCATCTTTTACACACACACACACAAAAAAAAAGAGAAAAAATAGAAAAAAGAAAAAAGAAAAAAAAAGGTCCAATCACCTTTGCTCATATAGGAGTCGGGTTGCCACGTAGGAATAACTTAAACAATTGTAGAACATTGAGACTGCAGTCATAACCTGTGGTGTACAAGCACACTTGCCTTTGCATAGCACTATCTACCACCTAGTCTCACTTTGACTAGTCTTTACTCACCTCTTTTAGCACTCTTTAAAACTCTAATCAGCCTTTCACTTGTATGCTCACGTGTGAGATTGTCATTGCTGGTTTTTTTTTTTCAATAAAAGGCTTTACTTGTATCCATTGTTTTTTGCAGCTTTTGCTTCTACCGCGCTTGAGAACGTGCGCAAAATAGGAAGGGGGGAGTGTTGCGTTGATCAATGCAAGGATGCAACACAAAGATGCAAGCAGGAAAACAAAAGACTTGACATTCTTATTTAGGGCTCTTGTAAAGAGTTCCAAGTTGTAGATGAGTGTGGGAGTGGGCTTGAGAATAATCCCACAAGGGAAGTTTTGGGAGTTTTAGAGCTTTAGTATAAAAAGTGGCTCATTTGAGAGGTTATGGACACATTGGGCTAAACTCATGTTTGAGCTCTCTTGAGACTAGCTCTCCCTCTTATTCATAGAGGTGCAAGCTCTTCTCTCTCCCCATCTACATTATTGTATGAGCAATGCTCTTCTAATTCCATGCAATGATATGAGGTTTTTCTCTCTTCTCATTTCTATTCTTTAGTGTGCATGCTAGGAAAGTAAGTGCTTGAGAATGAAGGATGCTTTGAGCTTGTGTATGCATTAGCTTAGATTTTTTCTTATATTGGATACATGAATGAGTGGGATTATGAGTGAATGAGTTATGGCAAGATTGAGCTTGTGTGTGTAAAATCTATGTCAAGGTAGTGGTGTTCATAGCATTTTCTCCATTTGTGGATAAGCTTTTGTGCACCGGTACGGGTTGAATCCCTAGCTCCGAAAGGGATGCAAATCCCATTGGATTGAGCTACACACGGATCATACTACTCATGCTACAAGTGAGAGAGTTTTCCGTCTCTCCAGAGGAGCATGTACGTAGAGTTCTACAATTGTTGCGTAAACACAAACTCTATGCGAAGAAAAGAAAATGTACCTTCTTTACTCATCAAATTGAGTATCTTGGATTCATCGTCTCCAAAGATGGCATTTCAATAGACCCCGCCAAGGTCCAGGATATTTTGGAGTGGCCACCCCCTAAATCAGTTCGTGAAGTTCGTGGGTTTTTAGGAATCATGGGATGGTATAGGATTTTTATCAAAGATTATGCCTTGGTAGCTGCACCTTTGACGGATCTTCTTAAGAAGGATTGCAAAATAGTGTGGCTGCCAATCCATCAAAACAGTTTTGATCAGTTCAAGGTCATTATTACTTCTGCCCCAGTCCTGAAACTTCCTGATTTTGCCAAGGAATTTGAAGTGATTACTGATGCTAGTAGTCTAGCACTTGGTGGTGTCTTAGGCCAAGAAGGAAGACCAGCCCAGCATTTAGTTGGCTGGAAGGCCGAATTCTAGATCATCGACAGAATAAAGGAAAAGAATAAGAGAGCCGGTTTGGCTTGTATGGAATTGATTCATGTATCAACTTTTTATATATATATCTTGTCTTTGGCATGATTGTATTGTGTAAAAAGGCTGTTTTAACAAACCTTGTGAAAAGGGTCGTAATTAAGGAACATGTTTATTTATGTCAAACAGTGTGGTAGGATTAATTAGAAAACAAATTGACACGTGAGTAGGGTGGAAAATGGGAGGATGGAATGCCCCGATGGCACCATCCTACGGATGGGTGGACTCGATTAGTCAGGTAGTTTTCCAACAGATTAAGTGAAAGCCCTACGCTAGATAATTAGGTTCTTGGGGCAACTCTATTCTAGAAGACTAGGTCAGCGGGGCGGCTGTGCCTTGCATGGATGAGGAAAAAAGCGTTGCCTCTAGAAATCAAGTCTAGTGGTTGCCCAATTTATGATAAATTACCCTATGGATGATTTGACTTTTAGAAGATCACGCTTCCCCTGTGGGATAGGACTAGGTCTTACCTATGAATCATATCCTTAAATCTCTACATAGTCAAGGTGTCGATAAATAGGAAATTTTCTTCAAGTTAAGACTTAGTGGACTATCTTAAGTGTTTCTCCTATTTTAGAAGGAGGAACCTTACACAAGGTAATGTCTACCAAATCATCATCAGGCATGGGGTCATTGATTGTTGCCAATGCATTTGCAAACTTCTTTATCTCTTGTACATAATCATGGATGCTCCTTCTATTCCGCTTCACATTATGTATCTTTTGTCGCAATGTATCCCATGCATCCTTGGGATTCTCAGCATCATGTATGTGTATGAGCATAGCATCCGAAATACATATAGACAGATAATGCAACACTTTGAATGCTCTTTCTGACCATTGCTTATGAGCTATAACCTGTTGTGCTGTGTAGGTTGTCGGGGTAGTTTCGTCTCTAGCTCAGCACCTGTAATGAGATTCCAAAAACCTTTTCCCTTCAGAAAACTTTTGATCTTCCATGCCTGGAAGTTCTTCCTATCCATCTTTTCACCAACAATTTGTACTGGATTATCCGACATATTGCTCAATGCAAATACACCTTCTGCACAATTCCAAATCTATAAACGAGCCTTCCTCAGCTCAACCACACTCCAATGGGTGTTCCAGATACTCCAAAGTAGTCAACAAACTTCAATTTTGATGTAGAAAATCAACCTGTATACATCAAAATGAACTGGCTCACACAGTCCAAGATACCCTGTTTTGATGCGCTTTCCAAGGATCCAAATTGTAATGTAGTGGTTCAATCAAGTGTGGGTAACTTGCATTGACACCTAGAAAACATCAATGTTGAATATCAACACCATCCGACATGTGTACATATCAATTTTGTCAAACCCCCTTCTCTATTCTGAGAAAAAACAGAAAAACCAGTAGTAATTTTGCTCTAATTTCTTCAATCCTTGTCCAAATTGAGCAACCAAGCATTCATTAGCTTAGCAATAATATCCACTAACTCCATGTAAAAGGAATTAGACCAATAAGACCAGTGAGTAATTGATCGATTAATCACACTCTGTTTGACAGCCTGTTTAATCAGCTCATTTCCTGCTCCATAGATGATAATTGTTCAATCCAATCATGTAGTCTCCTTCTCAAGTGTATGTAGCAACCTATTGCTAAGTCAATTTTGGAATATGTCAAGCACCCAAGTTGAATTGTGGCCTCCACCTGTCAAATAGTATGAAAACTACTCTATTTCTGATATCCAGCCTGCGCCGCCTACTCCTGAGGGATTTGAGAGTGTTTATGTTGATAATTGATGATGTAATTGAGTACCCAACACACCTAAGCAAGTGTGCAATCCATCGATGCTCTGATTTTTGCCAAAAACTTGCTCCAAATGCATCAAAATTTGGCTTCCTTTTATCTATTTTGTGAGAGCTCAAAAACCAGTAAATTTCACACATTCAAATGCATCAAAAATGCTCCAAAATCAGTGTAGGGCTTGTACATGAGTTGCCAATACATTCCTCCTTGTTAGATACATGTGTCTTTGCCAGATTTACATGTATTTCACCATACATCACCGCTTCCAAGCTTCAATGGAAAGCTTCCAAAAAGCCAAAAATTTTCTTTGCTTTGTGTTGCCCTAATTTGCTTTGTTTTTGCCTGAATCACCTGCAATCCGCTCAAGGATGTTTAGAAGACCTTACCCGGTAGGCCAAGCTCTCAGATCTGATAGAAATCGGTGTGCTCCAACCTTCACAGCATCAATGGCAAGCTTCACACGTTTCTTCACAGCTTCTTCTCCCTCTTCACTCACTCACTCATAAACCCTAATAGAGAGCACCAAGCTCTGATACCATGTTGAAAAATAGGTAGAGGGAGAGGAGACACACACAGAGGAGCAAATCCTAATGTATATTGCAAACCCTAACCATAGAGGGAAGCCATATCCCTTCTCACACAATGCATAGAGCCATAATCCATAATACACACAACACACTATGAGTTGTGTCCACACACATCTAACCCTAGCTAATGTCCACCCACTATGACCAACTGGACGCGGTCCTTTATGTCTCACACATGTTCCTACCTAACATGCAGCACATAGCATAGCTGGCACACACTAACATCGAGCTTGAATCTCAACACATACCCTGCACAATGTTCCACACTCCTTTTGCAACCAAAACATGCTGCATCATGTATGCCCAAAGTGGGTAGTTGCTATCTCCATCCAATTTGTCATCACAATAGACAACATGCAAAATACATCATTTTGCTATTATCAGCCATAGCCATTGACTGAACTTGATGCAAAAGCTACCTGTAATGAAGCAAAGATTGAACAAAAAACAACTCGTGCTATGTAGCACGGTCCACAATAGAATACGTTATGCTGTTATCAGCCATGGCCATTGACTGAACTTGATGCAAAAGCTACCTGTAATGAAGCAAAGATTGAACAAAAAACAACTCGTGCTATGTAGCACGGTCCACAATAGAATACGTTATGCCTGTTTTGCAAAAAATTGCACTGTCAAAATTTCTGCACAAAATGACGAAACCACCTGTGCAGAACTTGAAATGCAAAAACGGAGCCCGAAACGACCTCGGATGCAATTTCTAAGAACGCTAAGCCCTATGGGCTTATTTGTAGAGTATAGGGACCTACAAGCGCTCGTGAAAGCTCACCTCAATCGGAGAAAATGAGTCGGAGGATGCTAGCGGTGTAGCCCTGGGAGCCGATGCTTGCTCTGATACCAATGGTTGGAATTAGGGTTGTAGGAAAGCACACAAAGCTTGGAGAAGAAGAAGCAAGAATGCACATAACACGCAGTGTATTAGATTGTGTCAATGTACAAAGATAAGTTAGCCCTAGAATGGCCCTAGTTGTCCTTTAGGTCAACTTCTATTTCCAATGACTTTGTCTACTACCTAATAGCCTCTCTTGACCATAGCTTACATCCAGCTGACTAAACTCATCTCTAGTTGTTGCTGATGTAGAAGTGCTCAGATTCCACCTTCCAAGTCCTCTCTTTCTATCCTGTCACAAATATGATCTCCAAATTCCCGAAGTGTCATGCACTTTCCACTAGCCTCAAATCCTTGTCCTAAAGCCTCTCAAAACCCTCAGCTAACACAAATGAACATGGTGTGATCTTAGGTTAATATGATGCTAGAAACAATATGCACAAAAACATGAATGGAACAAAAATAACTGAGGCCTACCAACCTAGAAATCTTTGAATACTTCAAATATATGTGGATGTCACAAGCCATCTTTCATTTTAAAGAAGTGATCGGCCAAGTGTCTAGTTTTGGCCACTCTAGACTAGAAAGTCAAGTACTGGGATGGGTTCAAGGTTCCCAAACCCACCATTTGGGGTGGGTTCTATGTACGAGTGAGAGTAAAAGAAAACTCTACTATGTAAAAGCTCTATGGGCCTATGTGAAGGAAGCGTTAACTCACTGATACTTGCATGGATAGCTTTAAATATCCATGTGAGGGTCTGTAGGGGTTGTCTCTAACCAAGTTTAATGGGAATATTTATGCAAATAAGGCACAAACACAAACATAAAAACTCATGAAATAATAAAACCCAAATATAGAACAAAGTTAGCACATTAGGACAAATTGGAATATAGGGTGCTTATAATTGCAACAAGGAAACTTGGTTCCTCCATGGTCGAATATGGATATCGATGAGGCCATACACGTGATGGAAAATGGCCATCAAACCTTTGTTCTTCTTTTGATTGAACCCAAGTAACTTACCCTTCTAACTATGATTTAAAACCCCTCCTTTCACTCATGGAACTCGATATGGACTACATGTACTTGGCTAGAAGAAAGCCCAGGCACCCTTACAAAAGCTTGTTCCTACCATTCCCCCATTTCATCCTTTATGAGTGTAATAGAAGCTCTTCAATCTCCTCCTTTTCTCTTCTTAAATGATGAAGTCATAATTTGATGCATGAAGAGAGAGAGAGAGAGAGAGAGAGAGAGAGAGAGAGAGAGAGAGAGAGAGAGAGAGAGAGAGAGAGAGAGAGAGAGAGAGAGAGAGTTAAAGAAGGAAGAAAAGAAAAGGGGCTAGAGAGAGAGAGTTAAAGAAGGAAGAAAAGAAAAGGGGCTAGAGAAGCGGAGATTAGATAGGAAAGATTTGGAGATGGGAAATAATGTGTAGATATAGAAAGAGAGGGGGAGAGAGAAAGAGCTTGGGGAAGGAGGAGATTAGGGGGCTATAGATGAGAGAGAGAGAGAGAGAGAGAGAGAGAGAGAGAGAGAGAGAGAGAGAGAGAGAGAGAGAGAGAAAGATTTTAGGGAGGAGGACAAGATAAGGGGCTATAGAAGGGGAGATTACTTATGAAAGATTAGGAGATGGGCAATAATGTGTAGTGAAAGAAAGAGAGGGGTGCGAGAACGTTGTTTTAATGTCGTAGGAACAATCCCAAGAGACCAAACAAGATCTATCCGATAGGAGTGAGATTCAAACACAAGACGTGTTGAATAACAACTCCATGAGCTAACCGATCTACCACACATTGGGTGATAGAAAGGTTAGCCCATTTTGTTTATTTACTCACACACCTAGAGAGCGAGATTTGGGAGGGAGGAGATTAGGGGCTATGGAAGGCAAGATTAGGGGATATGGAAGGGGAGATTAGAAAGAGAGTATTTTGTTATAGGATTAGGAGCTAAAAAAGAGATTTATAGGTGGGCAATAATATGGAGAGAGAGAGAGAGAGAGAGAGAGAGAGAGACCTTGGAGAGGAAGAAGATTAGTGGCTATGGAAGCGGAAGATTAGTACCTATGGAGAGGTAGAGAGAGAAAGAGAGATTGGGGAGGAAGAAGATTAGTGGATATGGAGGAAGAAGTTTAGTGTCTATGGAGAGAAAAGATTAGCATTTATGGAGAGGTAGAGAGAGAAAGAGAGCGTAGGGAGGAAGACAATTAGTCGCTATGGAGAGGTAGAGAGAGAAAGAGAGCAAGAGAGTGAGAGAGCTTGGGAAGGGAGCAGATGAGGAGGCTATGGAAGGGGAGAAGAGAAATAGAGGTTGAAATTGGACTTTTTCAGAATAGGATATTTTTTGGGAGTTTTGGGGGGAAATGGAGCCATTTTGGGGGAAGTTAAAATTTTTAAAATTTAGGGCCTTTTTGATGCACGAGAATTGCAATGAGCCCATTTCTACATTAAATGTGGGGGAGAGGGGGAGATAGAAGTTAGTGGGACCTAAAAGTTGGGGTGGGGGGAGAGGAGGGGGACAAGACTAATACTAATTAGGGAAATAAGCCTAGCCCCCTCCACTTTTGAAGTGGATAGAATGTGCACACTCGTCTTATACACATTTATCTTATCCTATTAGTCCATTTCTAATGAAATGTTAATAAATAGGGTTCTTTTAGATTCCAAATGCCTCTTAATGATCACACCTATCCAAACGAGCATCCACCCAGCAAAAGCAAGTAAGAATACAATAGCATGCAAGTAAGAATACAATAGCATGCAGGATGAAGGATCACAAGAAAACTATTACAAGGGAATGATTATGTATTGCTTAAAAAATTGACTTATTTATGAATGATTGGTTTTCACACTAGGCCTCTATTACTAGTCTTAAGCAAATATGTACCTTAAATCCATAGACTTTTCCCATTTGACATTAAAAGCACATTTGGTAAGGCTGGTTTATATATTCTAGCATCGTCTTACAAAGATTAAGTGCTTCTTCACACGGGTAAGATGGTAAAGCACCTTATAGTAGGTCAGCAAAACCGTGTTAATTAACAAAGTGGTTAACATACCCTCCTTCCTATTGGTGATCACATCCTCACATCACCCAAGTTAGCAAAAAAGAAACTACTACCAGAAAGTGAATGGTATGGATAGTCCAGAGTATGCTATGGAATTGGAGATTGAGGTTAAGTGGATAGTTCAGGACTGATCTTGAGCTAGATGGTAGGGAATGTTTTTGGAAAGTTTTGGGGCAGCAACCCTGATGGTAGGCAGCTTCTCAAGGCAATATAGAGATTCTTCATGCCCAATCTTTGTTAGTTGTGGAAGTGATACAGATAAATAACTTCTAAAGCAGTATGTTGGAGTTTTCATTGGATGAAGCTACTACATGGGCACACAATTTGCCCAATGCCCATACACACCACCTGTATTAAATCCATGGTCTCTACATGTATTAGACATGTAGAGATTATTTTTTAATCAAATAATATTAAGCCTACTCATATGGATGGGGGAGAATAAGGCATAAGTCTGGCCCATAATATGACCTATCATGCATGGACCTTCCCTAAATTAATAGGAACCTTCTGTGGCCTCGTCTTCAACCACCCCACCCAATGATTCACAATGCCTCTATCCCTAGTGCTTGACATTAGCAAATCCATCAAGCCACAAAGGCTGGCCTACTTCATTGTAGCTATGGACATAGCCATGCGTGTAAGTCTAAAGTCATTCCTCAACCAAAATCATAATCTTGACTCCCTAAGAAAAGGTATGTCAAGTAAATATCAAGGAAAGTAGAAAAGAGAATCAAAGAAAGCAATTAAGTTGGAGAATTATTTGTGCTAGGGAAGTGCACACACACACACACACTTACCTTTCACCCATTGCATCACTTACACATTTCATGATTGGCATCACAAAATGTTTTTACTTCTCTCATGGCACACACAAATGCATGCACTTACATCTATAATCTTGTCAACAACGCCAACACTCCAGGTACATTTTTGGATGAGGGGACCATGGTAGGCATAAGCCTAGTCCATGGTAAAATCTATTGCTTAAGAGTGGTTTGAGATAGGAAATTGGTAGGTGATGTGTAAGCCGAGTGAGAACAAGATTGGGTTTTCCATGAGAATGGAAGAATTTGGGATACCCAATCTGGTAGGTATAGTAGTAAACCACCAAACTACTACGGGTGTCTTGCTAGATATGGTCGAATGGATCTAGGTGCTTCATGAGCCTCTTTATAATATGTTGGTGGCTATTTAGTCTGCTTGCTTGAAGCATGGCAATGTTAGTGGCAAGAATAATAGAGCAGCAAGCATTATAGAGCCTCTACCAGTGGCTTGGGGGTGAAATTTTGGAAAGCTTGACATGATCGACCTTGGGCATATAGTGATGTTTTTAATTTTTGGGCATCTATAGCTCACTTGAGTAGCATAGATGAAGGCAAGTGTTGTGCCTTAGAGGGAGATGTAAAGAATAGTGGATTGAATAACCATTGAGTGTGAAGACCGCCATTTGGAGGCATGGGTTGGGTAGATCCATGGTTGATTGAATCATCACTGAGTGCAAAGACCACCATTTGGTGGCTATAAAATAGCCATGTTTGAGCATGTGATAACTATTCTAATGCTTGTATCAAGGCGATCAAAGTGAACATCTTCATGTCCACATGATTCTACTACACTCATTCTTGTGACCATGTATTCTCACAACCATGGCAATAAATATACTCACATGTACATTACTCATGCTTGTGATCATGTATTCTCATCATGACCATGACAATAAATATACTCACATTTACATTACTCACTATTGTATTTATATTCTCATCCATCATGCTGCTCAAAATCTACATAAATGGCAAACTCACCTTATTTTGCATTGTGAGTACACAAGAGAAGAGAAGTGGAAAGTTTTCAAACTTTAATTTTAGAAAACCTTGTGAAATTTTTCTAGATTTTTGGTTTTTCTCTAGATTTGATAACCTTCATATAGTTAATGGCCCACATGAACGGCCTAACTAGTGGCTCCCCAAGGCTCAAATGGCCAATAACGCCCATTTGCGTAATACCAATAATGTCCCTAAAATGTAACTCACATGTTGATTGAACTTCCAAGCACACCAAATCTGTAACAAATCCGAGCTCTAAACATGCGAAATATACGCATTGGGGCTCAGCCCATAGCCATGAAAACTGCAAGAATCACTCACGATGCACTCAAGAATGGCAGACACACATTATCTCTCTCTCTCTCTAAGAAACCATAGCCTTACACACACAAAGAAACCCTAAACCTAGGTTATATTAGGCACACATAAGATAGGCATGAAATCATCCTCTTCTTCATCCTCATCTTCTCCCTCCATAGCTAGAAAGAATTAACACACAGAGAAGCAAGAAGCAAGAAAGAGAGTTTGTGCCAAATTCAAGAGAGTTGAAAAGAAGTCGTGCATGGGTTGATAAAGGAAAAGTTGGTTGCAACTTCCCACACCTCCCAGGATCACACGTCCTCCCTCTTTCCTCTTTTCTTTATTCAAATTTGAAAAACATTACATACTTTTAGACCTTAGGTTATGGCTTCAAATGTGTACAAGGATTATGGCTTGACTTGTCAACACAAGAAAGAGTTTATATGCTTTGGCTTTTGATATGCGGACCCGCTGAATTGCCAAGCATTTACAAAGATGGAACATGCGTACAAATTACATGTTAACAAGCGTATGTCTAGGCTTGGATACAAAATAAATATGAGATAAAATCATTATTTTGCAAGAAAAACTTGCGTCTTCTAAGCCTTTTTGGTGTCGAAATTGGAGGCTATCATTCCTCCCCCACTTAGCTTGTGAGCTCCCGCGAACAACAAATTGATGAAGAACCCCACTATTCAGCATACTTGATAAGCTCAATCATCACTTCTCTCACACCCTTCTTCACAACTTCTTCAACCCAACAAACATCACAGCTTCATCAAACTTCTCCCAAACATCCCCAAACTCTAAACTCCTACTCCATCTCCTACTTCTACAATACTTCATCTTCCAAACACATAGGATAAGGAGATACAACAACAACCTCTTGCTCACAACAAACCCATAAACTTCATAAAGAAAAAAACATCAACTCCCAACATCGAACACCATCCCCAACAATAGATACAAACATATAAACTCTCCCTCACACAACATCTGCATGAAAATCTGCCACCCTTTATCCACCTCGACTTTGATGGTTTCCTCAAGCTCATCATCTTCAAACTTCTGTCGGTCTATGGCTGCTTTGAGCTGAGCTGCATAGGCTATTGCTTCTCTCCATTGGCCTTCTCGGAGCTCTCTCTCCTGCCTCTCTTCCTCTGCCTCTCTCTCTGCTACCATGGCGACCATATGGGCATCATACTTCTTCTCCTCTTGTGCTCCGGCTAGTTTCATGGCCCTGTTGTGCTCATTGTATAGCAGCATCTCTTTGGCCTTCTGGCTATCCAGCCACCCCTGCTTGAGTTGTGTCCACTGCACTATCTCCGGTACAACCTTTGCAGCACCACTGCTGCTTGCCTTTGCGCCAACATGGCAATAATGTTGACTGTAGTTTTCTGTAATTCTGCATCTACAAGTGTTAGTGGTCGAAGCTTGGCTATACTCCTTGTCCACAAGGAAACATTTATGTATGGAGACCTCCATCACTTCCTGCCAGATGATGTCCCTCCGGACTCGCAATGGCATTCACTATCATCTCACAAGTGTGATATGAGTGCTTGTAACCTACATTCTCAAGGAATTCCCAAAGGTCAGTGAACATGTCTGCCATAGTGACCACCGATGAAAGCATCTGCAAATTGGCCATGCTGTCCTGCGGGACTGCACCATCAACCACTACATCATGAATAAAGAGCCCATTTGACAACATTCCATTCAGAATTGTAAGAATGGTCGTGGAATTAAGGACCACATTATCCACATCATCTCTGAGCTTGGGACCTTGTAATTGCAAGTCTTGACCTTCTCCTGCAAGTTGGCTTCTCCAAACTTCCCCAACTGCATGCACTGGTGACATCGTACTTTGGACATCTCCACTCTTCTCTTGCTGCCATGCACATGCAACCTCCCCAGCCAGAAATTCATCATCCTGGAAAATAAAAGCATGCTCCTCTTGACCACAACGAAGATCTGTATCATCCCCCCTAGTTGCAGCATCATCATGAACATCACCTTGTTGAACTGCATCTGATATGCCTTCTTCCATAATATTGGTAGTAGCTACTGTGACAAAGAACCCATACATCTCAGCATCATGAGGCTCAGGATCCCAAATTGGTAAATCTGAAAAAACTATGTGATCCCAGTCAAAGTCTTTATCCAAAAGATTAGCATCATAATGTTTTCTTGCAAGCTGACTTTCCCAAGCCTCCACCAAATCATCACTATACTGGCCCTATACCAACCCATGAAAAACTTGGGGTATCAGGTCATGCATACTTAGGGAATCCTCCGAGACATCTGTGTCTATCTCTCCCTTCCATGTACTTGCAACTTGTACACTCTGCATCTCATCATTAACCCCTGGAGCTGTTATTTGCAATGCATGAAACTCTTTTATAGTCTCTTTTACTTGAGGCATGTGATACATATGATATTTCTGGTGTGTGAGGGTAATCTGCTAATGCTTTCCCTGAATCTTCACTTTTTATACCATTTAATTCCTTTGTAGAGCTCTGCTTTCCTCCTTCCAGAGATATGGTCGAGTCTTCCCTCTTGGTCATTCCACTTTGATGATGGTTTAGGGGCACGCTTTTTGTAATCTTCTCTAATCGATCCTCCACCCACTGGTAGCTTTTGTGCCAGGTCTTCATCATCCAGGTTCCCCCATTTAAACTTTGGAGTATCTACTAGCTTTGTACTAAACTGGTGTCCTGACAACTCTCTAGGGCCCTTTCCAAGCTACACCATTTGATCAGCTGATGGTGATACAGGCAATCTTTCAATGTTATCCACTACAGTAAACATACATCCAGCTCCATCTTTTGCATCCTGATAGCTACCCAAGATCTTCTGCTGTTCCGTGGATGGTAAGTCTTCTCTCCTATCCTGTCCTGTGTAAGCTCTGGCCTTCCCTGAAGGTTCAACTGGCTTTTTGATGATAGGAGTAGACTTGTGCATAGAAGACTTTGTGCTGGACCTGCTTTTCTTCTTGACTTCAAACCAGCCTAAATTTTGATCATTCTAGCCATCTTTTGCAGCATCCCCGTCAGTTAAATAATCAGTCTAAACAGTAGACAGATTTTGAAGTCGGACAGTTTCATTAGACTGGACCTCAGAAGCATCATTGCTTTTTCTGGATCCTTCCAACAGATGCATTGTTTGTCTCCCTTCACTTTAATGAGACCTGCGGGATGCACCGGCAAGCTTCGCCTTAGAGAGCTCCATGGTTGACGCAAAGAAGGGGTCCCCGCCTGCATTGTGCAAAAGGATGCCAGCCATAGCCCAACGGGGTGAAAAGAAATAGCAGGAAGTGGTGGAACTTCTCCTCGAGGGCCCTCTTGTCGGTGTGTGGACAAAAATAGAGGCTGATAGTGTGTACATACATGTACATGGCGTGTTTGAAGTTTTGCTTTTGAGAGCATTGTCAGGTGTACAGAGTAAATGTATTGATGTGAGCATGTACAGGCCTATCCGGTGAGAGATCCACTGAGGATGATATCAGCTGCTCGATGGCTTTGATTGTGGGCGCCCAAAGAAATGAGCAGGCACTCGTATGCTGCATCTTGAAGTGTGTATGGAAGGGAGGGCAATTAATAGGTGAGGGGGCCTTTGTTGCCTTTAAAAATTGGTGGGTGTGAAAGGATTATGTGGCCATCACTTAGGCCTTAGAGAAGAAATAAAATTTTCTTCAAAATAAATAAAACAAAATGAAGATAAACATGGCCAGCTGCGTGGAGCCTTGAATGGCTACCAACGCATCTTCTGGGAGGTGGATGCACGTGAAGTGAGGCTGGCGAGTGCGGTTCTAGAGGACTCTTGGAGGTGCAGGTACTATACGAAGCAAAAAAGGGGGGATCTCTGAGAGGTGTGCAACCACAGGTGCAGAGTGTGGGAGATCTTGTGAAGTAAAGCGAAGCATGGATGGCGGCCTGATTGTTTTTTGGGAAGGCGCTTTGAAGAGGCTGCAGGGAATGAAGGAGGGCTAAAAAGAGAGTGCAGAGAGTGCTAAAGAAAAGGGCGAGGAGGCTGCAGAAAAGGCCGCGAAGGGCAGTGCGCCGCTCTAGTGATAGCTGGTTGAAGAGGCGATGGTGACCTTGTTAGAAGGGGTGGCTCTGGGCATCTACAGAGACCAGAGGAGAGGCTGGTAAAGAGTGAAGCGTGGCGATGCTAGAGGTTCCTGCCGGGTGAGAGGAGCAGTTGATAAAGAGGCTGGCGAGCACAAACAAGAGCCGCCTTTGGGCTGGTTGAGGGGGCGCAACAACAGAATTGTGAGGGTTGGCCGTGTGCAGTCTGGGTTTAGTGGAAGCAGTGACTTGGGCGCAACTATGGCTAGCGACGAGAGGCAACGGGCTGAGTGTGTGGCCACCATTGTATAGAAGCTGGGGCCCCCGCTTGTGAAGAGCAGAGAGCACAGAAGCCGCCATGGTCAATTGGGCTGACAAGCTGGCAGCTCTGGTGCGAGTTCATAGATGAAGGCAGGCGACTGGGTGAAGGTGAGCATAGCCGTGAGGAAGCTAATGGAAGGTGGTCGCGTCTGGTGTTTTTGGAGAGCCAACGTAGGTAGCCAACGCGTGTAAAGAGCAGCTGGGGCGACTCTGGTGATTCTGAAGACAACTGGATGCAGACAAAGGCTAGTGATATACAGTGTGGCTACTTGGTGGTGGGCTAGTAGCATTGTGGAGCTTTGGGCTTGAAGTGCGGCTGACAGAGGATCAGCACAGTGAGCCAGAGAGAGAGAGTGTGTGTGTGGTATTTTTGTGGATTTCTACCTCATCTGGGGACTCAAGCCAGAGTTGTAAATTCTTTTGATTAGCTGTGGCTGGTGTTTGGTGATGCCAGAGAGTTCTTTTGTTTCTTTGTTCGTTTGGGTACGAGTTGTGACAGCCAGATCTGAAATATAAGTCTTGTTCATGCTTTTTGATCTGGTGTTCTGGTGTATTTATATGCGTGTGTGGAAGTGTGGCACCCTATAAGGGCGTAGACAGCTTTACCGCTTCCGTGCCATCACTTTTTGGTGCCTCCACAGAGGAGCAGATTTCCTCTGGTTTGTGAAAGAAGATAGGGGCTGTGTGAAGAAAGATTTGGAAATGGCTCAGGATTTTCCGGAGTATTGGGGATTGCCACACAGGAGAATGCAACCAGGTTTCTAGAGAGGATGGAATTTACAGCCTTGATGAAAGACAGGGCAACCCCGAAGATCCTTTCTCAGATTTTGGCTTATTGCTTGCAGGGTGATGCAAAAACATGGTTACAGATGTTTGTGACTACACACAGGAACATTCATCAACAGGATCCTGAGTACCGTGTAGTCAGAGCTGCATTTTTGGTACAGTTTGCTCGAGTGAGGAGTCCAAATGAGGTGTGGAAGGAGTTGTGTAACATTCAGCAGAAGGATGGTCAGGATGTGGATCAGTACCTGATAGAGTTTGGTAGACTGTGGAGTCTATGGTGTGAGGCTTTGATTCCTGAAGTACCCCCGCAGATGATAAAGAGAGACCGGTTTGTGGCTGGTCTGGAGCCAACCCTCCGTCTGAAGGTGGAGCTGAAGAACCTAGATAGCTTTGAGGAGGCTGTCAGAGTAGCTCGAGAGAAGGAGTGGAAGGTGAAGCGTCTGAGGCAAATGGGAATGCAGGAAGAGCCGAAGAGGTTAGTGAAGATACCAGGGATTGAGAGTATGCATCCTGGAAGAAAAGCTGCTGCTGTTCCAGAACAGGAAGACACTTTGAAGAGGGACATACATGATGCAGTGGAGCTCATGAAGTCTCTAAGTTTGAATTGGATGGAAGCAGGTGGAAAGGGAAGGAGCCGAGGTGCACCAAATAATAGAAGGGACAATATGTCAACAGGTGAAGGGAATATGGGAGGAACAGGAAGAGGACGGGGCTACTATTTGAGTAATGTCCAATGCTGGAACTGTGGGGAGCGGGGACATATCAGCCCTCAATGTGACAAACCGCCCAGAGCAGGTGGTGGAATATATCCTGTGATGCAGAGGACTAATGATAGATCGGGGGATCATAGTGTAGAAGTAAAAGATCCAAATCAACCCTCTACGAGTGGAATCAAATGGGAGGATAAAGGAAAGGGACCGGCTCTTAGCTTGATAGGAGTGGAGACCATTCCAGAGATTATGCCTGTGGCAAAGAGGACGAGGAGTACAATGGCAGAACCTGAACCATCTTCTAAGAAAGGTAAGCATGTCCAATTTGATATAAGCCCTCAACCAGAGAAGAAGAAGAGGAAGCCAAGGAGACATTATAAAACTTCAGATTTGCATATTGGTCAAGGTCAGGAGGAGTATACATTGATGGGAGACTTAAAGGGAAGGGTAGCCAATATAACATTTGCCCAATTACTTGGATTGTGTCCGAAGCTTAAGAGAGAGTGGAAGAAGTTGGCAAATCCGAGGAAAGTAAATGAACAGGAGCCCACACAAGGCGAAATGGAGCTGATGTCTGTGGAAGACCTTCCTGATATTTGTCCATCAGTTGATGCCTGGTGTGGAAGTGTGAGTGTTGGAGAAGCATATGTGGATGGCAGTGCACAAATCAGTGTGATGACTCAGTCCTGTATGGAGATATTGGGGTTGAAGCTGAATGCTAGTTCAGATTTTAGACTCCGTCTGGCAAATCATGCAAAAGTGAAGTGTCTGGGTATATGCACAGAAGTGCCAGTTGACTGCTTTTGGTGTGGTTTGCAACATAAATTGTCATATTATGCCGGCTGGTTTGGGAGCTTATCCACTGATTTTGGGGAGACCTTGGCTTAGACAGGTGGGTGCCATCCAAAACTGGAAAAGGGGAACCATAACAGTACATAATAGGAGAGGGAGAGCCAGGAAGTTCAATATGAGTAGTAAGCGGGAAATGAAGAGTGAGCCTGAAGAAACAAGTGCTGATGAGTATACAGATAGTGAAACTGAAGAAGAGAGTTCTACTTCTGATGATGAGAGCCAGGTATCATTTATAATGAAGGAAGAAAATGAGCATGTGATGCAGAGGAGTTAAAGAAGGAAGAAGAAATCAGACTTGAAGATATGGACAGTCTGATGCAGCCTCCATCACCCAGTGCAGAGAAAGAGAAGCTGTTTACAGGGCATGCTGAATCCTAAATTGCAGCCAGTGGTGGAGAAAGAAGAATATATGAAGGTAATACATAAATTCCCTCATTTGTTTATTACTTCATATGAAGAGATCCGAGGATTCAAATGTGAGCCAATGCCTATAGTATTAAAAGAGGGTGTGAGGCCCCAGTGTTTCAGAAACTGAGGAGGATAAATAGAGAGCTATTGCCTGTATTAAGAGAGGAGCTGAGTAAGTTGTTAAAAGCAGGGTTAATTTATCCAGTAGATCACTCAGACTGGGCAAATCCAGTGGTCTTCACTCCAAAGCATACAGGTGGTTGGAGAGTCTGTATTGATTACAAGCCTCTGAATGCTGCAACAAAAAGCAATCATTATCCTCTGCCGTTTATTGATGATATTTTGGACAGGGTAGTTGGATATGAGAGGTATAGTGTATGCGATGGCTTCTCTGGATATTTTCAGATCTCAATTGCTGAGGAAGATCAGGCTAAAACCACTATCATTACACCGTGGGGTTGCTTCTGTTACCGAGTAGTACCATTTGGTTTGAAAAATGCACCCTCGTGGTATCAGAGGAACACTGATAGAGTACTTGCACCTCTTACAGATCATTTTGTGAGAGCTTTTTTGGATGATATATGTGTATATAGTTCTCAAAAAGAGCATGGTAATAAATTGGAGTAAGTATTTTCTAAAATGGATGATGTAGGTGGACAGCTGAATCCAAAGAAGAGTCATTTAGGACATTCAAAGGTGAAGCTGTTGGGGCATATGATATCTCAGAATGGAATTGAGCCTGATCCAGAGAAGATAAAAGCTCTTGTCTTATTATCTGCACCATCAACATCCAGGAAGTTGCAGACTTTCGTCCAGAAGGTAAAATATATGGCAAGATTTGTTCCTTTAATGTCTCAACTGCTTTATCCTCTTCAGCAGGCTATGAAAAAGGAACCATTGCAATGAAATGAAGAATGCGAGGAAGTGTTTGAGAAAGTAAAGGAGGTATTGGGAGGTATTTCCAGTGTGAAAGCTCCGGATTTCTCTCAGGTCTTTTATGTGAATCCATCTTTTGGTCCGGATGTAGTTGGAGCAATCTTAATGCAGAGAGGAGATGAATCCAGATATATGAAGCCTGTGTATTATGCAAGTAGAGTGAAGACAGATGCAGAGAGGAAATATACTGAGGCTGAATTGGTTTTGTCAAGTCTGGTGTATGCTTGCAAGAAATTCAGGTCATATCTCCTGATGAAACCATTTGTGGTGCTGACAAATGATGCGATGGTTAGTGGAGCTTCAAGAGTATGATTTCTCATTTTTGATTGAAGATACTTGCAAGGCAACTCTGGCAGATCTTCTAACATACAAAGATGGCCCGATACTGGTGAAGGAAGTGGATTCAAAGATAGAAAAAGAAGAACAGATTATCATTCCTGGAGCTCATGTTTTATTCTTTGATGGTTCGTATAAAAGGAGTATACATCAGGCCGCCGGGGGATATATAATCCAGGATTCAGAAGGCGTGCTGATTCTAAAGAATGGGATACTTCTGGAAGCTGAAAGTAACAATGAGGCTGAGTACACAGCATTGTTTCAAGGGTTACAGTCTGCTTTAAAGCAAAAAATTCAAAAGCTAATCATAAAGGGAGGTTCTCTATTAGTAGTAAAGCAGGTCTTGGGTAGCTGGCGAGCAAAGAATCCGAGATTAAAAGAATGTCTGGCCGATGTTAGAAAGCTGCTACATCAATTTACAGCATGGAGTATTCAACATGTGCGGCGGGAGGAAAATCATATGGCACATGAGTTGGCTCAGGAGGCAATTAATCAGGATCCAGTAATTGCAAAAATCAAAGAGCCATTATACAGAGGGAGGGAATACCTGTCCAGAGTGGTGGATTATCTACTCTCAGGACGCTTGCCTGAGGAGCTAAAAAAAGGCCAAAAGTATCATTTTATCAGGAAAAGTAAGCATTATGTCATGATTGGGGATGAATTATACATGCAGGGAGCTGATCAGGTATTGAGGAGAATTCCCTGGAGGGAAGAGATTTATTATATTCTATCTTCAAATCATGAGGGAGCGTGTGGGGGTCATTATGCATTTAAGATCACCTTGCAGAAGATATTACTGGAGGGTTATGTATGGCCTTCTATCCAGAGGGATATTCAACACTGGTGCAGGTCTTGCCATGAGTGCCAGAGAATGGGGAAGAGGATCTTAAAAATGGAGCCGAGAAATATCATGCTGGTATATGACATTTTTGAAAGATGGGGAGTGGATGCAGTTGGACCATTTCCGAGGACAACTAGAGGAAAGTGTTATGTGCTTACTGCAGTGGATTACCTATCAAAATGGGCAGAAGTGAAGGCAGTGAAGAGAGTGGATAGTAAAGAGGTGGCTGATTTTGTGTATGAACATATATGCTGCAGATTTGGTATTCCTCTGGAGATACTATCAGATAATGGACCTGAATTTAGAGGAGAGGTAGTTGACCATTTATGCAGAAGATTGAATATTAACCACAAGTACTCCACTCCTTATCACCCTCAATGCAATGGCTTGAATGAAAGGTTCAATGGTGAATTTAAGCTGATGATAACCAAAATGACAGAAGGCCATATCAAAAATTGGGATATAGAGATGAATCGTGTATTATGGGCATACAGGGTTGTAGTAAAATATGGTACACAAATCTCACCCTTTCATTTAGTTTATGGGAAAGAAGCACTCATGCCTATTGATGTGGAAATTCCAGCATTGAAGCTTTTGATTGAAGAAGGGCATGAGCCTATTGATTGTTACAGAGAAAGATTATTGGCTTTGCAAATAGTTCAGTTGGACAGAGAGCTAGCATTTGATCACTATGCGGCTATGCAATTAAAAAGACAAGAGAGAGAGAATGAGAAGGTGGAGCAGAAAGAAATTGAGGAAGGTGATTTGGTTCTCAGGTATAATAGCAAGCTGGATAGTACTTTTCATATTGCATTTCAGACAAAATGGGAAGGTCCGTATAAAGTTGAGAGAGAATTTGATAATGGGAGTTATCAGCTTGCTGATTTGGATGGAAAGAAGCATAAAAGGAGGGTGAATGGTTTACGACTAAAGAAATATTTTGCTCGATTGATGTTAGCCGTGAAAGAAGAAGATCAGGAAGCTTGTGATGCATGTCAGGAGGATGTGGAAGGTACAGAGGAAGATCTGAATATTTCATCCCTGTTTGTACAGCTGCTGGACATGAATGTCTCAGCAGAAGTAGGGGGTTGCTAAATATGTGTGGACAAAAATAGAGGCTGATAGTGTGTACATACATGTACATGGTGTGTGTGAAGTTTTTCTTTTGAGAGCATTGTCAGGTGTACAGAGTAAATGTATTGATGTGAGCATGTACAGGCCTATCCGAGAGATCCACTGAGGATGATATCAGCTGCTCGATGGCTTTGATTGTGGGCGCCCAAAGAAATGAGCAGGCACTCGTATGCTGCATCCTGAAGTGTGTATGGAAGGGAGGGCAACTAATAGGTGAGAGGGCCTTTGTTGCCTTTAAAAATTGGTGGGTGTGAAAGGATTATGTGGCCATCACTTAGGCCTTAGAGAAGAACTTCAAAATAAATAAAACAAAATGAAGATAAACGTGGCCAGCTGTGTGGAGCCTTGAATGGCTACCAACGCATCTTCTGGGAGGTGGATGCACGTGAAGTGAGGCTGGCGAGTGCGGTTCTGGAGGACTCTTGGAGGCGCAGGTACTATACGAAGCAAAAAAGGCACCGTCGTCAATTGGACTGACAGGCTGGCAGCTCTGGTGCGAGTTCATAGATGAAGGCAGGCAACTGGGTGAAGGTGAGCGCAGCCGTGAGGAAGCTAATGGAAGGTGGCCGCCTCTGGTGTTTTTGGAGAGCCAACGTAGGTAGCCAATGCGTGTAAAGAGCAGCTGGGGCGACTCTGGTGATTTTGAAGACAACTGGATGCAGACAAAGGCTGGTGATATACAGTGTGGATGCTTGGTGGTGGGCTAGTAGCATTGTGGAGCTTTGGGCTTGAAGTGCGGCTGATAGAGGATCAGCACAGTGAGCCAGAGAGAGAGGGTGTGTGTGTGGTATTTTTGTGGATTTCTACCTCATCTGGGGACTCAAGCCAGAGTTGTAAATTCTTTTGATTAGCTGTGTGGCTGGTGTTTGGTGATGCCAGAGAGTTCTTTTGTTTCTTTGTTCGTTTGGGTACGAGTTGTGACAGCCAGATCTGAAATATAAGTCTTGTTCATGCTTTTTGGTCTGGTGTTCTGGTGTGTTTATATGCGTGTGTGGAAGTGTGGCACCCTATAAGGGCGTAGACAGCTTTATCGCTTCCGTGCCATCATCGGCCTTCAGCTTAGCCTCCCGCTGCACCTCCAAATTGTTCACGTAGTCCAACAGCACCACACTCTTCCTCTCGAAGCCATCTTCTTTCTTGCAAGCTTTGTGGCTAGCATCTCCCGGCGAACGCACCAAATGATTGAACTTCCAAGTACACCAAATCTGTAACAAATCTGTAACAAATCCAAGCTCTAAACATGCGAAATATACGCATTGGGCTCAGCCCATAGCCATGAAAACTGCAAGAATCACTCAAGAATGGCAGACACACATTATCTCTCTCTCTCTCTAAGAAACCATAGCCTTACACACACAAAGAAACCCTAAACCTAGGTTATATTAGGCACACATAAGATAGGCATGAAATCATCCTCTTCTTCATCCTCATCTTCTCCCTCCATAGCTAGAAAGAATTAACACACAGAGAAGGAAGAAGCAAGAAAGAGAGTTTGTGCCAAATTCAAGAGAGTTGAAAAGAAGTCGTGCATGGGTTGATAAAGGAAAAGTTGGTTGCAACTTCCCACACCTCCCAGGATCACACGTCCTCCCTCTTTCCTCTTTTCTTTATTCAAATTTGAAAAACATTACATACTTTTAGACCTTAGGTTATGGCTTCAAATGTGTACAAGGATTATGGCTTGACTTGTCAACACAAGAAAGAGTTTATATGCTTTGGCTTTTGATATGCGGACCCGGAAATTGCCAAGCATTTACAAAGATGAACATGCGTACAAATTACATGGCAACAAGCGTATGTCTAGGCTTGGATACAAAATAAATATGAGATAAAATCATTATTTTGCAAGGAAAACTTGCGTCTTCTAAGCCTTTTTTGTGTCGAAATTGGAGGCTATCATATGTTCCCATTTTTTTAAATTTTTTGATCTCAATTTATGCTATAGGAAACAAATTATCGATCGAACGGTCTCATATCCTCCATGTCTTTCACAAAGCAGTTGTATCATTTAGGTCCACCCTATCACCTGCTTTCCATTTTTTTAGCTTTAGAGATCCGAACTTTCAAGTACACACATAACCATTCCCTTTTGCTTTCACTCGCACACATGCCAATTAACCTTTTACACATGTGCCCCTAACCATTTCATAAAAAACTATCTTAATAACAACACTCCAAGGTTTTATTTCATAATAAACTTTATGTACTATGAAACATGCCAAAATCTATGACCTGTACTTGTATCGAGTTCATAGAAGTCTCTTGACCACATAAGACGTGTTGGAGGAAAATCTCATTATAATATGTTCCCTTATTGAACTTGTCGGCGGGTGGACAAGGAAAGCTCTTGACTAATTACATTACCACCACCCAACTTGTTGCACTAACCTCATAATTTTTTGTTTCTTTAGATTTGTGTCTAGAATCCCAATCTAGTGATCCCAATGATGCCAAGGGGTTGTTGTTGGAGCTATATATAGCTATCCCTAACTCACTCTAGGTCTTGCCTATATATATGTGACTTGTGACTAATATGATTCATTCTTGTGGAGCATATGTCATGTCTCTTGTCTCATCTCTCTCCCTCTTTCAACATAGTATCAGAGCAATTCTAATCTTAAGAGAAGCATCTACGTCTTCTTGTTCAATTTATGATTATGATTTCATGTCTTACAAGATTGATCTTGCTTACAGTTTTGTTGTTTAAGGCTGAAAATTAGATGCTCTTTTTGTCTACTTTTTTGTCTTTAAGTTTGTCATAATCGGATGTAATGTAAAGTGTCCTTTGGGTCTAGAAGTCGTGGGAGTCTTTATATATGGGGTAGTTCTTGGTGGTTAAAGGGGGAGAAGATGATGTTTTCTGGGTGGATTTTCTGTGTAGTTATGGGCGGATTTCTGAATGCAAGATGCAGTTTGTTAATCTATTTTGTCAATCTAGTTGTCACTCTTTTTGTCACCAGTGCTATCATTTGTCATAATCGGATGTAATGTAAAGTGTCCTTTGGGTCTAGAAGTCGTGGGAGTCTTTATATATGGGGTAGTTCTTGGTGGTTAAAGGGGGAGAAGATGATGTTTTCTGGGCGGATTTTCTGTGTAGTTATGGACGGATTTCTGAATGCAAGATGCAGTTTGTTAATTTATTTTGTCAATCTAGTTGTCACTCTTTTTGTCACCAGTGCTATCATTTAGTTTGTCAAATAGTCTGTCAGAAAGTCTGAAGTTCTTTAAAGGTTGTGGAAGATGTGAAGCAATAAATGGCGATCACGGAGTTTGTGATGAATTTCATGCACGGGCTTACATTCTTCTGTTAATGGTGAGTGCTGGAAGATGAAGAGATTCATGTAGGCAATGGTTAGATTTTTTTCATTCATGCATTAATAGTGGCGGGGGTTTGAGTTCGCTCTGGAGAATTCAGGGGAATCATCTCAATTCTATTTAACAAGGTCACAAGAGCAAGGAGTTTGGGTTTGCAGCATCAGGGAGATGACCAACATCAATGATGGTCGCATAAAGGAGATGACAATGGAATGTCAACAGATAGTTTTGATGTGGATTTAGAGAATGCGGTGTTAATTTAGGGGCAGCAACTCTAGGATTAGCAGAAGGATTTCCACATGTATTAGAAACAGCAGTAATACAGCAGGCATTATTGCCTCAAAGGCGGTTGCAATTCAATCCGTTATTACCGAATAGGAGAACCAACAGGCAGGTACCCCCAAATAGACCTTTTAACATGGCAGCAGCGGCTAGAGCAGATTTGCGCATCAAATTCGGAAGCTTTTCAGGAAAGTCAAAAGAAGACCCTGATTGTCACGTAGCTCAATTTGAGACTCGATGGCAGGCTAGAGGATTTGCTGGAGTATATGATGCGCAAGCCAAAATGTTCCAGTTTGAGGCAACATTTGAGGGGAAAACTGTGCAATGGTTTAGCAATTTTGTGCCAGGACATTTTGCAGATTATGATGCATTGAGGATTGCATTTTTGAATCGGTTCCGGGTGCCAATGATGTGTTGACAAAGCTTAAAGCAGTAAAGCAAAAGAGGATGTTTGTGGAAGATTATACACAGAGGTTCAATCGGTATGTGAGAAGGCTCACTCCTCAAGAAAGGCCCACTGATGAGATGCTGGCAGCATATTATGTTAAAGGCCTCAGAAAGGTGTTGCGGAATGTAGTAGCTGGTGTTGATGTTGCGGGAGGAATGAATGAACTCATTAATACTACAACTCGAGCAGAGAAAAGGTTTGGTTTATCAGGTTTGAGCTCTGGAAAAAGGCATTCAAAGAGGAAGAAGAAGAAGAAGAAGAAGGAGAAAAAGAGGAAGAAGAAGAAGAAGGAGAAAAAGAGGAAGAAGTCAAGTGATGACAATACGGATGAGTCAGATTCGGATACGGATTCTGATATGGATTCAAGTTCAGGCAGTGATGATGATTCTAGTAGTGATTCAGAGTCAGAGGATGATGAGCACAAGAGGAAGAAACAAAAGAGGAAGTCAAGTAAGAAGTCAAAGGAAAAGACTAAGGAGGTGTCAGTGGAGAATGCTGTGGAAAAGAAGTTGAAAGAGATGGGACTTCAAAAGGAGTTAGAAAAGAAGATAGAGCACTATGACATTTGTGTCAAAGACGGTCACAAGACAACGGATTGCTGGTATAATCATAGCTTTAGGGGGGTAATTCCTGAGAGAATACAACAAAAGATGCAGCAAAATATGACACAGTCTCATGGCATTTTTGCGAAAACTTCGGATCAGCAGGCAGAGAGCATTTGGAAATCAAGGATGGCAGAGGCCGCAGCAACCCTATCCGAATTTGAGACCATCTGGGAGACCACCATTTAGAGGAAATTTTAATCAAGGAGGAAGATCAAGATTTGGTGGATGGCAAAATTGTCGGCCATCATGGGGAAGGAATTGGAATCAACAACAGGGATGGTCACAACAGCAAAATTGGTAGCCGCCATCGAATTGGAATCAGAGCAAGGCTGGAATCAGTAGAACTGGGGTGGAATCAACCAAGACCTCCTCAACAACTACCTCAGTTACCTGCGCCACCTGTGCAGCAGGTGGAAGTGAATAAACCTCCTCAGAGTAATATGGTGAATGTGGATGTTTGTTTGGAAGCAAGAGCAAGTGGAATAATGGCGGAATGTGGGATAACATGTGACTCTTTGGAGTGTGTTGTACGGGATTCAGAAGTTTTGGCAGTTACACGTTCCAAAGCAAAGCTAAAGTCTCCATTGGATTGGGAGGAACAGAAGGATGTTCGTGAAGAAGTAACTGAAGGAATTTTGGATGTTCAACAGAAAGAGGAAATGCAGAAGAGAAAGAAGAAATCCTTGGTGGATAAGGAGGATAAGTCAGAAGCATTGTTTCAAGAGTTGTTGGAATAGTCCTATCAGTTTTACATTGGATCAGTTGCTTTCATTGGTTCGGATGTTTAGGGATCAAGTTTATTCGGCTATGAGGAAGTCAAAGGTGTTAGGAATCAGGGTTGTGTTGAATCAAAGTGTGGGCAGTCATCAGATTAGTCCTGAAGATGTGGATTTTACTGTTCCCACAGTTCAGCTGGATTTTGATGATCGGAGATTTTCAACAGTTTTTTTTGGATGGCGGATCTGGAGTCAATATTTTGTCAGAATTGGAGTTTTTGAAGATGAAGAATGTTCAGCTTGATCAGCACCATTTCAGGTACGCATGGCAGATGAAAGTCGGGTTCAACCTATTGGGATGCTGAGGAAACAATCTCTTATCATACAAGGTTTGCAGTTTCCAGTAAATTTTGTTGTTTTGCGGATGAAGGATGATGCAAATGCATATTCAATGCTGTTAGGAAGGCCGTGGTTTAGAACAGCAAAGCTCAAGCAGGATTGGGAGAAGAATGTGGTCACATTGAAGAAGGGTAAGAAAGTGATTACAATACCAATGGGATCTAAGCAGGAGCTGTCAAGGGTAGTGAAGCCAATGATGGCACAACCAATTAGTTTGGCGGAAGAAGTTGAGGATGATGAGGAAGATAACTTTTTGGCAGCCAATCCAACAGTGGTTCCTATTTTTGAAGTGGATGTGGAACGGATTCTTGATAGATATGTTGATTATCCGATTCAGGAGGATGTGTTTTGTCAAACAGTTGACAGTACTTCGGAGCAGATTCCGCAGATAAAGGAAGAAAAAACTGATGATGGTGACAAGATGGAAGAAGTTGATGATGCTGTAGAGATCGCGCCTAAGGAGGCAATAATCAGAGCAGAGTTCTTGTATGATAAATTGATGCAGAAGGTTTCCAGAGTAAAGGAAGATGATTTGCAGGATTTAAATTTGGGATCTATGGAGAATCGGAAGGTTGTCAAAGTGAGTGTCAACCTAGATGATGATTTCAAGGACAATTTAAAGGTGTTGTTGCAGGAATTCATGGATGTGTTTGCTTGGGATTATTTTGATTTTGAAAGGTATGGATCCCCAGGTGTATAGGCATCAGATAAATTTAAAGGAGGATGCGGTGCCTGTGATTCAGCAAAGGTACCGAATGAATCCGAATTACGCCAAATAGGTGAAGGAAGGGCTGGATAAACTTCTTAATGTTGGATTTATCATCCCAGTGGATAAAGCAGAGTGGTTGTCCCCAATTGTGGTGGTGCCAAAGAAGTTAGGGAAAATCCGAGTTTGTGTGGATTACAGAAAGTTGAATGCAGCAACCATTGCAGATCCATTTACATTGCCATTCATTGATTCAGTTTTGGATGATGTTGTAGGTCATGAGATGTATAGCTTTCTTGATGGATTTTCTGGCTATAATCAGATTCCAATGGCAGAAGAGGATATTGAGAAGATAGCTTTTATTACTGAATGGGGAGCATTTGCTTATACAGTGATGAGCTTTGGTTTGAATAATGGACCACCTTCATTTTCAAAGCAGCTTTCAAAACTTTTGAACCATATTTGACAGAATTTATGCGGATTTTCATGGATGATTTTTCAATTTTTGGGGAGAAGATTAAACATTTGGAACATTTAAGGAAATGTTTGGAGAGGTGCAGGATGTTTAGAATGGTTTTAAACCCACACAAATGTGCTATTGTAGTTCAAAAAGGAAAGCTACTGGGTCACATCATATCCAAGGAAGGGATGTCAATTGATGCTGACAAGATTAGTGCAATTCAGAGGGCAATAGCACCAAACAATTTGAAGGCAGTTATGCGGTTTCTTGGTCAAACTAAATGGCATAGCCATTGTGTGAAGTTTTGTGGGAACCTCAAACTCAACTTGTACATGTGTACATGAGTGATGTTCGTGTTGTGGTAAAGTCATGGGAGCACCCATTGACTCAGAGTGGGCGTCATGGATGCTGCAATCAGGCTTTTGGTTTTGATGGAAGTGTATGCGTAGGAAAAAATGATGAAATCCTAGAAGCACACGCTTTTCCGGAGCATAGTCTGCTGGAGGTGAGATCAGCTGCTTGGTAGTTTGAATTTGTGTGCACGTCCCAAGTACAGTGGGCACTGTTGGAAGTTGCATTTGAGTGTATGAAGGCATGGGGAGCAATTGATATTGGTGTGGCCAATGTAGACTTTAACGTGGTGTGAAAAGGATAGTTGGACTGTGGCCATTTTCCAAGCCCAAAATAAAGAATAAAATGATAATCAATGTGGCCATAAATAAACGAGGCAAGCGTGGAGGTCTGTGTGGCTGCCAGTGCACACTATCTAGAGGGTTGGCAAGCACGTGAAGGTGACCGCCGTTGGGAGAAAGAGGCCACTGGTGATTCTGCTGGGAGCCAACGTGGAGAGCAGCCGCCTTGTGCGAAGGTCGCTCTGGCGCTGCAGCAGCAGACAGGTGCTTTGGTGAAGAAGGGCTGCTGGGGCGGCTCTGGGCATCTGCAGAGACCAGAGGAGAGGTTGGTGAAGAAGTGAAGGGTGGCTGCTAGCTGGAGTCAGCCGAGTGGAGATATGTTGGGGGTCGTCCTTGCAGAGGCGCTTGTGCAGACGAAGGTGAGGAGAGTGAGGGACCGCCTTGCTGGGGAGCCGGGTCCAGAAGCTGTAAATCGCCTTGCTGCAGGCGCTTGGAGAGGAGCATGGAACAAGTTGCAGGTAGCCGCCGTGTAGGTGATCTAAGACGGTCTTGCTGAGGCGACTAGGGAGGCAGCTACAGACAGGCGAAGCAGAAGAAGTGGAGGCCTTGTGGTGCTGCAGATCGTCTTGTGGCTGGACGTCGAGGTGCGTGGAGGTCGTCGGCTGCTGGTGATAAGGGGGAGAGTGTAGAAGGGCGACGGCCTTGCTGAGGTGAAAGGGAAGGCCTTGCACAGGCGCAAGAGAGCTGCAGAGAGGCAAAAAAAACCAGGCGCTGCAGAGGTCATTGGTAGGCCTTGGGTTAAAGTGGGCCGCCTCGTGCGAGGAGAAGTCTCTTGGTGGAGCGCAGATGAGCCGGCAGCAGGTTGTGTGGGCTAAGGAGCGGCCTTGTGAGGGACCTTAGTAGCTGGTGGATAGCATGGCTGCAGAGAGGCGAGACGAGGTGCGCCTGGAGGGAGAGTCGCAGGTACTGTAGCGGAGAGCGTGAAGGCAAGGTTGCCGTCGTGTGTACAACGTGCAGAGGCACAGCAGAGGAGATGCTGCGGGGACAGGCAGAGTGGAGGCCTTGTGAGAGAGTGATCGCCTCGTAGGAGTGAAGGCTAGCTGACACCTTTGGGTGTGTGTCCATCGGGTTGTTTTGGGGGTGGTTAGCGACCAAGACAGTGGCCAGTTTTTTTGTGGAGAAACGGGCTGGTGGTCTGCAGGCACAGAGAGTGGGAGCTCTGGAATAATCGAGGAGAGCAGAAGTGAAGAGGTGGCTGGGAGATGCCAATTCTATAAGTACATGGGCTGGTGATTGGAGCAACGAAGAGAAGGCTACAGGGCAAAGGAGAGAGTGGTTTCTCTGGTAAATTATCCTCTTCTGGAGACTCAGGCCAGAGTTGTAAATTCTCTTGATTAGCTATGGCTGGTGTTGTTTGGTGATGCCAGAGAGTTTTTTTTTGTTTCTTTGTTTGGTTGGGTACAAGTTGTGATAGCCAGATCTGAAATATAAGTCTTGTTCATGCTCTTTGGTCTGGTGTTCTGGTGTGTTTGCATGCGTGTGTGGAAGTGTGGCATTCTATAAAGGCGTAAACAGCTTTACCGCTTCCGTGCCATCACTTTTTGGTGCCTCCACAGAGGAGCAGATTTCCTCTGTTTGTGAAAGAAGACAGGGGCTGTGTGAAGCAAGATTTGGAAAAATGGCTCAAGATTTTCCGGAGTATTGGGGATTGCCATAGGAGAGTGCAATCAGGTTTCTGGAGAAGATGGAGTTTACAGCCTTGATGAAAGATAGGGCAACCCCGGAGATCCTTTCTCAGATTTTGACCTATTGCTTGCAGGGTGATGCAAAAGTATGGCTACAGATGTTTGTGACTGCACACAGGAATGTTCATCGACAGGATCCTGAGTACCGTGTAGTCAAAGCTGCATTTTTGGCACAGTTTGTCCATGTGAAGAGTCCGAATGAAGTGTGGAAGGAGTTGTGTAACATTTAACCTTAAGATTGTCAAGATGTGGATTAGTATTTGATTGAGTTTGGTAGACTGTGGAGTCTATGGTGTGAGGCTTTGATTCGTGAAGTACCCCCACAGATGATTAAGAGGAAGCAGTTTGTGTGGCTGGTCTGGAGCCAACCATCCGTTTGAAGGTGGAGCTGAAGAACCTGGATAGCTTTGAGGAGGCTGTCAGAGTTGCTCGTGAGAAGGAGTGGAAGGTGAAGCGTCTGAGGCAGTTGGGAATGCAGGAAGAGCCAAAGAGGTTTGTGAAGGTGCCACAGATTGAGAGTATGCATCCTGGAAGAAAAGCTGCTGTTGTTCCAGAATAGGAGGACACTTTGAAGAGGGACATACATGATGCAGTGGAGCTCATGAAGTCTTTAAGCTTGAATTGGATAGAGTCTACAGGAAGAGGAAGAAGCATAAGTGATATGGGAAGGAAAACTGATGCATCATCTGGTTCTGAAAGAAATTCAGCACATATTGGAAGAGGGAGAGGGTATCCGTGTGATGTGCAATGTCGCAATTGTGGTGAGTGGGGTCATATCAGTCCGCAATGTGAGAAACCAGCCAAAGCTAATGGTGGTATATATCAATTGTCTATGGGAATGAGTGATAGGGTGATTAGCCCTAATATGCAGGTGAAGGATGCAATTCAACCCAGTGTTTGTGAAGCCCATAAGGTCACATTTACAGAGCAGGGTATGGGACAGATTAGCTTGTTGGAAATAAAGAAGGATGAGGTTTCTGGAATCAACCCTGAAGAGCTTTCAGAAGATGAGGAGGAGAAGGATGGAAGTGTTGATGATGCTGTGGATTGTGAAAGTGATGCTAATGCTGAAGAACCTGATGTGTTTGAGTATGGATATGACTTGGATGATCTCTTTGATTCAGAAAAGAGTAATGACTTGCAGGTGCCAGTACTTCAGCCAGTTATGGTAGAGAAGGATGATCAAGGTGTTACTAATGAAGATGCTGTGGATGGAGTATGTATGGATGATCCGGGTGATGAGTTGGATACTGCAGCTTGTGAGAGTGTGGATGATGAGCTGGACAGTGTTCTTGATAATGCACTGGATGATCTGTTGGAGTTGGCTTCCTTGGAGAAGGTAACAGATACTTACATACCAGTTGTGCAGGAAGAGAGTGATGGTGTGACTGATGATGAGTTGGATGCTACTTTGGATGATGACGTGATAGATTTTGGATGTGCGGATGCTGATCATAAGGTGTGTGTTCCTTGTCATGCCCAAGAGATCTCCTTGTGATCACCCTTGAGAGCTAGCAACATCACTGAAGGTTGCATAAAGACTAGATTTTGCAATTAGAATGTTCTACTATATGATCAATCTTTTTTGCAGAGTCACTTTTATCTTTTGCACTTGTTAACCAATTGTAACCAAGGGTGATTAGCCCTTTGAAGTTACCTTTAGGCAAGACTACGAAGTCACCAACAACGTGCTTATTATCACAATAGTTGTGAATTCTTAACAAACCAAGAACTTTTGTATTTTTCTTCTTACTACTTCTCACTCTAACTTCACTTGGTTGAAGTTTGGGTTTTCCTAGTTGGCACCAAAGCAAAAGAGATTAAGTTGTGCATGGTTTCCCATAAATCAAAGCACTAAATAGCACTTTCCCATAGGGACTAGCCAGTTCAACGCATTTTCTTTTTGGTTCTAGAGCTACAGTAGAAGCTGAAACCATAATCTAGTCTTTATGCAACCTTCAGTGATGTTGCTAGCTCTCAAGGGTGATCACAAGGAGGAATCTTTGCCATCAAATGAATTTAAATCTAGTTTCTCAAACCCCTCTACACCATCGTGTGAATGGAAGATTCTTTAACCTCAACTTCTCCATCGACTACTCCAAAAAAGAAGAATAAATGATCTCATAAATGAAAACCAAAACATGCTGTAGAGTCCACACATGTGAATCTTCCAATAGTCCAGCCATTGACTCCTCTCCACCAAAACCAAAGTTTATAGGAAGTAGGAGAAACATGAGCACAGTAAGGCTACAAACTACTCCTCGATGGATCCAAAAAGAGATTTTACAAGCATAATGCTATTAGAAAGGAATCTGAATAGAAACAACTTCACCACCAGTAGCAATTGCTTCAGTGAGAGTAGACCAGGGCAAGGAAATTATGGATGTGTCTAAAACTTCCCCACCTCTCCAAACTTGGCTACCTAAAGATTTTGAGGGCACAACATAGCTAAGGAAGGGGGAATTCAAACCAAGCTTCAACATCAAAAATCCATAGACCTCCTTGCCAAGAGGCTTCTTCACCTATCAAAGCATCAACTCATGTTACTACACTCCAACTCTTTAGCGCAACACCCCCTGAAGAGGAAATAGACATGCCAAAACATCATAAAGAGTACCTATGCCAAATTCACTCTTATTATGAAGCACATTGCCACCTCTTCATTTGGATGTAAGAACTTTTCAAGCACTCACATGTGTACCATCACATAGGCCTTCTCAAGATAGAATCTGGAAAGGATGGTTACATCAAACTTATAGCAAAGTGAGTAACGGAAAAACTTGAGGTGGTGACCCAAAGAGAATATAGTCTCATCTTTCTTCAAACCCTCAAAGACACCTTTCTCCCAGACATTTCACCATGTTCACATTGAGAGGGAGCTTGTTAAAAACTTTAATACCATAAAACATTTATTAAACCATCTTTAGCTATATTGTAGCTCTCTATATAGTGTGTGAGTAAAAAAGATGGTTGTTACAATATAAAAAAGCACACAAAAAAATAAAAAAAATCAATAAAAAAATATGACCAATAAGATAGCCATCGCAATGTGGAATCCAAGTAGGTCTTTGGAAAATAGCAATGGTACCATACAAACAATGCCTTGATTTCTCGCGTAGGGTGGAACCTTGTGTCTTTGTGTCACTAACAAACCATCACTGTCAGAGGCTCTTAGAGCAACTCTTGATATCCTTGGTGGGAGTCACTGTGCCATTGCTTTGGTCTCCACGGGGTGGTTGTTTATCACTCTTCATTTCACAAAAGAAGCCAAAAAGAAGAAGAAAAAACACACTTTTGTTATGTAAGTAATCATCTAATCACATGCAGCTTTACTTCTAGAGCTAATATATAGCTTTAGATGGTTTATATGTGCATCATTGTGTTTGAGACTATGGTCATAACCTAGGCATATTTTTTGAACTCAGTGGGTATGCTGCTGAAAAAGAAGCTGTTGGGGCTGATGTGAGTGGAAATGTGGTTGCATAGAATGCAAGTCAACAATCACAGTCTTTGAGTGGACCATGAGAGTCCTCATCTAGTGGTTTAGTTGATAGACCATGGAGTGGCAGGCTGCGTCATAATACCAGTCCTGCAAGTGTGATTAGTACATCACATAAAGGAAAAGAGAAAGTGGTTGAGCCCCTTGGTATGCCTGACATTTCTGCAAAAGACATTCTCATGTTGATGGAGAGTCTAGTGGCTCAGAGATGAGGAGCTTGGGATACCAGCTATGAGAACACCTGGTGTAAAGAAGGCTATGGAAGCCATGAATGCACAGTTGCGAAGATCTGAGAGAGTGAAGAATCCTGTGCAGAGGTTTACTTATGATGGTTATGTGGCACATCACTATGCATATATGGCAAAGGTTGTACAGGTTGTAGAGCCCACATGCATTGATGAGGCTGTTGGAAATGTGTGTTGGGAGAAAGCTACGGATGAGGAGATGGATGCACTATATGGAAATGAGACTTGGGATTTAGTGCAATTGCCTGAAGGCAAGAAAGCCATTGGATGCAAGTGGGTGTACAAAGTAAAACATAACAGTGATGGAAGCATAAACAGGTATAAGGCTAGACTGGTAGCCAAAGGATATGTGCAAACATATGGCATTGATTATGAGGAAACTTTCAGCCCAGTTGCCAAGATTGCAACAGTGAGAGTTGTGATAGCAGTGGCTGTGTCAAAGCAATGGTCAGATGGATGTAAAGAATGCATTCTTGCTGTAAGGTTCTCCCCTTCCACAAATAGGAAAAACACTTAAGATAGTCCACTAAGTCTTATCTTAGAGAAAATTTCCTACTCATCGACACCTTGACCATACAGAGATTCAAGGATACGATTCATAGGTAAGACCTAGTTCTATCCCGCAGGGGGACCGTGGTCTTCTAAAATCAAATCACCCATAGGGTAATTGATCACATAAATTGGGCAACTACAAGACTTGATTTCTAGAGGCAACGCTTTTTTCCTCATCCATGCAAGGCACAGCCGCTGGCCTAGTCTTCTAGAATAGAGTTGTCCGAGAACCTATTTATCTAACGTAGGGCTTTCACTTAATCTGTTGGAAAGCTACCCGACTAATCGGGTCCACCCGTCCGTAGGATGGTGCCATCGGGGCATTCCATCCTCCCACTTTCCACCCTACTCATGCGTCAATTTGTTTTCTAATTAATCCTACCACACTGTTTGACATAAACAAACATGTTCCTTAATTAAGACCCTTTTCACAAGGTTTATTAAAACAATCTTTTTCTACAATACAATCATACCAAAGACGAGATTTATAAAAACAAAGTTTAATCATGAATCAATTTCATACAAGCCAAAGTGGCTCTCTTATTCTTTTCCTTTATACCGCCGATGATCTAGAATTCGGCCTTCCAGCCTCCACATGCTGGGCAAAACCCTACGGGACCATACACCTCATCGTCGGCCGCTGGCCAGGACTCAAGCCGGCCTGTCGCCCTCTCAGGCTCCATCGCTCGATCCTCCCGCCCCTCAGAGGGATGTCTGCATACTAGGGTGGGCTAATTTACCGCACTAGCCTGGGCCCTCAGAACTAGGCAGCATCATCACAATCACTTGCCTCAATCGGCAAACCTCATTCTCCCAATGGTATGAGGGATACCATGGGCCAACTCCGGGCCTTACTAACATCTCCGCCGTCCGGCTACACAAGCACAAGAACGGGGCAGCGTCAAGGCAGGGAGAAGTTGTACCTGTACCTTAATTTAACCAAGATAACAATCCATTTACTCACTAAACCATATGACTAGGATCCATGTCACCTTCTTTAAGAAAACAATCTTTTTCACAAAGATTTTATCATTTCAACTTGAGATTGCGATAAGACATTCTTTATTAAGCCATATGCTATTGCTTAAAAGAATACAAACTTTAAATGGTAAATCAATCAAATAGATCACTGTAACAATCAATAGGGAAGCCGGGGCCATACCTCAACCCCTAAGAATGATATGTAAATAAAAAACAAAATATGTATATACCTTATAGAAATTTGTCGTTTATCTCGTTGTCCTTGCTTGTCAACAAGAGCTTTAGAACTTGACATATGAGAATAGAGTCTTCTAATACCTTGTCCTTTGATTGAAATCATCCAATAATCTCCAAGATTTATCTCCTCTTACTCATACTGTGATTCTTCTCTCTTCCTAAGATCTATGGCAAAATAGCCTTCTTCTACAGGTCTACAGCATAGTATTCTTTCTCTAAAAGAAAAGCTATGGAGTTTTGGTCTCTTCCTCCGAAAGACTATAAAAATCTTAGCTTCTTTTCTAAGATATTAGATAAGAATGAAGGGATATAAGCATCTTCAACTCTAGGATTACCTTGAGACTACTTGTTGTCTTCTCACAGTTTTCTCTATGTAGAGACCCTGACAGAAATAGCAAATTGTTTCGGCCATAACTCTCTGATAAAAACTCGGAATATGGTCATGTAACCAGTCAAAAGAACGGGAAGGTATCTGGTCTACAAGCCATCGCGGGCAGAATAGGCAAAAACGTCTGTATATAGCCGCAAACACACCATCTTTAGAAACGCGTTGTTTTTCCACATTTTTAGTATGCATGGACTCTAAATGTGTAAAAGTACTCTAAATATGATCTCTTATCACCTAAACTCGAAATTCTATTTTTGGGAATACTTATCTCTTTAATAGAACTATTCTTATGTTCTTATTTCTTTTATGATTTTTGTAGCTAATATTTTTATTCTAACACTTTTCTAATGTTTCTAGCCTTATTGTCTCACTCTTTCTAATTACACTCTCTTTTCTTATTGAAATCTATATTAAAAGAGACACATACATATATGGCTTGGGAGAGACGTTACAATCTCCCCCACTTAAAAGATTCGAGATGTCCTCATCTCGCGAGCTAGGGTAGTATCTAAGTAAATCCTCTTGTCTCTTTCAAAGTGGTGTCCCCACTAGTTAAAAATCGTCTTTTATCTAAACATTGTTCCGAGTCCCTTATTTCATGTGTTTGGCTTGTTTTATTTTACCTCCAAAAGGTCTTTATTATTCTAGAGTTAATTGGCCTTATTATCCTAATTTCTTGCATCCATATACCTCTCATATGATATGAACCTTAGAATTCCTTATTCTATACCCCCATGTAATATGGTACTTAACAAATTATCATGGTGAAAAAATATAAGGGAATCAATTCTTTACGCAATCTAACCTATGATAGTAATTTCATAATCTTAGAATCGTCTTGTAGAATACTTCTATTCATCATGCATATTACTTCACATGAATCTTGCACCAATCATCTTCTATTTACTTATAGAAATACTTGTTAAATTCAGTTATCTTTAACCCTGCTATTCCTATTTCTTGACCTAATTTTTGCTCTAGCTCATGATTCCTTGTAGCCAGGGGGTGGGCTTGACGTTCCTCTTGAATTAGGGGACCTCTTCTTGATTAACATGGAAGGACTCATGTCCTTCTCGACACTTCCAAAAAAACTTTATCACAGTCTCTGGCTATAATTATGGCTTTTGAAATAGAGGATGGTTTCACATTCTTGATGAGGTTATTCAAAGGTAGATTAAGCTTCCAAATGAATTGATGGAGAAGAGTTACCTCATCCATCTCTGGAGCAAATCGGAGAAGTTAATAAAAGTTTGGTGGTATTCTTTTAGGGTCTTCCTTTCTTGGGTTAGCTCTAAAAATTCGTTCATTTTATCCTCTCGAAATCCTAGAGGATAAAACCTTTCACGAAGGTGTACTTTCATGGCATCTTCATAAACTGATTCTAGCTCCAGTGGTAAGATTGACAACAGTGCTTCCAACTAATTCGGCATTTCTTACGATTTTTAGACGAGCAAGGGTGAACTTGCTTCTTTCATTGTATCCATTAAAAGTTCAAAACTATCAAATACTTATCATAGCACCACATTTGAAGGCAGTCAGGATTAATACATCTGAGATCTTCATTTTTTTGAGAATTACATATCTAGTATCTTGGGATTAACACATCCAAAGATTATCAGGATTGACATATCTGAGATGATTAGTTTTCTGAAAATTACACACCTAGTATCTAGGGATTAACACATCTAAGAGCGTGATCCTTTGGGAATTACACATCCAAGATTCATGTTGTCTCAGATGGGTTCTAGATCTTGGATGATCATCCTAGTGTAAAGCATCCAATGGATGGCATTCACATGTCAACTAATCAAACCTTAATGGAGTTATAATCTTAATAATTTATAATATGCGAACTAATGAGATATATCCTGAAAATTTCTCTAAACAAAGTTTTAGTCTATCCTTCTATTCAATCACTAGTTTCTTAATTTGATTACCCTATGTTTTGGTCTATCCTTCTATTCAGTCATCATCGCTAGTTTCTTAATTTGATCACCCTATGTTTTTCCTCACAAAAGGTTTTCTCCCCGATCTTATTTCTCAAATTTATTGTACAAATATCTTGCGTGTGCACCCCCAAGATACAAGCACAATTTCATATGATGATTGTCTCAACATGTGAGGATATTCAAATCACTTCTATGGCCAGTAGAGATGATTGATTCGTCCTTATATGATAAACAATCACTTGTTTTAATCCCTTGACAGTTAACCTTTAAAAAACAAATCCTAGGAACTAAGATCGGCTCTGATACCACTTGTAAGGTTCTCCCCTTCCACAAATAGGGAAAACACTTAAGATAGTCCACTAAGTCTTATCTTAGAGAAAATTTCCTACTCATCGACACCTTGACCATACAGAGATTCAAGGATACGATTCATAGGTAAGACCTAGTTCTATCCCGCAGGGGGAGCGTGGTCTTCTAAAATCAAATCACCCATAGGGTAATTGATCACATAAATTGGGCAACTACAAGACTTGATTTCTAGAGGCAACGCTTTTTTCCTCATCCATGCAAGGCACAGCCACTGGCCTAGTCTTCTAGAATAGAGTTGCCCGAGAACCTATTTATCTAACGTAGGGCTTTCACTTAATCTGTTGGAAAGCTACCCGACTAATCGGGTCCACCCGTCCGTAGGATGGTGCCATCGGGGCATTCCATCCTCCCACTTTCCACCCTACTCACGCGTCAATTTGTTTTCTAATTAATCCTACCACACTGTTTGACATTAACAAACATGTTCCTTAATTAAGACCCTTTTCACAAGGTTTATTAAAACAGCCTTTTTCTACAATACAATCATACCAAAGACGAGATTTATAAAAACAAAGTTTAATCATGAATCAATTTCATACAAGCCAAAGTGGCTCTCTTATTCTTTTCCTTTATACCGCCCCGATGATCTAGAATTCGGCCTTCCAGCCTCCACATGCTGGGCAAAACCCTACGGGACCATACACCTCATCGTCGGCCGCTGGCGAGGACTCAAGCCGGCTTGTCGCCCTCTCAGGCTCCATCGCTCGATCCTCCCGTCCCTCAGAGGGATGTCTGCGCACTAGGGTGGGCTAATTTACCGCACTAGCCTGGGCCCTCAGAACTAGGCAGCATCATCACAATCACTTGCCTCAATCGGCAAACCTCATTCTCCCACCAATGGTATGAGGGATACCATGGGCCAACTCCGGGCCTTACTAACGTCTCCGCCGTCCGGCTACACAAGCACAAGAACGGGGCAGTGTCAAGGCAGGGAGAAGTTATACATGTACTTTAATTTAACCAAGATAACAATCCATTTACTCACTAAACCATATGACCAGGATCCATGTCACCTTCTTTAAGAAAACAATCTTTTTCACAAAGATTTTATCATTTCAACTTGAGATTGCGATAAGACATTCTTTATTAAGCCATATGCTATTGCTTAAAAGAATACAAACTTTAAATGGTAAATCAATCAAATAGATTACTGTAACAATCAATAGGGAAGCCGGGGCCATACCTCAACCCCTAAGAATGATATGTAAATAAAAAACAAAATATGTATATACCTTATAGAAATTTGTCGTTTATCTCGTTGTCCTTGCTTGTCTCAACAAGAGCTTTAGAACTTGACATATGAGAATAGAGTCTTCTAATACCTTATCCTTTGATTGAAATCATCCAATAATCTCCAAGCTTTATCTCCTCTTACTCATACTGTGATTCTTCTCTCTTCCTAAGATCTATGGCAAAATAGCCTTCTTCTACAGGTCTACAGCATAGTATTCTTTCTCTAAAAGAAAAGCTATGGAGTTTTGGTCTCTTCCTCCGAAAGACTATAAAAATCTTAGCTTCTTTTCTAAGATATTAGATAAGAATGAAGGGATATAAGCATCTTCAACTCTAGGATTACCTTGAGACTACTTGTTGTCTTCTCACAGTTTTCTCTATGTAGAGACCCTGACAGAAATAGCAAATTGTTTCGGCCATAACTCTCTGATAAAAACTCGGAATATGGTCATGTAACCAGTCAAAAGAACGGGAAGGCATCTAGTCTACAAGCTAGCGCGGGCAGAATAGGCAAAAACGTCTGTATATAGCCGCAAACACACCATCTTTAGAAACGCGTTGTTTTTCAACATTTTTAGTATGCATGGACTCTAAATGTGTAAAAGTACTCTAAATATGACCTCTTATCACCTAAACTCGAAATTCTATTTTTGGGAATACTTATCTCTTTAATAGAACTATTCTTATGTTCTTATTTCTTTTATGATTTTTGTAGCTAATATTTTTATTCTAACACTTTTCTAATGTTTCTAGCCTTATTGTCCCACTCTTTCTAATTACACTCTCTTTTCTTATTGAAATCTATATTAAAAGAGACACATACATACATGGCTTGGGAGGGACGTTACACTTGCATGGGGATTTGCAGGAAGAGGTGTATACGTTGCACAACCACCTGGTTATGAGGATGTGAGTCATCACCCCAAGCATGTTTGCAGGTTGAAGAAAGCCTTGTGTGGCTTAAAACAAACACCAAGAGCATGGTCTGACAAGATTTCTGAATATCTTATCACTATTGGCTTTCATGTAGCCAATGCAGATTTCTCGTTGTATGTGAGACACGGTGATAGAGGGGTTGTGCTTGTTGTCATCTATGTAGATGACTTAATCATTATGGGGGACCATGATGCAGAGATCTTTGATGTAAAGATCTTGCTTAGACAGAAGTTTGAGATGAAGGATCTGGGGGAGCTCAGATATTTCTTGGGCATTGAGGTGATTAGGTCACCACATGGTATTGGATTACTGTAGAGACAGTATGGCTTGGACATGTTGTCCAATTATGGTATGACAAGCTGTAAGCCTATCTCAGTGCCATTGGATCAGAATGGCAAGTTGAGTGCAGATTCAGGAGAGATTTTGGAGGATCCTACTATGTATAGGCACATAATAGGAAGCTTAATCTACATGACGATCACCAAGCCAGATTTGAGCTATGCTGTTGGGTTGGTGAGTCAGTTTATGCAGGTTCCACGAAAACTGCATTTGGATGCATTGAGATGCATACTGAGGTATGTGAGGTCTACTTTGCATTGTGGATTGTTTTATGAAATTGGGACAGAGATATGTGTACATGGGTACACATGCATGCTGATTAGTGAGCTGGTAGTATCTCAGATAGAAGATCTACTAGTGGTTTCATGTTTTCTATGGGGAGTGCTGTTGTGACTTGGAGCAGCAAGAAGCAGCCTACGGTTGCTCTATCCAGTGTACAGAGGCCAAGTACAGAGGAGCTGCTATGGCAGCATGTGAGGTAGCTTGGTTGAGAAAGCTACTTGCAGATTTGGGTCTATCAGTGGATAGACAAGTTGTCATTTTTTGTGACAACATTAGTAGTATACAATTGGCTAGGAACCCAGTTTTTCATGCTCGCACGAAGCATATAGAGGTCCACTACCATTTTGTCAGAGAGAAGGTCTTGGCAGAAGACCTTGACCTTGTTTATGTCAGCACATAGGATCAAGTAGCTGACATCTTCACCAAAGCATTGGGTACAGAGAAGCTCCGCAGATTCAAGGCTTCGCTTGGTGTACGTGAGATAGAGTGTTGAGATATCAAGCTCGTCTAGTGAGGCAGTGGACACTGATGACCCGCCTGGGGGATGCGCCCCACACTGATGACCCGCCTGGGGGATGGGCCCCACACTGACACCACTGGCATGGTTGGTGAGATCATGGGTGATATGCGGCCAGTGGGATGACAGGCTATGTGATAGCTATGAGGTGAAAACAAGAAAAAAAAACCATGCCTCTATAGCCCTTCACCTCCCAACTTTGATACAACAACTACAAAAGGAGGCACCACCAGCCACCACTGGCTGGAACACTTCTCAAAGGACAACCAAAACACGGGCACCGTAGACAAAATAATTACTAACAACACACACAGTCTCAAAGAGCCCTCGCTGAATTGCATAGGCTATCACAAATTACTATAAATACATGAACACCGCGTTCCGACCAGGTCCCTTGATTCTCAAGACAAGGAGTACCAAACAACCTCAAGTTCACAAACCCACACAATCCTGTCTCCTATCTTTTCCTGAGATACATACCTGAGATAAGGAGTACCAAACAGCCTCGAGTTCACAAACCCACACAAGCCTGTCTCCTATCTTTTCTTGAGATACATACCTGAGCCCCTGTACATGCAGTTAAGCCTCCATGCATACAGCTGTAAACGCAGCCATAAAAACAGCCCACAAGCTCGTCCTCCAAAACAGCCAAAAACTTTCCCTGTAGTTGGCGCCAGCTTTTTTTTCACTCTGCTCTCTCCCTTAGTTTCATTGCAGTCAGCACTTCTCTACTGCCCTGCCTGCAGTCACCACCAACCTCCTCAATCAGCTTTGCCACCAGCCTCCGCCAGTTCTCAAAGCAAAAAACCCAGCCACCCACCAGCCTGCCAAAACACCCAACGCAACACCACCTCATCGCCCTGCATCCCAAAGGCGGTCACCTTCCACACGTCGGCGTCCCCTGCCCGTCTTCAGCAACAGCAGCCACAGCTAGAACTCACTAGAACAGCCGTCACCACCTTGCGCCATCCTTCAACCATGTGCTTACTAATATTAACCCAAAAATCCTTTTACTCCTATCTTCACACTTGGTATACATGTCCACCAAGAGCACCGCATTCCTCCTCGCTACCATGCACACGTCCATCCTCAAGCCTCTGCTTTTCACACCATATTCAAGGCAACATTGGCCCCTTCAAATTTTAATTGCCCCCCATGCTTCCATACACCTTCGAATATAGCTTACGAGTGCCCAGTTCCATTTTGGACGCGTACACATTCAGAGCTACCAAATGGCTGATACCACCTCCAGCAAAGCACACTTTGAACAAACCTGTAACAAGCCTACAACAAAACCATCCAGTTTGTACATCTGCCAAGGCATTCCAAAGCAAAGCTCTACACACCCCATGCATTCCATATGTACACAAGCCCAAAACACCTTTCAGAAAAACTCCTAACAACAGCCATTCTAGAGACTGGCATCATAGTTATAGTGCCAGCTCATTTTAGTTGGGTTCACACTATAGAGAACCCTCATATGTATTTGGTTGTGTACTCTTATCTTGTATATGGTGTGTTGAGTGTTGAAGAAGAAGAAGATTTTCAGCCTCTCACCTTGTGTGTTCTCTATTAGGGTTTTGTGAGTGTGTGTGTGCTTGCAAGAGCTCAAGCTCTCTTCTCCCCTGCATCTTTTCATGACTTGCACCATGCCCAAGTTCAATAGGAAGATCAACATAGATATCAAGCTCTATGGAAGTCTCCTTTGAAATTGTAGGATTAACATCAATAGACTTGTCTCCAATATCCATCAAAAGAGTGTTGTCATCATGCAAATCATTGTCGAAAAGTAGAAAAGGAAAAGAAGTGAGTAATGTTTTTGTATCATCAGCATCATCTATAGACCACAAACATCAATTGCTCATTGAATATAGCATCTCGACTAACAATTGCCTTTTGAGAACTTGGATCATAAAACTTGTAACCCTTTGCCCATTGAATATAGCATCTCGACTAACAATTGCTCATTGAATATAGCATCTCGACTAACAATAGCCTTTTGAGAACTTGGATCATAAAACTTGTAACCCTTTGAGTTGTCATAATAACCAATTAAAATAACCTTCAAACCTGAAGGTTCTAGCTTGTGTCGTGTCTCTTTTGGGACATGAATATAAGCAATACACCCAAAGACTTTGAAATGTGCAACAGAAGGAGTTTGGCCTCTCCAAGCTGTGATTGGAATCTTACCACCAGAAGGTGCAGTAGTTGGAAGAGCCAGATAATCCAGAATGAATAAGCATGCATTTGATTGCATTCGAAATTGTACGATTCTTTCTCTCTGCAACTCCATTTTGTTGGGGATAATGGAATGGTATACTCATGGTGGATGCCGTGGTTGATGCAATGATCATGAAATAAGTTGGAAATATATTCACCACCATTATCACTTCGAAGAAATTTGACTCTTCGACTAGTGTGATTCTCCATAGATATTTGCTGCCTCTTAAATGTGTCCAATGCTTCTGATTTATGTCGTAGCAAAAAGACATTTGTGTACCATGAATAGTCAACTCATCAATAAAAGTAATGAAGTAACGGTAGTAAGACTTGGATGGAGCAAAGGGTCCACAAATATCAGTATGAATGAGATCCAGAATATTATTTGAATGAATAATTGTAGACATTGGAAATGGCTTACGATGATGTTTGCCTAGAGCACAATATTCACATATCCCCATATGCGGGTGAGATTTGAGGTCCATACCTCTCACAAGATCATGATGGGTTGTTGCAAGATCAGTGTGTCCAGTTTTATGGACTGGGACAATGCTTGGAGAGCAAATTTTGGGGGGCAAGGTACTTAAAATGAGATCAAGCAAATAATAGAAAATATGCTTGTCCTTAAATTAACCCAATATAACTTAAATTAATATAAATTAGTCTAATTAATCAAAATTAGTCAAAAATATGATGAAATGATAAACAAATGATCTTTCCATACTTAGAGTGATCCAATTTATTTTTCCATAGATGCACCATTACAAGTACACTAGTCCCTATAGGTTTTAGATGATTCACATCAAAAATGTAATTTTACTAATTTGATTATTAATATTTGCAGGCCTTCTGATAGTCTGGAAGAATTTTGAAAAAGAGATCATTAAAAATCCAACCATTGGATTTGCAATTTTTACTAACCACCACATTATACTAATGTCTCCGTATCTACCCACTCTTTTGATCTACAAGATTGAGGATTTTAAGTGGTAGCTATTGTGGGTACAAAAAGTGGCGTATATTATAACACTTTAAAGACCTTGAAATATTTAAAGAAAATAGACAAATATCTTAAAATTTTCTTGAAAAATCAAGTTAAGCTCCATATTATGTGAAGATCTAAGGTACAAAGTGGGAATCTCATATGAGTTTATATGTAAAAGATATTAGCATTTTATGGAATCAGTTCAAATTTGGGACAGGGTGTACACATTGACTTTGTACCTAAGAAAATGAGGACTTTTGGCTATCTAATGCTTAATCAAATTATGCAACTATATTTTCAACTTTGAATATGATGTTCCAACAAAAGAACTTGAAACAAAATTCCTTCATTTACTAGGAGAGATTAGCCACTAAAAGTAAACAAATGACAGTTTTTTTACTGTTTACAGGATGCTTGAGTGGACAAAACTGGGCACCCTGATCTTACAACCACCCTGATGACGATGAATATCAAGAAGCTTTGAGAAATTTGAGTGAGCAAAGCAATGATGCCATAGCTTACAATCTAGATCTCTTAGAGCTGTAAACAACATTTGCAACATCCTCATTCAATGAAAGTTCAAAGAGATTACCATGTCGAGGAGCAACCGCAATAGTGGTGCCATCCTTTTCGATACGACACTTTGTATTATCAAATCCAACAAATAGACCAAGATCCACAAGCCACGCAACACAAAGTAAGTTTCTTTGTAAATCAGGAACATATAACACTCCTCGCAGTATTTTGGTTGAGGAAGAAGTTCCCAAATACAAGTCGCCAATATACTTGGTAAGTTGTATTATCAGCAAGATAAACCACTTTCTTGATAGGAATTGGATGATAATTGTGTAACCAGTGCAATTGATATGTCATGTTGCCAGTAGCACCAGAATCAACAAGAAAGAGAGAACCATCACATACATGTAGTACCTTTTCTGGAGAGACATTATAATGAACCAAATTAGCCTCTTGATGAACATTGTCTTCATCATGAGGATTTTGTTGAGTAGCATAAGCTTGATTTCAAGCTTCATCATAATGCCTCTTGAAGCATTGACTGGATGAATGCCTTGTGCTTCCAAAATATTCACAGGTTGCAGAAGAGGAAGAACCCCTTGATATTTAAACGAGGTTGCTTATTTGTAATACCGTGTTCTTCATCCTACCCTCGTGCCCAACATTCAGATACCAAGTGACCAGTTTTGTCACAATAAGAACAATGCTTTTGAGGAAATCTCAAATGAGAAGAATTACCTCCTCTTTGGAAGCCACGAGATGTAAATTGGGAGGAGGAAGAAGGGCGTTGCTAAAATGGACATCTCCGGACAGCAAAGGCTGTCTCTGATTTTGTGTACTCTTGGGCAATCATGACCGTTTCATGAGTTACTGACATCTGACAATCATGACGTTGAGAATATTCAATCAAAGAAATACATGTATGCTCAAAGTCAATTCCATCCTTGTTAGATAATATAGTGACAATATTATCATACAAAGGATCCTTCAGCGTATCAAGAAGGTGTGTAACCAATTGAGTTCAAGGAATAGGATCCCTTGCAGTAGAAAGTTGATTCATAATACCTTTGAATGATTCAATGTGACTAGACATGGATGTACCTGCCTTGAATTGAAGCTTGCCCGGAAGATTACAGAGATACAGAATCTTTGTAACAGTTTTCTTCTCAAACATAGTGATAAGATAGTCCCATATAGCATATGACGTGGATAACGGATAAACATGTAGCATGAGTGAATCGTTAAGGGCACAAAGTACATACTAACAAGCAGCCTTATCACGACAAATCCAGTGTGAATGACAATTTTCCACTGTTCAAAAATAGGACCTTCGGTAATAATAACATCAATCTGAAGTGGATCAATAGGTTGAGAAGGGCATGCAAGAATACCAAGAACAATATCTACCAATTCGTCTCCTTTCAAAATTAATAGCATCTTGTATTTCCAAAACATGGAAATCCTTGGCCTTGGAAAAGAGGAACAGAATGCTACCTAGAAGGAAATTCGTTAGCAAGTATAGTGTTTGCCATGTTGGGTTGTGAGAACAAGTACAAGATCAGATCACAGAACTTACAGACCATGTACGAGATATGAGAAACGTAGCCAAAAATAGGCATGCACCTGACGACGAGCATAAAGTGACCGTGTAAAGAATAGAATGTGAACCAAAATTAGAACTCTAAAAGTGGAGACCCGTGTCTCATGCACATAAGCAAAATTAGAGGTTCATAAAAGACAAAAATAATAATAAGAAAAAGCACCGCGTTAAGCAAGCTTTATATCTAATTGTAGCTTGTATAGCAAGCATCCGTCTGAAGCTTTCACGGAAAGCTTTGATGATCAAATCCTGCTTACGACTCAAAGACTACCTGTTTGCTCTCACAAAGAACCTCATTTACTGTTTTAGATGTGCTTTGCCTGAACTCTCCTAACTTTTTACTTAGAACTCCGATTGACAAACCGTTTTGATAGGATTCACTAGAACTTTACCATCTACACACCAGTGGTTTTGGTTTTAAGGATGCAATTAAGAAACAATTCTGATTACAACAAGTGGAACTATAAAATCATGTAGGCAACATATAATCAAAGAACCAATCAGCCCTACACAAATGTTTATTGCTTATCACATCTTCCACAACCTTTAAAGAACTTCAGACTTTTTGACAGACTATTTAACAAACTAAATGACAGCACTGGTGACAAAAAGAGTGACAACTAGATTGACAAGTAGATTGACAAACTGCATCTTGCATTCAGAAATCCGCCCATAACTACATAGAAAATCCTCCCAGAAAACATCTTCATCTTCGTCTTCCCCCTTTAACCACCAAGAACTACCCCATATATAAAGACTCCCACGACTTCTAACTTCCATCCAGACCCAAAAGACACTTTACATTACATCCAATTATGACAAACTTAAAGACAAAAAAGTAGACAAAAAGAGCATCTAATTTTCAGCCTTAAACACTTGGCACAGCTCGGTGGCTTGAGCCAAAGGCTGACTTCGGATCCACAATCCCTTGATCCGGATTATTTTCTGCCTTATCCTTTGTTAGATATCCGTAACGCCGCTACGGGCGTTACCACGAGAGGGGACGGCCTCTGGCTCACCACCCAGCCATAGAGGAAGAATGAGGATTGCCCCTCATCCCCCAGGCTATATAGTGTGTGGCCTGCCGTCCACACTAGCCTGGCCGCCCATGACTCCGCATGGGCGTCCTCTCCCACTGAACCCCGGATATGGCCATCCGGTCTGCCGTCGGTCACAGGCATTACAGCCTACGTGACATTACCCCCCCCTTAAGAAGAGTTTTTGTCCTCGAAAACAAACTGGGGAAACCTTTTGGAAATTGCACTACGGCGTTCCCAGGTAGCTACCTCCTCATCCCTATCTGTCCATTTAACAAGTACCTCCTGGTACACTTTATGTCGGGTCTGTCTATCACGATACTGTAGAATCTTTTCAGGTTCATGTGGTATCTTTGGTGGCTCTATCAAGTCCACCAAAATCTCTGGAGAAACTGCGTTCTCTAACCCGTGAACTGATTTCTTCAGTTTACTGACATGGAAGACAGGATGGACTTGAGAACTCTCCGGTAACTCAAGTTTATATGCTACGTCCCCAATCTTCTTAAGGATTTTAAAAGGACCACAATATCTCGGAGAAAGTTTATCACACTTTCCCGTTTTCATGGTTTCTGACTGCGCAGGAACCTTGAGGAATACAAAGTCACCTTCTGCAAAGGTCACCTTTCTTCGTCCTTTATTTGCATAAGTTTTAGCGCGATCCTGAGCGCTACGAATGCTCTCACGTGCGGCTCTGAGCATATCATTCATATCTTCAAGGAAATCCTTGACAGATTGAATCTTCTCCTTTTCTAGGCCTACAGCCATTGGAGATCTCGGCTGGAATCCATACATTAACATGAATGGTGTAAATCCAGTCGCTGAGTGTTTGGAGCTATTATAGGCAAACTCCAGTAAGGGTAAGTACTCTTCCCAATTAGATTGCTTCTTACTAACATAAGAACGCAACATATCCTCTAGAATTTGGTTAACTCTTTCAGTTTGACCATCAGACTCCGGATGATCTGCCGTACTCATACTCAGAGTAGTATCCAGCTTTTTGAAGACTTCCCTCCAAAAATGACTGTTGAACTTTCTATCTCTATCCGACACTATATCTGCGGGCAGGCCATATAGCTTGTAGAGATGTTCAATAAAGAGTTTTGCCAACTCTGGCGTTTTAACAGTTTTCTTCGTGGCAATAAACTTTGCCATTTTAGTTAACTTGTCCACTACCACCCACACCGAGTCATTCCCTCGACTCGTCTTGGGTAAACCAGTAATGAAATCCATGGAAATGCTTTCCCATTTCCCTTGAGGAATCTCCAGCGGATGGAGTAGTCCTCCAACCTTAAGACGTTCATGTTTATTGACCTGGCACTTATTGCATTTCAGCACATAAGTCTGGACGTCCTTAAACAAACTAGGCCAATAAAACTGTCTTTTTACTAGTGCATAGGTCTTCTGAATCCCGGGATGACCCGCACTTGGACTATCATGACTTTCTTTAAGAATTTGGGCCCGAAAGTCACCAATAGTTGGTACACATATTCTACCCTTGTAGAGTAAGTACCCGTCGTCAATAGAGTAATTAGCATATTTCTCCCCCCCGACGAAGTTTATCACTCCCCTTTGAAGCCGTGGCAGTCAAAGGTGATGAAGGGCCTACGTCAGAACTCTCCGGTTCCAAACTATACCCAGAAGACACGGCTAGTCTCTCCGGACTAACTCTCGCTTCCCTTCCCGTTGCACCTTCGGCCAATCTCTCCGGACTAGCAATACGTGCCAACGAGGGAGATGGTCGCGTCTGTGAAGAAGTGCGTACGCGTACAGCGTGCCAGACCTCTGTAAAAGATGGATCATGCTCACATAAACCACGTAGGGACTCCAAGAAATCATTCTTGAAGACTGTGAAACTAAGTTCATTAATCTGTGGCATGCGACTAAGTGCATCTGCCACCACGTTATACTTACCTTTCTGGTAACGTATCTGAAGGTCAAACTCTTGCAGAATCTCCGCCCACCGAGCTTTTCTACCCTTCAGTTCATTTTGACTTGAAAGCCATTTCAGACTTTCATGGTCCGTCCGCACCTCAAAAGTGGCACCATATAAATAGTGTCTCCACTTTTTCAGTGCATGAATTATCGCTAGTAACTCTCGCTCGTAAGCCGAGTAGTTACGTTGTGCACGATCTAACTTTTTACTTTCAAATGCAATTGGGCGTCCCCTTTGCATAAGTACGGCCCCAATGGCCTCATTACTAGCGTCTGTTTCCAAAACAAACGGCTCATTCGGATCGACAATTGTCAAAACAGGTGCAGCTGCTACGGTCACCTTGAGCTTATCAAAGCTTTTCTGTTGGGCGTTTCCCCAACTAATGTTTTTTGTTTTTGACCGTATAACTGGTCAGTCAACGGGACTGCGATCTTCGCGTAGTCCTTCACATACTGTCGGTAGAACCCCGACATGCCAAGAAAAATCTGCAGTTCCTCGAGATTCTTCGGCGCTGGCCATTTAAGAATAGCCTCTACTTTTTCTGGCTCCATCCGCGTACCATCGGCGGATATAATATGGCCAAGGTAGTGAATTTCTGTTTCAAAAAATTCACATTTGCTTTTCTTTGCAAATAATTTGTGCTCTCGCAACAACTTGAACACTAGACGCAAATGCTCTATGTGTTCTTTCTGTGTCTTACTGTACACAAGAATATCATCTAGGAAAACTACTACGAATTTTCCCAGATATGGACGTAAAATACTGTCCATCAGCGTCATAAACGTCGCTGGAGCATTGGTTAGCCCAAATGGCATAACCAAAAACTCAAAATACCCGAAACGGGTCCTAAATGCTGTCTTCGCAACATCTTCTGCTTTTATTCTAACCTGATGATACCCAGATCTCAGGTCTATTTTTGTGAAGTATCTCGATCCATAGAGTTGATCAAACAACTCATCCATGCGTGGCATCGGATACTTGTTCTTAATCGTTTTCTGATTAAGAGCTCTATAGTCTATGCACATCCGCATAGATCCGTCTTTCTTCTTTACCAGAAGAATAGGCGATGCCCACGGACTTGAACTAGGCCGAATAAAGCCTTTGTTCAAATATTCCGTTAATTGTTTTTCCACCTCCTGTGCCTCGGAGTGGCTTAATCTATAAGCAGGTTTGCTTATAGGTTTTGATCCTGGCATAACTTCGATGCCATGGTCTACTTCCCTAGATGGTGGTAAACCATCTGGTAAAGCATCAGGAAAAACATCCTGAAATTCCTCTAATAAGTTCGTTAAAGTATCTACGTACTTTTTCTTTAATGTTTCATTCACCTTGGATTTTTTTTTGTTTGAATCACATGCATGCCAAACAAGGTTTTCAAACAGTGGGTCTCGTCCAAGGTTATTTTGTTTTTCTTGTTTGTCTACGCAAACATCATTTATCGTTTCATCTACGGAAACAGAATTCAAAAGAGGGTAACAAGCATATACCTCTGCTATTTGGTCTCTGCGGACCGCTGTACACAACTCCATGGAGGAAATAAGTGGTGTGGCAGGGACAATACGGTCGCCCTGCAGGGTGATGACTCTACCTCCATGCTCAAAACATAGCGTGTTATGTAAGTAATTCCGAGCTAGACTAGGGCCCAAGCCATACAGCCACTCCCTGCCTAGATATACGTCTTCTCTGGCTAATTGCATGACCTGAAAGTCAAGCGGAGCCTTGTAGTCCTGCACAGATAATGGGACCCCCAATACTACGGTATTCCATACCGTTTTGTCATATCCGTTGGCTAGGCCAACAGTATATTCATGTTCACTCCGGGTCTCAGTCAATCCCAATTTCTTGACTAACGAGTAGTTCAAGAAGTTGTGACTAGCTCCATCATCAATAAAAACTGTGACTCTACGGCCACCTATGGTGCCATACATGCGCACCATGTCATGCGGACCTACAGTAGGCTGCCACATCGCTGGTGTCACTGAACAAGCGTGATGCTCATCACAATGACACACTGTCACCTCTCTGAACTCTGCGGAACTGAGAGGGAGTCTCTGCACTGTATGCAACTGCCTAGAAGATTTACCATCTTTCTTGGGCTCGTTGCCACTCGTGCTGGCTTTAGGCTTTGGACACTCAGCTTTCGTGTGTCCTACTTCATTGCAATTAAAGCAGCGATTTTCCTTTCGCGCTTTAATATATTGCTCTTTCTTTTGGTTTTCAGTGTCTCTTTTTTTTCTGGATGGTCGCGGTTTTTTAGACCAATGACCACCCTGTCCTTCCTGGTCCGTCCTATCCCCTTGTTTCTCACTGCGGAACCCTTTTCTTTTGAGGCCTGACCTCCTCTTTTCACTACCCTCGGCCCTGCTAGAACCACCACGCGCACTACGGCGCTTGATGTCATCGAATATCTGTGCATATTGAATTGCCTCTGCTAAGTCCTTAGGCTGTAGGGGTTCTACGTACTCAAGGTAATCATCTTTGAGGCCTCTCTTAAAGCCCCGCAATGTTTGGAATGCATCGATTCCTTTTAACTTGAGTACTATCTCCCTGTAGTTTGAGATGTACTGAGTTAGGGATTTGTTCTCCATCGAGCACTTGTCCCATAACTCCCAGCTTCTCTCTGCCTCATTAACAGGCTAAAATTCTTTTCGAAACATTGTTTCAAATTCCGTCCAAGTGGCAGGGCGAGTTGTCAGACTCATCCACCACTTGTACGCTTTGCCGGTTAAAGAGAGGCTAGCCTCTACGGGCTGTATACGGCTAGGCTGCTGTCGCAGCGCGTGCAAATCTGACCACTTCGCTAGAAACATATTGACTGAGTCCTTGTTTCTCTCCTTTTCCTCGCCACCAAAACTAGGCGGCTTTAAGTCTTTTAACAACGACGAAGCTGTCGCTACGGCCCCGCAGGCACATCGGCCTGTACTCCTGCAACCACTGGCGAGGCTACGCTCACCCGTGCTGTAGGAGCTCAGCTACCACGAGGAGTCGGAGTACTAGCCGAGGCGGCTGTCAGTGCATCTAACCGTGTGGAGATGCTCTGTAACATCGTGACTAAATCAGCCTGGACTTTACCCATAGTGTTCAATTTGGCATTAAGATATTTAAACAGTCCACTAGAGAGCTCCGTCTCTGTCAGGACATCAGCAGGGTCTAGTAGGTCATAGTCATCGTCGTCATAATCCAAGAGGTCCTCCTCGGTCCCCTCGGCGATGTCAGTGTTCATGTCCTCTGGCTCATCGGCCAGAAAGGGGTCATCAGCCAATGCGGCCGCTGCGGGCTCGCTGGGTCCTAAGGCAGGGTCAATAGACGAGGAGGGCGCTGGCGGATCACGAGTGATCGATAAGCGCGCTCCGGACCGAACAACGGTCGGGCGTGTACGGCCTGACAATTTGGCCGGGGTCAAACCCGCGACCGAGGACAAGAGACTGGAAAAACCTAGAGAAGTAGAAGGCGGTGGGGACACACTACGCCTAGCAGACATTTTTAATTCTTGCAAAAAATAATGCGAGAACTCGGAAATTACTAAAAAAAAACGCTAATAAAAATGAGCAATGGTGGAGAGAGAATAATAGTCACCCCCCTTTACGGTCGCCTGTCAATTTGTTGCGTTGCGAGCCTCTACAAGGACGCTTCCGGGATGCTCCGATCCGCGAGAAAATGCCTGCAACTCATAACAAAATTAAGTGCGGAAACTATTATCCCTTGCCGGGATTATTTCTTGCGGGGATGGTTTTTTTTTTTTTTTTTTTCAGCCCCGAGAAAGAGGATTCTTTGAAGTTTTCATTTTTAATTTTTTTTTTCAAATTGGATAATGAAAAAAAATATATATATATTAAAAAAACCAATGGTTTTTTTTTTTTTCTCGGTTCTGGCCGCTGGTGGGCGTTTGGCGTGTGCTGGGCGTTGTGGCTCTGGCCGCCGCCGCCGTTGGCTGGCCGGCGCCGCCGCCGCTGGCCGCCCATGGCTGGCCCGGCTGGCTGGCTGCCGCCGCTCAGGGCTGGCTGGCCGCCTAAGCCACTACGTGGAGCTGCAGCCAATCTTCAACGGGTCTCCTCTTCGCTCACGCAAGCCTGCGCCTCCCCCCCCTCTACACGACTAGATATGTGTTTCGCTGGGGTTTCGCCGCCTCACACACGCACACAGGGCTGGTCGTGGGGGGTGGTCTGCGCCCCCCCGCTTCAACACAGGTGGTTTACTGACATAGTCTTGCTGGGGCTGGCTGGTTTTCGCCGCCCCACCCTGCGCCTTGATGACCGTCCCGCCGTTGCCTTGTTTGCTGGGGGCTGGCTGGTTTTCCCTACCCCCCACACATAGTGTGTGACTGGTTTTCGCCGCTTCTGCACACGGATTTGCAGGTTCGTCCCCACACACACACACCTGGTCGTGGGGGTGGTCTGCGCCTCCCTTTAATGCATACGGTCTTTTTTGTGGGGGTTGGTCTGTGCCCCCCCCTCCCCCCCACCTCCACACAGGCTTTTCTATTGAAAACGTTCAACGCAGAATATTGCGAAGCAATTCAACGCAGAAAAACACAAGAAAAATGAAAACAAAACATTTTGCTTACCTCGATGCTGTGTGACGGGGAGAGAGAATGAGAGAGAGAGAGAAAGAGTTCTTCCCTTCCCTTCAAAAGTCTTGGTCCTCCTTCCTCCACACATTCCCTTGTGGAGATAAGGGTGAGGAGATTGTGGATGAAAACCACCGAGTGGGCTCCGGTCCCCCGTTCGCGCGCGCGGACTCTCACGATCCCTTCGAACCATGCTCTGATACCAGTGTTAGATATCCGTAACGCCGCTACGGGCGTTACCACGAGAGGGGACGGCCTCTGGCTCACCACCCAGCCATAGAGGAAGAATGAGGATTGCCCCTCATCCCCCAGGCTATATAGTGTGTGGCCTGCCGTCCACACTAGCCTGGCCGCCCATGACTCCGCATGGGCGTCCTCTCCCACTGAACCCCGGATATGGCCATCCGGTTTGCCGTCGGTCACAGGCATTACAGCCTACGTGACATCCTTCTTAGTACTTGCATCTTGGACTGTCACTTCAACTTCCAACTTCTTTGTCTTCTCAGCTTCTGGCTCTACCTCTAGAAGAGCAATAGTATTCACCTGAAGCTCATCCTGCTTGTCTGCCTTCCCTTTAACTCCTGATTCTTCCCCCTCAAACTCCAACTGCACCACATTGACATTTCGCTCTGCTTCCAACTGCTGCTCTGCTGCAAATCTGCCACAATCCACTTCAGCTCCTCATTTTCATTTTGGACACGCTTATCACCTACAGCTTCAAACCACATTTTGAATTTGTCGATGGGCTCCCCCAAATGTTCTTCAAACATTCGGCTAGCATGACTCCATAATTTTTGAGTATATTGCTGCACCTCTTTCTTCAACTCTTCCAAATCTGCCTCCGCCACTAGCACACCTTAACGGATTGCCCCTCCAAGGCTGCTTTCTCCATACTGATCAACGGAGTCAATCTATTTATCAGAAAATTATTATCCGACATAAGCTCCACAATCTGATCTTCAAAGAACTTGAACTGCACAACATCAATAGCCATTTTTAAGCCATCTGCCCAACTTCCAAATTCCATAGCTGCTTGCAACACTTCTTCCATCTTCCCTTGCATCTGCTCATTTAGTTTTGACAATTCTTGCTCAAGCTGAGCCTTTTCTTTTCCTGCTACTTCCAACTGATCCTTAAGAAATTGAATCTGCCTTTCTAATACTCCCAGCTGCTCTGAATTCACTTTCTGACTCTCCAAAGACACAAGCATTGCCTCTTGATTATTGATAAATCTGCCTAGCTCCGCCAGACTATTGATAGCCTCGTTTGCAGAGTAAATACCCCCGACAAATTGACACTAGCCCAACTCTATGACATCAGAGGCTTGGACATAGATTGAAATGGCTTCTGTTCTCCCAACGTTTCCCCCAACTTTTGCGGAATGAAAGTGAAATCTTGGCCTTTGGCCCTACATGAGGCACATTTGGCAAAGAAGAAAACAATGTAGACTTACTTGCTCCCCCTTGGGCTACTGCATCACTACACTCCGGAGTCACCCAAGTTATGCGATTTGCTGGCTTTTGCTTTGAACCCGATGGAGATCCGTACTCCAGCTTCCGCTTCTTTGCCTCCTTCGACAACGTTATCACCGGTCCCACAGGTACCTGCAACACATGACTAAAAATACCGCCCAAATAGACATAGGAAACCCTCAAGAACACCAAGCTCCCACACACTTCAATTTGGACTAGTCGGGCACGTCGACCCTTCGCAGGTTTATCATGGTGCTCCTTCTCAAAAAACGCACCCCATGCAAATTTCTCAAAAGGTGTGCCTAAAATCTGTCTCACACATGGCACCATTCTTTTCTTAACTTGAGTGCAAAGATTCCCTTGAAATAATTTATTCCCCTCATTTTGACTTCCATTTTGGCTATCCCTTTGACAAAATATCCGACAACCACATTGTCTATCCAAAAACTTCTTTTCCACAAACATTCCGATTCCGCTTCGACCTGCCATCAAATTCCCCTGAAAACTTGGTTGCAAAATTACTTTCCTCCTCACTAATTTTACTCCGCCTTCTAATTCCACTTCCACATGCCTCACAGCAATGTCTTCAGCCTTATTAATCATCCATCTTGGAATTTCAGGAATCTTGCCATAAAACTTCTTTAGTCGGAATCCATTTAATGGCTTAGGGATAGGAGTTCCAAACACATCTATCAATCTAAAAGTTCCTTGCCCCAATTCTTGCACAATCTGATATGGACCAAAATACCTAAGCTTCAACTTTCCCGGGTGTGGCCCTAGTTTTGAATTGTACATCATCACCCAATCACCTTTCTCAAAAATTTTGAATTTGACCTGCCTTGTCATCCATGCTTGCCTTCTGTTTTGACTTACTTCTGCCACATAAGCATTGTAAATTCTATCTTCTTTCAACTTTAACAATTCCTGCTGCCTATGCATCGCTGAATCTTCAGGGCTCAATCTATGCTGAACTGCAAGCCTCAAACTAGATATCACATATTCCATAGGGACAACTGCCTCAATCCCATAAACTAGCTTAAAAGGTGTCATGCCTGTTGCCACTTTGTATGCAGTCCTGAATGACCACAATGCTGAATTCAATTTCTCATCCCACTCTACCTTGTTTTCAGAAACAATCTTCTTCAAAATCCTCACTAGCACCTTATTTGTGCTTTCCGCCTGCCCATTAGCTTGCGGATGATATGAGGTAGATTTCTTATAAAGAATCATGTGCTTGGATGTCAACTCCTTAATGACTGAATTTAGAAAATGGACACCTTGATCAGACACCAATTCTATCGGACACCCAAATCTAGTCATCATTTTGTACAGGAACCTAGCCACACTGGCTGCCTTGTTATCCTTCAAAGCCACTGCTTCCACCCATTTGGTGGCATAATCTGTTGCACCAGGATGTACCTTGCTCTTGTTCTTCTGGATTTTGGCTTAATGGGCCGCCCAACAAAATCAAGACCCCATTTTTGAAATGGTTCAAGGGGTAATATCAGATGATTGTACATCCGATCCATGGATGTTGGTTGGCCCATCTTCTGGCACTGCACACATTCTCTTGCAAATGAATAAGCGTCCCTCGGCAATAATGGCCACCAAAGTCCAGCTTGCATAATCTTCCTACCAGTAATCTCTCTCAAAAAATGACCTCCAGCTACACCAAAATGTGCTTCTTGTAAAACTGCCTTCTGTTCTTCATCTAGCACACATCGCTGAATGATCTGATCTGCTCCTCTTCTATACAAAGATCCGGCAATTATCAAAAATGGTCTGCTCCTTAGAACAAACTTCTTCCTCTGATCAGCTGTCATGTTGGAAGGTAATACTCCATCTATCAAAAACTGAACCTCATACCAGTTGTCATATGCTTGACCTTGAACCTGAAACAATTTCGCATCTGGCAATTCATCAGACACCCCTAGTGTATCCAAGACATTTTCTAGCCTGCTCAAATAATCCGCCACTGCATGCTGATTTCCAGGTGTATGTACAACAGTGTAATCAAATTCCTGCAAAACAAAAGCATCCATCTTGTAAGCTTTCCTTCCAGAGCTTGATGATCCAAGGCAGAATGTTATAAGAAGCAGGCTGACATGCAAAACGGGAAAGTGCAGCAAAACAACTATGCATCCTCAAGCAGAAATAATGAGGATAATGAAAGGTTGTTTGTTATGCAGCATGTCGTGAATGCCATGTCTGAAAATGTTGATGCAGCACAAAAAGATAATGTATGGTATGTGGATTCAGGCGCTTCGAACCACATGACGAGTCATGGGGAGTGGTTCAAGGAGATGAAAAACCTGGAAAGACTAGGTTTTGTGGAAACAGGGGATGACACTACTCATCCAATTGCCCATGTTGGAGATGTGCCATTGTCTATGCAGGATGGCAAAGTGAAGTACATTGCAGATGTACTTCATGTACCGAACATAACAAAGAATCTGGTTTCAGTTGGCCAGATGATTGAGCAGGGTTTGCAGGTTCGGTTTAACCCTGATGGATGTTATATTGAAGACTTTAAAGACAAGTGCAGGTTGGTTGCAAAAGGCAACAGAGTAGGCAGAATGTTTACATTGAATGTAGACATGCCTGAAATGAGTGCTGCGATGTTTGCAAATGGTCCAGGAGCTGTTGCAGACACAGACATATGGCATAAAAGAATTGGACATGTAAATGTGCAGAGATTGAAGTCTATGCAGACAAAAGGAATTGTGACAGGGCTGCCAAAATTTAAAGTGGAAGGTATGCAGAAAATATGTGAAGCATGCCAATTTGGGAAGCAAACAAAGCATGTGTTTCCACGTAACAGATATGTGAGCAGAAATGCACTAGATGTTGTGCATTCAGATGTATGGGGTCCTACGAAGACCATATCTATGGGAGGCTGCAGGTACTATGTGACTTTCATTGATGACCACACAAGGAAAATGTGGGTATATTTCATGAAAGAGAAGAGTGAGGTGTTCACTCACTTTCAGAATTTCAGAGTTTTGGTTGAAAAGCAAACAGGGAAATATGTAAAGTGCCTAAGGTCAGATGGAGGGGGAGAGTACTTCTCCAATGAGTTCTCTGAATTTTTGAAGAAGAATGGTATTCGGAGACAGTTTACATGCAGATACACTCCGTAGCAAAATGGAGTTGCTGATGAGCGAAAAAACAGGCACATTGCTGAGATTGCGCGAGCATTGATGGAAGAGAAGAATATGCCGCATTGCTATTGGGCTGAGGCTGTTTCTACAGCAGTATACATCATGAACAGGACTCCAACTGCAGCCATACATGATGTAACTCCAGAGGAGAGTTTTACTGGCAGAAAACCAGATTTGTCTCATCTGAAAGTCTTTGGATGCATTGCATATGTACATGTGCCAGATGAGCTGAGAACTAAGCTGGATCCAAAAGCTGAAAAATGTGTGTTTATTGGATACTCCCTTGAGCAAAAAGGATACAGGTGTTATAACCCTGCTACACGTGATTTGAGGGTAAGCAGGGATGTTGTCTTTGATGAGATGAGCAGCTGGTATGCTCCTGGAAAAGAAGCTATTGGGGCTGATGTGAGTGGAAGTGTGGTTGCACAGAATGCAGGCCAGCAATCACAGTCTTTGAGTGGACCAGGAGAGTCCTCATCTAGTGGGTCTGTTGATAGACCATGGAGTGGCAAGCTGCGTCATAATACCAGTCCTGCAAATGTGATTACTACATCACGTAAAGGAAAAGAGAAAGTGGTTGAGCCCCTTGGTATGCCTGACATTTCTGTTGATGGAGAATCTAGTGGCTCAGATATGAGCCTTGATGAGGAGCTTGGGATCCCAGCTATGAGAACACCTGGTGTAAAGAAGGCTATGGAAGCCATGACTGAAAAGCTGCGAAGATCAGGGAGAGTGAAGAACCCTGTGCAGAGATTTACATATGATGGCACATCACTATGCATATATGGCAAAGGTTGTGCAGGTTGTTGAGCCCACATGCATTGATGAGGCTGTTGGAAATGTGTATTGGGAGAAAGCCATAGATGAGGAGATGGATGCACTATATGGAAATGAAACTTGGGATTTAGTGCAATTGCCTGAAGGCAAGAAAGCCATTGGATGCAAGTGGGTGTACAAAGTTAAACATAACAGTGATGGAAGCATAAACAGGTACAAGGCTAGATTGGTAGCCAAAGGATATGCGCAGACATATGGGATTGATTATGAGGAAACTTTCAGCCCGGTTGCCAAGATGGCAACGGTGAGAGTTGTGATAGCAGTGGCTGCGTCAAAGCAATGGTCTTTACATCAGATGGATGTAAAGAATGCATTCTTGCATGGAGATTTGCAAGAAGAGGTGTATATGTTGCAACCACCTGGTTATGAGGATGTGGGTCACCCCGAGCATGTTTGCAGGTTGAAGAAAGCCTTGTATGGCTTAAAGCAAGCACCAAGAGCATGGTCTGACAAGATTTTTGAATATCTTGTCACTATTGGCTTTCATGTAGCCAATGCAGATTTCTCATTGTATGTGAGACATGGTGATAGAGGAGTTGTGCTTGTTGTCATCTATGTAGATGACTTGATATTACGGGAGACCATGATGCAGAGATCTTTGATGTATAGATCTTGCTAAGACAAAAGTTTGAGATGAAGGATCTGGGGGAGCTCAGATATTTCTTAGGCATTGAGGTGATTAGGTCACCACATGGTATTGGATTACTGCAGAGACAGTATGGCTTGGACATGTTGTCCAAGTATGGTATGACAGGCTGTAAGCCTATTTCTGTGCCATTAGATCAGAATGGCAAGTTGAGTGCAGATTCAGGAGAGATCTTGGAGGACCCTACTATGTACAGGCGCATAGTAGGAAGTTTGATCTACATGACGATCACCAGACCAGATTTGAGCTATGCTGTTGGGTTGGTGAGTCAGTTTATGCAGGTTCCATGGAAATCGCATTTGGATGCAGTGAGACGCATACTGAGGTATGTGAAGTCTACTTTGCATTGTGGACTATTCTATGAGACTGGGACAGAGATATGTGTACATGGGTACACAGATGCTGATTGGGTTGGTAGTATCTCAGATAGAAGATCTACCAGTGGATTCATGTTTTCTTTGGGGAGTGCTGCTGTGACTTGGAGCAGCAAGAAGCAGCCTACGGTTGCTCTATCGAGTACAGAGGAGCTGCTATGGCAGCATGTGAGGTAGCTTGGTTGAGAAAGCTACTTGCAAATTTGGGTCTATCAGTGGATAGACAAGTTGTCATTTTCTGTGACAACATTAGCAGTATACTGTTGGCCAGGAACCGAGTCTTTCATGCTCGTACCAAGCACATAGAGGTCCACTACCACTTTGTCAGAGAGAAGGTCTTGGCAGGAGATCTTGACCTTGTTTATGTTAGCACAGAGGATCAGGTAGCTGACATCTTCACCAAAGCTGACATCTTCACCAAAGCATTGGCAGAGAAGCTCCGCAGATTCAAGGCTTCGCTTGGTGTACATGAGATGGAGTTGAGCTCAAGGGGGAGTGTTGAGATATCGAGCTCGTCTAGTGAGGTGGTGGCCACTGTGATGACCTACCTGGGGAATAGGCCCCACACTTACACCACTAGCATGGTTGGTGAGATCATGGGAGATATGCGGCCAGTGGGATGACAGGCTGTGTGATAGCCATTCTAGAGACTAGCATAGTTATAGCGCCAGCTCATTTAGTCGGGTTCACACTATAGAGAACCCATGTATGTATTGGTTGAGTACCTTTCATATTATGTGTACTCTTATCTTGTATATGGTGTGTTGAGTGTTGAGTAGAGAAGAAGAAGATTTTCAGCCTCTCACCTTGTCTGTTCTCTATTAGGGTTTTGTGAGTGTGTGTGTGTGCTTGCAAGAGCTCAAGCTCTCTTCCCCCCTGCATCTTTTCAATCTGCTCCTCTGTGGAGGCACCAAAAAGTGATGGCACGGAAGCGGTAAAGCTGTTTAAGCCTTTATAGAATGCCACACTTCCACACACGCATGCAAACACACCAGAACACCAGACCAAAGAGCATGAACAAGACTTATATTTCAAATCTGGCTGTCACAACTTGTACCCAAACAAACAAAGAAACAAAAAGAACTCTCTGGCATCACCAAACACAAGCCACAGCTAATCAAGAGACTTTACAACTCTGGCCTGAGTCTCCAGAAGAGGATATTTTACCAAAGAAACCACTCTCTCCTTTGCCCTGGAGCCTTCTCTTCGTTGCTCCAATCACCAGCCCATGTACTTGTAGAATTGGCGTCTCCCAGCCACCTCTTCACTTCTGCTCTCCTCGATTATTCCAGAGCTCCCACTCTCTGTGCCTGCAGACCACCAGCCCGTTTCTCCACAAAAAAACTGGCCACTGTCTTGGTCGCTAACCACCGACGACCCCTAAAACAACCCGATGGACACACACCCAAAGGTGTCTCTCTGCAGAACCTCAGCAAGCCTTCACTCCTATGAGGCGATCACTCTCTCACAAGGCCTCCACTCTGCCTGTCCCCGCAGCATCTCCTCTGCTGTGCCTCTGCACACATTGTACACACGACAGCAACCTTGCCTTCATGCTCTCCTCTACAGTACCTGCGACTCTCCCTCCAGGCGCACCTCGTCTCGCCTCTCTGCAGCCATGCTATCCACCAGCTACTAAGGTCCCTCTCACAAGGCGGCTCCTTAGTCCACACAACCTGCTGTGCCGGCTCATCTGCACTCCACCAAGAGACTTCTCCTCGCACGAGGCGGCCCACTTTAACCCAAGGCCTACCTGTGACCGCTGCAGCACCTGGTTTTTTCCGCCTCTCTGCAGCTCTCTTGCGCCTGTGCAAGGCCTTCCCTTTCACCTCAGCAAGGCCGTCACCCTTCTACACTCTCTGCCTTATCACCAGCCGACGACCTCCACGCCCCTCGACGTCCAACCACAAGACGATCTCCAGCACCGCAAGGCCTCCACTTCTTCTGCTTCGCCTGTCTGTAGCTGCCTCGCCAGTCGCCTCAGCAAGCCCGTCTTAGATCACCTACACGGCGGCTACCTGCAACCTGTTCCATGCTCCTCTCCAAGCGCTTGCAGCAAGGCGATTTACAACTTCTGGACCTGGCTCCCCAGCAAGGCGGTCCCTCACTCTCCTCGCCTTCGTCTGCACAAGCGCCTCTGCAAGGACGACCCCCAACATATCTCCACTCAGCTGACTCCAGCTAGCAGCCACCCTTCGCTTCTTCACCAACCTCTCCTTTGGTCTCTGCAGATGCCTAGAGCCGCCCCAGCAGCCCTTCTTCACCAAAGCGCCTGTCTGCTATAGCGCCAGAGCGACCTTTGCACAAGGCGGCTGCTCTCCCCGTGGGCTTTCAGTAGAATCACCAGCGGCCTCTTTGTCCCAGCGGTCACCTTCACGTGCTTGCCAACCCTCTAGATAGTGTGCGCTGGCAGCCACACAGACCTCCACGCTTGCCTCGTTTATTTATGGCCACCTTGATTATCATTTTATTCTTTATTTTGGTCTTGGAAAATGGCCACATTCCAACTATCCTTTTCACACCACGTTAAAGTCTACATTGGCCACACCAATATCAATTGCTCCCCATGCCTTCATACACTCAAATGCAACTTCCCCAGTGCCCACTATACTTGGGACGCGCACACAAATTCAAACTACCAAGCAGCTGATCTCACCTCCAGTAGACTATTCTCCGGACAAGCGTGTGCTTCCAGGATTTCATCATTCTTTCCTACGCATACACTTCCATCAAAACCAAAAGCCTGATTGCCGCATCCACGATGCCCACTCTGAGTCAATGGGTGCTCCGATGACTTTACCACAACACGAACATCACTCATGTACACATGTACAAGTTGAGTTTGAGGTTCCCACAAAACTTCACACATATTTAGCAACCCCCTTTTTTTCTACTGAGACATTTATGTCCAGCAGCTGCACAAACAGAAACCATTTATCCCCTTGGATCAAACAGAAACCTCGGTGCATCTATCTTCCAATCCTTCAAGCATTTTCCTGTGTGAAATATCCATTGATACACCTTGTCATGGTCTTCCACTTTCAGCAACCCCCTCCACATCATTGGCTTCCAACTCTCTGGGAAACCTACCAGACTAAGACTATGACCAAACCACTTGTCCATATGCTGAGCATCAACATGTGGTGTGTCCACCATAAACCCATTTTCCTTCAGCCCATCCACATCAAACACAGCAACTTCATGCACTGTAGACTCATCATTGTCACTTCCCTGTAGTTTTTCCAGCTTCATGACCATTTGTGATCCTTCAAGATTCTCCACATCTTGCACAGGCATCCCTACCAAGTCTAAGCTCCCCAAACTCCCAGGCAAAGCATCTTGGTCCCCTCGACCAACAACAATAGCCTCACATGCATTCCCACCACTGACAACCGACTCATTCTCTTGGGCATGACAAGGAACACACACCTTATGATCAGCATCCGCACATCCAAAATCTATCACGTCATCATCCAAAGTAGCATCCAACTCATCATCAGTCACACCATCACTCTCTTCCTGCACAACTGGTATGCAAGTATATGTTACCTTCTCCAAGGAAGCCAACTCCAACAGATCATCCAGTGCATTATCAAGAACACTATCCAGCTCATCATCCACACTTTCACAAGCTGCAGTATCCAACTCATCACCCGGATCATCCATACATACTCCATCCATAGCATCTTCATTAGTAACACCTTGATCATCACTCTCTACCTTGACTAGCTGAAGTACTGGCACCTGCAAGTCATTACTCTTTTCTGAATCAAAGAGATCATCCAAGTCATATCCATACTCAAACACATCAGGTTCTTCAGCATTAGCATCACTTTCACAATCCACAGCATCATCAACACTTCCATCCTTCTCCTCCTCATCTTCTGAAAGCTCTTCAGGGTTGATTCTAGAAACCTCATCCTTCTTTATTTCCAACAGGCTAATCTGTCCCATACCCTGCTCTGCAAATGTGACCTTATGGGCTTCACAAACACTGGGCTGAATTGCATCCTTCACTTGCATATTAGGGCCAAACACCCTTTCACTCATTCCCATAGACAATTGATATATACCACCTTATGGGCTTCACAAACACTGGGCTGAATTGCATCCTTCACCTGCATATTAGGGCCAATCACCCTATCACTCATTCCCATAGACAATTGATATATACCACCATTAGCTTTGGCTGGTTTCTCACATTGCAGACTGATATGACCCCACTCACCACAATTGCGACATTGCACATCACACGGATACCCTAATTCAAGCTTAAAGACTTCATGAGCTCCACTGCATCATGTATGTCCCTCTTCAAAGTGTCATCTGTTCTGGAACAACAGCAGCTTTTCTTCCAGGATGCATACTCTCAATCTGTGGCACCTTCACAAACCTCTTTGGCTCTTCTTGCATTCCCAACTGCCTCAGACGCTTCACCTTCCACTCCTTCTCACGAGCAACTCTGACAGCCTCCTCAAAGCTATCCAGGTTCTTCAGCTCCACCTTCAAACGGATGGTTGGATCCAGACCATCGCTCTCTCTTAATCATCTACGGCGGGCGGGGGTACTTCAGGAATCAAAGCCTCACACCATAGACTCCACAGTCTACCAAACTCAATCAAATACTGATCCACATCCTGACCGTCTTTCTGCTGAATGTTACACAACTCCTTCCACACTTCATTCGGACTCTTCACATGGACAAACTATGCCAAAAATGCAGCTTTGACTACACGGTACTCAGGATCCTGTCGATGAACATTCCTATGTGCAGTCACAAACATCTGTAGCCATACTTTTGAATCACCCTGCAAGCAATAAGTCAAAATCTGAGAAAGGATCTCCGGGGTTGCCCTATCTTTCATCAAGGCTGTAAACTCCATCTTCTCCATAAACCTGATTGCACTCTCTTGTGGCAATCCCCAATACTCCGAAAAATCTTGAGCCATTTTTCCAAATCTTGCTTCACACAGCCCCTGTCTTCTTTCACAAACCAGAGGAAATCTGCTCCTCTATGGAGGCACCAAAAAGTGATGGCACGGAAGCGGTAAAGCTGTTTACGTCTTTATAGAATGCCACACTTCCACACACGCATGCAAACACACCAGAACACCAGACCAAAGAGCATGAACAAGACTTATATTTCAGATTTGGCTGTCACAACTTGTACCCAAACAAACAAAGAAACAAAAAGAACTCTCTGGCATCACCAAACACAAGCCACAGCTAATCAAGAGAATTTACAACTCTGGCCTGAGTCTCCAGAAGAGGATAATTTACCAGAGAAACCACTCTCTCCTTTGCCCTGGAGCCTTCTCTTTGTTGCTCCAATCACCAGCCCATGTACTTGTAGAATTGGCGTCTCCCAGCCACCTCTTCACTTCTGCTCTCCTCGATTATTCCACAGCTCCCATTCTCTGTGCCTGCAGACCACCAGCCCGTTTCTCCACAAAAAAACTGGCCACTGTCTTGGTCAATAACCACTGGCGACCCCCAAAACAACCCGATGGACACACACCCAAAGGTGTCTCTCTGCAGAACCTCAGCTAGCCTTCACTCCTACGAGGCGATCACTCTCTCACAAGGCCTCCACTCTGCCTGTCCCCATAGCATCTCCTCTGCTGTGCCTCTGCACGTTGTACACACGACGGCAACCTTGCCTTCACGCTCTCCTCTACAGTACCTGCGACTCTCCCTCCAGGCGCACCTCGTCTCGCCTCTCTGCAGCCATGCTATCCACCAGCTACTAAGGTCCCTCTCACAAGGCGGCTCCTTAGTCCACACAACCTGTTGCCGGCTCATCTGTGCTCCACCAAGAGACTTCTCCTCGCATGAGGCGGCCCACTTTCACCCAAGGCCTACCTGTGACCTCTGCAGCAGCAGCGCCTGTTTTTTTTTGCCTCTCTGCAGCTCTCTTGCGCCTATGCAAGGCCTTCCCTTTCACCTCAGCAAGGCCGTCGCCCTTCTACACTCTCCGCCTTATCACCAGTCTCGACGACCTCCACGCACCTTCACGTCCAGCCACAAATCGATCTCCAGCACCGCAAGGCCTCCACTTCTTCTGCTTCGCCTGTCTGTAGAGCTGCCTCCCCAGTCGCCTTAGCAAGCCCGTCTTAGATCACCTACACAGTGCCTACCTGCAACCTGTTCCACGCTCCTCTCCAAGCGCCTGCAGAAGCAAGGCGATTTACAGCTTCTGGACCCGGCTCCCCAGCAAGGCGGTCCCTCACTCTCCTCGCCTTCGTCTGCACAAGCGCCTCTGCAAGGACGACCCCCAACATATCTCCACTCGGCTGACTCTTGCTAGCAGCCACCCTTCGCTTCTTCACCAACCTCTCCTCTGGTCTTTGCAGATGCCCAGAGCCGCCCCAGCAGCCCTTCTTCACCAAAGCACCTGTCTGCTCTGCAGCGCCAGAGCGACCTTCGCACAAGGCGGCTGCTCTCCCCGTGGGCTCCCAGTAGAATCACCAGCGGCCTCTTTGTCCCAGCGGTCACCTTCACACGTGCTTGCCAACCCTCTAGATAGTGTGCGCTGGCAGCCACACAGACCTCCATGCTTGCCTCGTTTATTTATGGCCATGTTGATTATCAATTTATTCTTTATTTTGGGCTTGGAAAATGGCCACAATCCAACTATCCTTTTCACACCACGTTAAAGTCTACATTGGCCACACCAATATCAATTGCTCCCCATGCCTTCATACACTCAAATGCAACTTCCAGTGCACTGTACTTGGGACACGCACACAAATTCAAACTACCAAGCAGCTGATCTCACCTCCAGCAGATTATGCTCCGGACAAGCGTGTGCTTCCAGGATTTCATCATTCTTTCCTACGCATACACTTCCATCATCAAAACCAAAAGCCTGATTGCCGCATCCACGACGCCCACTCTGAGTCAATGGGTGCTCCCATGACTTTACCACAATACGAATATCACTCATGTACACATGTACAAGTTGAGTTTGAGGTTCCCACAAAACTTCACACATATTTAGCAACCTCCTTTTTTTCTGCTGCACAAACAGAAACCATTTATCCCCCTGGATCAAACAGAAACCTCAGTGCATCTATCTTCCAATCCTTCAAGAATTTTCCTCTGTCAAATATCCATTGATACACCTTGTCATGGTCTTCCGCTTTCAGCAACCCCCTGGGCTCTTTGTATATGGCCTCATCACCATCTACTGTTGCACTTCCTCCTCCATACCAGCTCACATAATCTTGTGATGGAAACATCCATTCCTCACCTCTACTCCCCTCTGACACATCTGACTCCCACTCATAGTCATATTGTAAGATTCCTCCCCAGCCTCTCAAAATGTCAAGCATCTTTCCCTGTAATCAATCCCTCTTCAGAAATATAAAAGACTTGTTTCTAACTGTTTTAACCTAGAGAGAGAAAATATTCTAGAGAGAGAATATTCAAATTTTTAATATTTTTGGATAGAAAATTATCTCATCTTATTAAAATAAGTTCCCCTGAAACAGAAATTCAAAAAGAACTTTCCAATGTGCAATTGGAATTAATTGGAAATGGGTATAAAGGACCTTAGCCTAAGGGTCTAGAGTTTCAGAAATTTTTAGATTATGGTCCAATTAAGGTTCCTAGGGGCCAATAGCATCAATCCATGTGTAGGGAGGAGATAAATCCAATTTGTAAAAGAAGATACCCAAAAATGAGTAAATGCTCACATAAGATGAAGAGTTGAAAATATACAAGGTTTATTAGTAAAAAAACTATGAGCAATATTAAAAATATGAGATATTTTGGGTATCCAAAAATGAGTAAATGCTCACATAAGATGAAGAGTTAAAAATGTACAAGGTTTATTAGTAAAAAACTATGAGCAATATTAAAATGATTCCATTATGACACATATGTAAGGAAGGGGAGTTCTTTAAAGGAGGTGCATATTTCACATAAGATGAAGAGTTGAAAATGTACAAGGTTTATTAGTAAAAAACTATGAGCAATATTAAAATGATTCCATTATGACACATATGTAAGGAAGGGGAGTTCTTTAAAGGAGGTGCATATTTCACATAAGATGAAGAGTTGAAAATGTACAAGGTTTATTAGTAAAAAAACTATGAGCAACATTAAAATGATTCCATTATGACACATATGTAAGGAAGGGGAGTTCTTTAAAGGAGGTGCATATTTCACATGCTTGAATGAGTTTTAAACTCATAAAAATTGAGATATTTCATCTCTCCTCTCTCCTCATTCAAGTCTAGTTCCAAAAAGTTAGCTTAACTGACCTAAAAATGGTCAAATATTGACCAAACTGATTTAGAAAATTCTAGAATCAGTTTGTTTGGTTAGGAGCTCAATTTTTCCTATAAATAGAAGCCTCCCCCTTGTTGAAAAATAGATAGTGTTTATGCATCGTTACTCTACTCCACCTAAGCCAAGAACTATGAATTCATTAATAATTCACTAGTTTTTGGAGCTTCCCTCTTTCTTCAATCCCCATTAGTGGCTCCATCAACATACTTAACCAATTGATTGGTTGGGGGCCTCTACCGTGAACAAAGAATCAAGCAATTTGTAAGGTAATTAGTGAATATTGATCTTTTCTATAATTTCTCAATGTTTCTCTCTTCTCAACCCCTCTCAAGCTTGAGAAGCTTAATTGGTATGGTTTTTTTAAATGCTATTGAAGTTAATTGGTGAATAGTAGTGAAGAGTTACATAATTTAATAAATGCTATTGAAGTTAATTTCCATTTATGTTTAAATTCTAATGGTTTTTATGTAATTTCTCTCTCTCACTCAAGAAATGGTCATACTCATGACCCATTCTCAATCCAAATCAAGCTTTTCATAAAGCTTTCCTTAACCCAAGATTAAGCTATGCTTGAGGCCAAATTAATGGCTTTTTTCTATGCTTTTAGTCATGAATATTGATGATTCAATCCATTATGGATTAAGGATCCAATTAGGGATCATTTTAATTATTTTCTTAATGATAAGCCTTATCCCTTAGAAAAATTGAGATTTATCAGTCATAGCAGCGGAGCTATGGCAAAATTTTTATAAAAATTACGCATAAAATAATTTCATTCAAAGCATGAAAAGAGGACTTCCTACCATATTCTAGGAATTATCATCCTAGATTAATTGAAAGATATTCATTGTAATCATAGAGAAATTGATTTTTATATTATGCATAATTTATTTTCATGCATAGAGGTATGCATAAAAGATGATTATTTTAATGTAAAAGTGTTACTTTTATCATATTTGGATTTCATGCATAGAGGTATGCATAAAAGATGATTATTTTAATGTAAAAGTGTTACTTTTATCATAATTGGATTTCACGCATAGAGGTATGCATAAAAGATGATTATTTTAATGTAAAAGTGTTACTTTTGTCACAATTGAATTTCATGCATAGAAGTATGCATAAAAGTTGATTATTTTATTATAAAAGTGTAACTTTTATCATATTTGGATTTCATGCATAGAGGTATGCATAAAAGATGATTATTTTAATGTAAAAATGTTACTTTTGTCACAATTGAATTTCATGCATAGAGGTATGCATAAAAGTTGATTATATTATTATAAAAGTGTTACTTTTATCATAGTTGGATTTCATGCATGGAGGTATGCATAAAAGATATTCTTTTTATACTAAAAGTGTGATTTTCATCATAAATGGATTTTATGCATAACTGAGATGCATAAGAGAAATTCTTTTATTCTAAAAGTGTAATTCCTACCAAATTGAAATTATGCATAAGAAGATGCATAACAAATTGATTTTTAATTCAAAAGTGTCATTCTCATCTAAACTGAATTTATGCATAGGAAGATGCATAAAAGATTGATTTTTAATTCAAAAGTGTCATTCTCATCTAAATTGAATTTATGCATAAGAAGATGCATAAAAGATTGAATTTTAATTCAAAAGTGTCATTTTCATTTAAAATTAATTTATGCATAGGAAGATGCATAAAAGATTGATTTTACTTCGGAAGTATTAATCTCCTTAAATGGAATTTATGCATAAGTAAATGTTTAAAGAACTCTTATATCAAATATAAGAATTCTCTTGTATTCTATAAATAGATATGAGATGTGATAAGATGTGATAAGAGGTGTATAAGAGGTGATAAGATGAATTAAGATGTGATAAGATGTGTATGGGATGAGGTAAGAAGTGTATGTGATAGGATAAGATGTATATGGGTTGTGGGGCGAGAATGGATGTGATGTAAAAGATTAGATGTGAAGGCATATGGGGTTATATGAATGGGAATGTGGAAACAGATGTATGTATGTGGATGTGTGGATGTGGAGATGGGAGTATGGATGTATGAATATGAAAATGGGTGTATGAATGAAGATGTATATACATAGATGTGAATGTGGATGTAGATGTGGATGTATAGATGTGAATGGGAATGTGGATGTGAATGTGGATGTAGATGTGGATGTATAGATGTGAATGGGAATGTGGATGTGGATGTATGTATGTATGTGGATGTAGATGTGGATGTATAAATGTGAATGGGAATGTAAATGTAGATGTGGATGTATAGATGTGAATGGGAATGTGGATGTGGATGTATGTATGTATGTGGATGTAGATGTGGATGTATAGATGTGAATGGGAATGTGGATGTGGATGTATGGGAATGTGGATGTAGATGTGGATGTATAGATGTGAATGGGAATGTGGATGTAGATGTATGTATGTATGTGGATGTAGATGTGGATGTATAGATGTGAATGGGAATGTGGATGTGGATGTGGATGTATGAACGGAGGACGTGATAATTGATGTATGCATGTAGATGTGGATATATGGATGTGAATATGAATGTGGATGTGGATGTGGATGTATGGATGTGGATATGGATGTGTATGTATGAATGTAGATATGGGATGTGGATGTATAAATGAGGATGTGAAAATGGAGGTATGCATGTAGATGTGGATGTATGGATGTGAATGTGGATGTGGATGTGGATGTGGATATGGATGAGTATGTATGAATGTGGATATGGGATGTGGATGTATAAATGAGGATGTGAAAATGGATGTATGCATGTAAATGTGGATGTATGGATGTGAATGTGAATGTGTATGTGAATTAATGTGTCGTCGATATGAGGAATTGGATGAGAATGAGTACACATTGAATGGAATGTGGAATAAGTAATGTGGACTAAGGAGGGATAATGTGGAAAGACGAGAGTTCGATTTAGAAACTGTATTTTGTGACTGTTTGTAAATGACTGTTTTATGTCAAGAATGCTGGGGAAGCATTTTGACCGTCTTGTGGATTAAGGTCATGAAGACCTAACTGTTAAAGTTGCAACTGCTGACGGAGAGTCAATGGAGGACATCTCACGTAGCAAGGTCGATCGAGGTCTTGACCAGCCTCGGTTCGATTTAAATGGTGAGCTTCCGGTACGGTGGATGAGGGACCAAGGAAGCGGCCTATGAGTGAAGCGCTAGGTCACATGCGAAGGATCCTAGAGGGTGCTGACCATACGGTGCTCGGGCTCTGGGTCGCCGAAGATACCCACACGTGCGTCGTGGTGGAAGATATTGGAAGAAGGAGTAAGAGTTGTTTTGTGAAACCGGGCATGGATCTGGTTGATTGACCTTGCTGGTCTTCAATGGATGAGTCCATGGCTCTTTATATGGATCTGTTGGTTGATCTTGCTGATCTTCAATGAGAGTCCATCTTGATTTTTATAAGTGATTATATTGCCGAGTATTATGGGCTAGGAACTATTGAAAAGGCCCTTGTGTGGACAGGTGGTGAGCGTTCTAGTTGCCAATGATGCCATAGATACTCTGATGAAGGAATGATGGGATGATGGGAAATTATGAATCAACCAGATAAATTGGAAGATTATGATCAGTGGTACTATGGTTTCATTAAAGGATTGTTTTAAAGTTAGCTGATGCTAAGAAAAAGGCAATTTCATATTGGGTGTGTAAGTGGTGTGACTAGTTTTATGTTTGCATGAACTTCCAGCTAGGGGGCCTTGGAACTCTTTTCCTTGGTACCCGGGACAAAACCTAACCAAATTCCAAATTGGATCCCATCACTACAGTGGTTGGGCGGTTGGCTAACCCATGGGATCGGATGGGGTTAGGCTGGACTGATGGATCCGTAAATCGAGACTCAATTTCCGTTATTACGATAGATGAAGTAAGTCCCGGATAGTAGTTGTTCTATGGATAGGAATCAACGGATGTGCCTCTTGATGGGGAAAAAAACGTTGAGCCCAATGATCCAAGTGAAAGTTTCTTCCTTGATCTGACCGAGTATCTTTATAGGTGTAGTCGGATCAGTTTGATCACTATTAATGGTCTTGACTACGTTAGAGTAAAAAGTTATCTTGGAGGAATCGCCCATGCTTTCCGGATAAGGAAAGTTTTTTCGGGTTCGGTTTTGGAAAAACGGACGGATTAGTCTTTTGTCCGGATATCCGTGGAAAGAGGCCCCGAGTGTGGGACCCTGCCTCGCGCAAGAAGTGCTACTTCCGCTGCTTTTACCCCGAATCCGTAGCGCAGTGGAAATTGGGATCTCACAGTTGGTATCAGAGCGAATTGGTTAATAAAGATCAACTGAGAAGCCAAATATGTCAAAAATTTATCAAGAAGCACAAAAAGGTTGTAATTGTGTGATATAATTCATACAATTTGATATTCAAACTGAAATTCGTAATTTGGTAATTGGGTCTTCAAATGGAAGTACCGTAATTATATAGAATCCCTGACTTGCTTGAGGCCTAGACATGATGGTATTTACCTTATAATTCCAAGGGCCGTGACTACCCGTATATACCGAGAGTATACTGCAGCTCTTTACTGACAGTATATACGAGTAAATCTAAGACTTGAAATTATAAGCGTTAATGCTATCCAGAGGATGATTTTGAATGTGGTTGATATGATTTTTAATTCTGTTTGAGAATTGATGAATTGATTTGGATTCTGATTGAAAAATGATGATCCCTGAAATTTGGTTGAAATGTAATAAGCTGAGTGAAACCTCAATGAGGATGAATGGGATGAGTCCCTGTGATGATATTCATAACTGGAATGATGATAATGATTTCAGCAAATCACTATGAGATTAGTGGATTGTGCTGTCAGATTGCTATTATTAATACTTGACCGTTAGATCAAGTTAAGGGATGATAAATTTAGAACTTACTTGACTGAAATTCCCGTGGAGGAATGTTCAGAAGGAAATTTTTCGGTCTAATGGACCATTATCATGTTAAAGATATGAATGATATGATTTGAATGAATTGTTGATGAGTTCTAAGGGATATTTATCCCAATATTCTCTTGGGTTGACCAGAATATAAGGAATCCCAGAATAAAATTGGATCTTAAGAAAAAGAGTTATCCTCTACCTTGCGAGATGAGGACATCTCGCATTTTTTTAAGTGGGGTAGAATGTAAGATTCCTCCCCAACCTTTGAGGTATACAGGAGTAAGAATCTCCCTTTTTGATCTTATAATTATTCCCTCTCTAAAATAAAAGAAAGATTCTGTTTAAAAAAGGAAGACCCTTTCCCTAGAATACTTCTCAGGAGTTCCAACTATTTTAAGGATTCAGAACAATGAGTTCAGAAGTAAAAATCGCTGTTTTGGATACCAAGGTTTTGGTCTTCATTCGAGTACGGCCCAAAAGAAGTTCTTTATCTATTGGGGAGTTTAAGAAGTTATCCCCCAGATATTGTGAGCCTTATCTGAATTCAAAGAAAGTAAGTGACTTAGCTTACGAGCTTCTTTTATCTCCTCATCTCAAAGTTCTTAATGTATTTCATAGAAATATGTGCCAAACCCAAATCATGGAAAGACGGTAAAACTTCAGTGGCAAGATACCATTGGCTTCTAAGTTACGCTAGCTCCTTCCTTTATATAAGTCGTAACTTTTACTTGTCGCTCACAGTAATCTTACTCCCATCAATCTCCTTCTTTCTTAATCTCCTTCATGGCTTGGCAACAAGAATTAGTTTTATCCATGATGATTTCTCACCTTCAAGACGCAAGCGAGTCTGTGAAGAAGGATTTTATAGAACAGTATGAGCGCTCACTTTTTCCTCACTTGGGAACTTCTGTAGCTCAGACCAAATGGCGGACCTATCAAAACATAACTAGGGTAACACCCTGGGGTCAGCAGCACTTTCGTAACAATGTCCGCTTGGCCATGGTTATTAAAGCTTTGGGTTTGGGTCCCCGATACTACTGCGTCATGAGATCAAGACATCTTGGGTTTTCTGAGCGGGTCTTCTTACTGGCGTGTTTTCTTCCTCATGAGAAGATATGCCTTTATCCCGTTTTTGGCTTACCTCTCAGAGGTCCTTTTGTTAGAACACCTCATACCACTGAGATAGGCGCGGCAATAACCAACAGAATCATTCCCATAGATGAGTTACCTTATACGTGCGCAGCTTGCGAGTGCTGCTTTTGTGATCATATGATGGACGGGCTTATGGAAGTGTAAAGAGTTCTTCTATCTTTACTGTATATGTTCCAAGAATGAATAAAGTTTAAATCTTGTTCTTGTCTTGACCCTTACTCTCTTTGAGACTTTTTTAATTGGTGATTAATCTTAATTAAAAAATTTCTCTCAGTCTGAAACTTGTGCATCTTGCGAAATTACCCCCAGTTTGCGAGATGAGGGCATCTCGAGTTTTTCAAGTGGGAGAGAATGTAAGATTCCTCCCCAGCCTCTCAAAATGTCAAGCATCTTCCCCTGTAAGCAATCCCTCTTCAGAAATATAAAAGACTTGTTTCTAACTGTTTTAACCTAGAGAGAGAAAATATTCTAGAGAGAGAATATTCAAATTTTTAATATTTTTGGATAGAAAATTATCTCATCTTATTAAAATAAGCTCCCCTGAAACAGAAATTCAAAAAGAACTTTCCAATGTGCAATTGGAATTAATTGGAAATGGGTATAAAGGACCTTAGCCTAAGGGTCTAGAGTTTCAGAAATTTTTAGATTATGGTCCAATTAAGGTTCCTAGGGGCCAATAGCATCAATCCATGTGTAGGGAGGAGATCAATCCAATTTGTAAAAGAAGATACCCAAAAATGAGTAAATGCTCACATAAGATGAAGAGTTGAAAATGTACAAGGTTTATTAGTAAAAAAACTATGAGCAATATTAAAAATATGAGATATTTTGGGTATCCAAAAATGAGTAAATGCTCACATAAGATGAAGAGTTGAAAATGTACAAGGTTTATTAGTAAAAAACTATAAGCAATATTAAAATGATTCCATTATGACACATATGTAAGGAAGGGGAGTTCTTTAAAGGAAGTGCATATTTCACATAAGATGAAGAGTTTAAAATGTACAAGGTTTAATAGTAAAAAAACTATGAGCAATATTAAAATGATTCCATTATGACACATATGTAAGGAAGGGGATTTCTTTAAAGGAGGTGCATATTTCACATGCTTGAATGAGTTTTAAACTCATAAAAATTGAGATATTTCATCTCTCCTCTCTCCTCATTCAAGTCTAGTTCCAAAAAGTTAGCTTAACTGACCTAAAAATGGTCAAATATTGACCAAACTGATTTAGAAAATTCTAGAATCAGTTTGTTTGGTTAGGAGCTCAATTTTTCCTATAAATAGAAGCCTCCCCCTTGTTGAAAAATAGATAGTGTTTATGCATCCTTACTCTACTCCACCTAAGCCAAGAACTATGAATTCATTAATAATTCACTAGTTTTTGGAGCTTCCCTCTTTCTTCAATCCCCATTAGTGGCTCCATCAACATACTTAACCAATTGATTGGTTGGGGGCCTCTACCGTGAACAAAGAATCAAGCAATTTGTAAGGTAATTAGTGAATATTGATCTTTTCTATAATTTCTCAATGTTTCTCTCTTCTCAACCCCTCTCAAGCTTGAGAAGCTTAATTGGTATGGTTTTTTTAAATGCTATTGAAGTTAATTGGTGAATAGTAGTGAAGAGTTACATAATTTAATAAATGCTATTGAAGTTAATTTCCATTTATGTTTAAATTCTAATGGTTTTTATGTAATTTCTCTCTCTCACTCAAGAAATGGTCATACTCATGACCCATTCTCAATCCAAATCAAGCTTTTCATAAAGCTTTGCTTAACCCAAGATTAAGCTATGCTTGAGGCCAAATTAATGGCTTTTTTCTATGCTTTTAGTCATGAATATTGATGATTCAATCCATTATGGATTAAGGATCCAATTAGGGATCATTTTAATTATTTTCTTAATGATAAGCCTTATCCCTTAGAAAAATTGAGATTTATCAGTCATAACAGCGGAGCTATGGCAAAATTTTTATAAAAATTACGCATAAAATAATTTCATTCAAAGCATGAAAAGAGGACTTCCTACCATATTCTAGGAATTATCATCCTAGATTAATTGAAAGATATTCATTGTAATCATAGAGAAATTGATTTTTATATTTGTAAGATTCCTCCCCAGCCTTTCAAAATGTCCAGCATCTTCCCCTGTAATCAATCCCTCTTCAGAAATATAAAAGACTTGTTTCTAACTGTTTTGACCTAGAGAGAGAAAATATTCTAGAGAGAGAATATTCAAATTTTTAATATTTTTGGATAGAAAATTATCACATCTTATTAAAATAAGTTCCCCTGAAACAGAAATTCAAAAAGAACTTTCCAATGTGCAATTCGAATTAATTGGAAATGGGTATAAAGGACCTTAGCCTAAGGGTCTAGATTTTCAGAAATTTTTGGATTATGGTCCAATTAAGGTTCCTATGGGCCAATAGCATCAATCCATGTGTAGGGAAGAGATAAATCCAATTTGTAAAAGAAGATACCCAAAAATGAGTAAATGCTCACATAAGATGAAGAGTTGAAAATGTACAAAGTTTATTAGTAAAAAACTATGAGAAATATTAAAAATATGAGATATTTTGGGTATCCAAAAAGGAGTAAATGCTCACATAAGATGAAGAGTTGAAAATGTACAAGGTTTATTAGTAAAAAAACTATGAGCAATATTAAAATGATTCCATTATGACACATATGTAAGGAAGGGGAATTCTTTATAGGAGGTGCATATTTCACATAAGATGAAGAGTTGAAAATGTACAAGGTTTATTAGTCAAAAAACTATGAGCAATATTAAAATGATTCCATTATGACACATATGTAAGGAAGGTGAATTCTTTAAAGGAGGTGCATATTTCACATAAGATGAAGAGTTGAAAATGTACAAGGTTTATTAGTAAAAAAACTATGAGCAATATTAAAATGATTCCATTATGACACATATGTAAGGAAGGGGAGTTCTTTAAAGGAGGTGCATATTTCACATGCTTGAATGAGTTTTAAACTCATAAAAATTGAGATATTTCATCTCTCCTCTCTCCTCATTCAAGTCTAGTTCCAAAAAGTTGGCTTAACTGACCTAAAAATGGTCAAATATTGACCAAACTGATTTTTAAAATTCTAGAATCAGTTTGTTTGGTTAGGAGCTCAATTTTTCCTATAAATAGAAGCCTCCCCCTTGTTGAAAAATAGATAGTGTTTATGCATCGTTACTCTACTCCACCTAATCCAAGAACTGTGAATTCATTTAATAATTCACTAGTTTTTGGAGCTTCCCTCTTTCTTCAATCCCCATTAGTGGCTCCATCAACATACTTAACCAATTGATTGGTTGGGGGCCTCTACCGTGAACAAAGAATCAAGCAATTTGTAAGGTAATTAGTGAATATTGATCTTTTCTATAATTTCTCAATGATTCTCTCTTCTCAACCCCTCTCAAGCTTGAGAAGCTTAATTGGTATGGTTTTTTTGAATGCTATTGAAGTGAATTGATGAATGTTAGTGAAGAGTTACATAATTTAATAAATGCTATTGAAGTTAATTTCCATTTATGTTTAAATTCTAATAGTTTTTATGTAATTTCTCTCTCTCACTCAAGAAATGGTCATACTCATGACCCATTCTCAATCCAAATCAAGCTTTTCATAAAGCTTTTCCTTAACCCAAGATTAAGCTATGCTTGAGGCCAAATTAATGGCTTTTTTTCTATGTTTTTAGTTTATGTATATTGATGATTCAATCCATTATGGATTAATGATCCAATTAGAGATTATTTTAATTATTTTCTTAATGATAAGCTTTATCCCTTAGAAAAATTGAGATTTATCAGTCATAGCAGCGGAGCTATGGCAAAATTTTTATAAAAATTATGCATAAAATAATTTCATTCAAAGCATAAAAAGAGGACTTCCTACCATATTCTAGGAATTATCATCCTAGATTAATTGAAAGATATTCATTGTAATCATAGAGAAATTGATTTTTATATTATGCATAGTTGATTTTCATGCATAGAGCTATGCTTAGAAGATTATTATTTTGACATAAAAGTGTTACTTTTATCATATTTGGATTTCATGCATAGAGGTATGCATAAAGGATTATTATTTTAACATAAAAGTGTTACTTTTATCAAATTTTAATTTTCATGCATAGAAGTATGCATAAAGGATAATTTTTCTTATATTAAAAGTGTTACTTTTATCATTTTTAATTTTCATGCATAGAAGTATGCATAAAAGATAATTTTTTTATATTAAAAGTGTTACTTTTATCATTTTTTATTTTCATGCATAGAAGTATGCATAAAGGAAAATTTTTTATATCAAAAGTGTTACTTTTATCATTTTTAATTTTCATGCATAGAAGTATGCATAAAGGATAATTTTTTTATATCAAAAGTGTTACTTTTATCATTTTTAATTTTCATGCATAGAAGTATGCATAAAGGATAATTTTTTTATATCAAAAGTGTTACTTTTATCATATTGGATTTCATGCATAGAGGTATGCATAAAAGATGATTATTTCAATGTAAAAGTGTTACTTTTGTCACAATTGAATTTCATGCATAGAGGTATGCATAAAAGTTGATTATTTTATTATAAAAGTGTTACTTTTATCATAATTGGATTTCATGCATGGAGGTATGCATAAAAGATATTCTTTTTATACTAAAAGTGTGATTTTCATCATAAATGGATTTTATGCATAACTTAGATGCATAAGAGAAATTCTTTTATTCTAAAAGTGTAATTCCTACCAAATTGACTTTATGCATAAGAAGATGCATAAAAAAAATTGATTTTTAATTCAAAAGTGTCATTCTCATCTAAATTGAATTTATGCATAGGAAGATGCATAAAAGATTGAATTTTTAATTCAAAAGTGTCATTCTCATCTAAATTAAATTTATGCATAGGAAGATGCATAAAAGATTGAATTTTAATTTAAAAGTGTCATTTTCATTTAAAATGAATTTATGCATAGGAAGATGCATAAAAGATTGATTTTTCTTCGGAAGTATTAATCTCCTTAAATGGAATTTATGCATAAGTAAATGTGTAAAGAAATCTTATATCAAATATAAGAATTCTCTTGTATTCTATAAATAGATATGAGATGTGATAGGATGTGATAAGAGGTGTATAAGAGGAGATAAGATGAATTAAGATGTGATAAGATGTGTATGGGATGAGGTAAGAAGTGTATGTGATAGGATAAGATGTATATGGGTTGTGATAGGGCGAGAATGGATGTGATGTAAAAGATTAGTTGTGAAGGCATATGGGGTTATATGAATGGGAATGTGGAAATGGATGTATGTATGTGGATGTGGAGATGAGAGTGTGGATGTATGTATGTGGATGTGTGGATGTGGAGATGAGAGTGTGGATGTATGAATGTGAAAATGGATGTATGTATGAAGATGTATAATGTGGATGTAGATGTGGATGTATAGATGTGAATGTGGAATGTGGATGTGGATGTGGATGTATAGATGTGAATGTGGAATGTGGATGTGGTTGTATGTATGTATGTGGATGTAGATGTGGATGTATGTATGTATGTGGATGTAGATATGGATGTATAGATGTGAATGGAAATGTGGATGTGGATGTATGTGAATGTGGATGTAGATGTGGATGTATAGATGTGAATGTGGAATGTGGATGTGGATGTATGTATGTATGTGGATGTATAGATGTGAATGGGAATGTGGATGTGGATGTATGTATGTATGTGGATGTGGATGTATGAATGAAGACGTGATAATGGATGTATGCATGTGGATGTGGATGTATAGATGTGGATATGGATGTGTATGTATGAATGTGGATATGGGATGTGGATGTATAAATGAGGATGTGAAAATGGAGGTAAGCATGTAGATGTGGATGTATGGATGTGAATGTGGATGTGGATGTGGATGTATGGATGTGGATATGGATGTGAATATATGATATGTGATGTGAAAGAATCTGAAGTGAAGAGATGGAAAATGATGTGATTGGATGAGTACACATATAAATGGAATGTGGAATAAGTAATGTGGATTAATGAGGGATAATGTGGAAAAATGAGAGTTCGATTTAGAACTGTATTTTGTGACTGTTTGTAAATGACTGTTTTATGTCAAGAATGCTGGGGAAGCATTTTGACCATCTTGTGGATTAAGGTCATGAAGACCTAACTGTTAAAGTTGCAACTGCTGACGGAGAGTCAATGGAGGACGTCTCGCGTAGCAAAGTCGGCCGAGGTCTTGACCAGCCTCGGTTCGATTAAAATGGTGAGCTTCCGGTACGGTGGATGAGGGACCAAGGAAGCGGCCTATGAGTGAAGCGCTAGGTCACCTGCGAAGGATCCTAGAGGGTGCTGACCATACGGTGCTCGGGCTCTGGGTCGCCTAGGATACCCACGCGTGCGTCGAGGAAGATATTGGAACAAGGAGTAAGAGTTGTTTTGTGAAACCAGGCATGGATCTGGTTGATTGACCTTGCTGGTCTTCAATGGATGAGTCCATGGCTCTTTATATGGATCTGTTGGTTGATCTTGCTAATCTTCAACGAGAGTCCATCTTGATTTTTATAAGTGATTATATTGCCGAATATTATGGGCTAGGAACTATTGAAAAGGCCCTTGTGTGGACAGGTGGTGAGCGTTCTAGTTGCCAATGATGCCGTAGATACTCTGATGAAGGAATGATGGGAAATTATGAATCAACTAGATAAATTGGAAGATTGTGATCAGTGGTACTATGGTTTCATTAAAGGGTTGTTTTAAAGTTAGCTGATGCTAAGAAAAAGGCAATTTCATATTGGGTGTGTAAGTGGTGTGGCTAGTTTTATGTTTGCATGAACTTCCGGCTAGGGGGCCTTGGAACTCTTTTCCTTGGTACCCGAGACAAAACCTAACCAAATTCCAAATTGGATCCCATCACTACAGTGGTTGGGCGGTTGGCTAACCCATGGGATCGGATGGGGTTAGGCTGGCATGATGGATCCGTAAATCGAGATTTAATTTCTATTATTACGATAGATGAAGTAAATCCCGGATAGAAATTTTTCTATGGATAGGAATCAACGGCTGTGCCTCTTGATGGGGAAAAAAGCGTTGATCCCAATGATCCAAGTGCAAGTTCTTCCTTGATTTGACCAAGTACCGTTAAAGGTGCAGTCAGATCAGTTGATCCGTAATGATCTTGACTACGTTAGAGTAAAGAGTTATCCTGGTGGAATCGCCCATGCTTTCCGGGTAAAGGAAGTTTTTTCGGTATCGGTTTTGGACAAACCGACGGATTAGTCTCTTGTCCGGATATCCGTGGGCGAGGCCCCGAGTGTGAGACCCCTACCCACGCATGATGTGCTACTTCCGCTGCTAGTACCGAATCCGTTGCGCGGTGGAGACTGGGATCTTACAGTTGGTATCAGAGCGATTAAAAGATCAACTGAGGAGCCAATTATGTCAAAAAATTTATCAAGACACACAAAAAGGTTGTAATTGTGTGATATAATTCATACAATTTGATATTCAAACTGAAATTCGTAATTTGGTAATTGGGTCTTCAGATGGAAGTACCACAATTATATAGAATCCCTGACTTGCTTGAGGCCTAGACATGATGGTAATTACCTTATAGTTCCAAGGGCCGTGACTACTCGTATATACCGAGAGTATAACTGCAGCTCTTTACTGACAGTATATACGAGTAAATCTAAGACTTGAAATTATAAGCGTTAATGCTATCCAGATGATGAATTCGAATGTGGTTGATATGATTTTTAATTCTGTTTGAGAACTGATGAAATTGATTTGGATTCTAATTGGAAAATGATGAATTCTGAAATTTAGTTGAAATGTAATAAGCTGAGCCACAATGAGGATGAATGGGACGAGTCCCTGTGATGATATTCATAACTAGAATGATGATAATGAATTCAGCAAATCACTATGAGATTAGTGGATTGTGCTGTCAAATTATTACTATTAACACTTGACCGGTAGATCAAGTTAAGGGATGACAAATTGAGAACTTGCTTGACTGAAATTCCCGTGGAGGAATGTTCAGAAGGAAATTTTTCGGTCTAATGGACCATTATCATGTTAAAGATATGAATGATAAGATCTGAATGAATTGTTATTTAATTATGAGTTCTATATAGGGGATATTTATCCCAGTATTCTGTTGGGTTGACCTGAATATAAGGAACCCTAGAATAAATTGGATCTTAAGAAAAAGAGTTGTCCTCTACTTGGCGAGATGAGGACATCTCGCACTTTTTTAAGTGGGGTAGAATGTAAGATTCCTCCCTAGCCTTCGAGGTATACAGGAGTAAGAATCTCCCTTTTTGATCTTATAATTATTCCCTCTCTAAAATAAAAGAAAGATTCTGTTTAAAAAAAGGAAGACCCTTTCCCTAGAATACTTCTCAGGAGTCACGGTTGTTTTAAGGATTCGGAACAATGAGTTCAGAAGTGAAAATCGGTGTTTTGGATACCAAGGTTTTGGTTTTCATTCGAGTACGGCCCAAAAGAAGTTCTTTATCTCTTGGGGAGTATAAGAACTTATTCCCCAGATATTGTGAGCCTTATATCTGAATTCAATGAAAGTAGGTGACAGCCTACAAGCTTCTTTTACCTCCTCATCTCAAGGTTCTTAACGTATTTCATAGAAATATGTGCCAAACCCAAATCATGGAAAGACGATAAAAGACAAGATACTGTTGGCTTCTAAGTTACGCTAGCTCATTCCTTTATATAAGTCGTAACTTTTACCTGTCGCTCACAGTAATCTTACTTCCATCGATCTCCCTTCTTCTTAATCTCCTTCATGGCTTGGCAACAGGAATTAGTTTTATCCATGATGATTTCTCATCTTCAAGACGCAAGAGAGTCTGTGAAGAAAGACTTTATAGAACAGTATGAGCGCTCACTTTTTCCTCACCTAGGAACTTCTGTAGCGCAGACCAAATGGCGGACCTATCAAGACATAACTAGGGTAACACCCTGGGGTCAGCAGCACTTTCGTAACAATGTCCGCTTGGCCATGCTTATTGAAGCCTTAGGTTTGGGTCCCCGATACTACTGCGTCATGAGATCAAGGCATCTTGGGTTTTCTGAGCGGGTCTTCTTACTGGCGTGTTTTCTTCCTCATGAGAAGATATGCCTTTACCCCGTTTTTGGCTTGCCTCTCAGAGGTCCTTTTGTTAGAACACCTCATACCACTGAGATAGGTGCGGCAATAACCAACAGAATCATTCCCATAGATGAGTTACCTTATACGTGCGCAGCTTGTGAGTGCTGCTTTTGTGATCACATGATGGACGGGCTTATGGAAGTGTAAAGAGTTTTTCTATCTTACTGTATATGTTCCAAGAATGAATAAAGTTTAAATCTTGTTCTTGTCTTGATCCTTACTCTCTTTGAGACTTTTTTAATTGGTGATTAATCTTAATTAAAAAATTTCTCTCAGTCTCATACTTGTGCATCTTGCAAAATTACCCCCAGTTTGCGAGATGAGGGCATCTCGCGTTTTTCAAGTGGGAGAGAATGTAAGATTCCTCCCCAGTCTTTCAAAATGTCCAGCATCTTCCCCTGATGAATCCCTCTTCAGAAATATAAAAGACTTGTTTCTAACTGTTTTGACCTAGAGAGAGAAAATATTCTAGAGAGAGAATATTCAAATTTTTAATATTTTTGGATAGAAAATTATCTTACTTATTAAAATAAGTTCCCCTGAAACAGAAATTCAAAAAGAACTTTCCAATGTGCAATTCGAATTAATTGGAAATGGGTATAAAGGACCTTAGCCTAAGGGTCTAGATTTTCAGAAATTTTTGGATTATGGTCCAATTAAGGTTCCTATGGGCCAATAGCATCAATCCATGTGTAGGGAGGAGATAAATCCAATTTGTAAAAGAAGATACCCAAAAATGAGTAAATGCTCACATAAGATGAAGAGTTGAAAATGTACAAGGTTTATTAGTAAAAAACTATGAGCAATATTAAAAATATGAGATATTTTGGGTATCCCCAAAAAGGAGTAAATGCTCACATAAGATGAAGAGTTGAAAATGTACAAGGTTTATTAGTAAAAAAACTATGAGCAATATTAAAATGATTCCATTATGACACATATGTAAGGAAGGGGAATTCTTTAAAGGAGGTGCATATTTCACATAAGATGAAGAGTTGAAAATGTACAAGGTTTATTAGTAAAAAAACTATGAGCAATATTAAAATGATTCCATTATGACACATATGTAAGGAAGGGGAGTTCTTTAAAGGAGGTGCATATTTCACATGCTTGAATGAGTTTTAAACTCATAAAAATTGAGATATTTCATCTCTCCTCTCTCCTTATTCAAGTCTAGTTCCAAAAAGTTAGCTTAACTGACCTAAAAATGGTCAAATATTGACCAAACTGATTTAGAAAATTCTAGAATCAGTTTGTTTGGTTAGGAGCTCAATTTTTCCTATAAATAGAAGCCTCCCCCTTGTTGAAAAATAGATAGTGTTTATGCATCGTTACTCTACTCCACCTAAGGCAAGAACTGTGAATTCATTTAATAATTCACTAGTTTTTGGAGCTTCCCTCTTTCTTCAATCCCCATTAGTGGCTCCATCAACATACTTAACCAATTGATTGGTTGGGGGCCTCTACCGTGAACAAAGAATCAAGCAATTTGTAAGGTAATTAGTGAATATTGATCTTTTCTATAATTTCTCAATGATTCTCTCTTCTCAACCCCTCTCAAGCTTGAGAAGCTTAATTGGTATGTTTTTTTTGAATGCTATTGAAGTGAATTGATGAATGTTAGTGAAGAGTTACATAATTTAATAAATGCTATTGAAGTTAATTTCCATTTATGTTTAAATTCTAACAGTTTTTATGTAATTTCTCTCTCTCACTCAAGAAATGGTCATACTCATGACCCATTCTCAATCCAAATCAAGCTTTTCAATAAGCTTTTCCTTAACCCAAGATTAAGCTATGCTTGAGGCCAAATTAATGGCTTTTTTTCTATGCTTTTAGTTTATGTATATTGATGATTCAATCCATTATGGATTAATGATCCAATTAGAGATCATTTTAATTATTTCCTTAATGATAAGCTTTATCCCTTAGAAAAATTGAGATTTATCAGTCATAGCAGCGGAGCTATGGCAAAATTTTTATAAAAATTATGCATAAAATAATTTCATTCAAAGCATAAAAAGAGGACTTCCTACCATATTCTAGGAATTATCATCCTAGATTAATTGAAAGATATTCATTGTAATCATAGAGAAATTGATTTTTATATTATGCATAGTTGATTTTCATGCATAGAGCTATGCTTAAAAGATTATTATTTTAACATAAAAGTGTTACTTTTATCATATTTGGATTTCATGCATAGAGGTATGCATAAATGATTATTATTTTAACATAAAAGTGTTACTTTTATCAAATTTTAATTTTCATGCATAGAAGTATGCATAAAGGATAATTTTTTTATATTAAAAGTGTTACTTTTATCATTTTTAATTTTCATGCATAGAAGTATGCATAAAAGATAATTTTTTTATATTAAAAGTGTTACTTTTATCATTTTTAATTTTCATGCATAGAAGTATGCATAAAGGAAAATTTTTTATATCAAAAGTGTTACTTTTATCATTTTTAATTTTCATGCATAGAAGTATGCATAAAGGATAATTTTTTTATATCAGAAGTGTTGCTTTTATCATTTTTAATTTTCATGCATAGAAGTATGCATAAAGGATAATTTTTTTATATCAAAAGTGTTACTTTTATCATATTGAATTTCATGCATAGAGGTATGCATAAAAGATGATTATTTTAATGTAAAAGTGTTACTTTTGTCACAATTGAATTTCACGCATAGAGGTATGCATAAAAGTTGATTATTTTATTATAAAAGTGTTACTTTTATCATAATTGGATTTCATGCATGGAGGTATGCATAAAAGATATTCTTTTTATACTAAAAGTGTGATTTTCATCATAAATGGATTTTATGCATAACTTAGATGCATAAGAGAAATTCTTTTATTCTAAAAGTGTAATTCCTACCAAATTGACTTTATGCATAAGAAGATGCATAAAAAAATTTGATTTTTAATTCAAAAGTGTCATTCTCATCTAAATTGAATTTATGCATAGGAAGATGCATAAAAGATTGAATTTTTAATTCAAAAGTGTCATTCTTATCTAAATTAAATTTATGCATAGGAAGATGCATAAAAGATTGAATTTTAATTTAAAAGTGTCATTTTCATTTAAAATGAATTTATGCATAGGAAGATGCATAAAAGATTGATTTTTCTTCGGAAGTATTAATCTCCTTAAATGGAATTTATGCATAAGTAAATGTGTAAAGAAATCTTATTTCAAATATAAGAATTCTCTTGTATTCTATAAATAGATATGAGATGTGATAGGATGTGATAAGAGGTGTATAAGAGGTGATAAGAGGAGATAAGATGAATTAAGATGTGATAAGATGTGTATGGGATGAGGTAAGAAGTGTATGTGATAGGATAAGATGTATATGGGTTGTGATAGGGCGAGAATGGATGTGATGTAAAAGATTAGTTGTGAAGGCATATGGGGTTATATGAATGGGAATGTGGAAATGGATGTATGTATGTGGATGTGTGGATGTGGAGATGAGAGTGTGGATGTATGAATGTGAAAATGGATGTATGTATGAAGATGTATAATGTGGATGTAGATGTGGATGTATAGATGTGAATGTGGAATGTGAATGTGGATGTGGATGTGGATGTATAGATGTGAATGTGGAATGTGGATGTGGATGTATGTATGTATGTGGATGTAGATGTGGATGTATGTATGTATGTGGATGTAGATGTGGATGTATAGATGTGAATAGAAATGTGGATGTGGATGTATGTGAATGTGGATGTAGATGTGGATGTATAGATGTGAATGTGGAATGTGGATGTGGATGTATGTATGTATGTGGATGTAGATGTGGATGTATAGATGTGAATGGGAATGTGGATGTGGATGTATGTATGTATGTGGATGTGGATGTATGAATGAAGACGTGATAATGGATGTATGCATGTGGATGTGGATGTATAGATATGGATATGGATGTGTATGTATGAATGTGGATATGGGATGTGGATGTATAAATGAGGATGTGATAATGGAGGTAAGCATGTAGATGTGGATGTATGGATGTGAATGTGGATGTGGATGTGGATGTGGATGTATGGATGTGGATATGGATGTGAATATATGATATGTGATGTGAAAGAATCTGAAGTGAAGAGATGGAAAATGATGTGATTGGATGAGTACACATATAAATGGAATGTGGAATAAGTAATGTGGATTAATGAAGGATAATGTGGAAAAATGAGAGTTCGATTTAGAAACTGTATTTTGTGACTGTTTGTAAATGACTGTTTTATGTCAAGAATGCTGGGGAAGCATTTTGACCACCTTGTGGATTAAGGTCATGAAGACCTAACTGTTAAAGTTGCAACTGCTGACGGAGAGTCAATGGAGGACGTCTCGCGTAGCAAAGTCGGCCGAGGTCTTGACCAGCCTCGGTTCGATTAAAATGGTGAGCTTCCGGTACGGTGGATGAGGGACCAAGGAAGCGGCCTATGACTGAAGCGCTAGGTCACCTGCGAAGGATCCTAGAGGGTGCTGACCATACGGTGCTCGGGCTCTGGGTCGCCTAGGATACCCACGCGTGCGTCGAGGAAGATATTGGAACAAGGAGTAAGAGTTGTTTTGTGAAACCGGGCATGGATCTGGTTGATTGACCTTGCTAGTCTTCAATGGATGAGTCCATGGCTCTTTATATGGATCTGTTGGTTGATCTTGCTGATCTTCAACGAGAGTCCATCTTGATTTTTATAAGTGATTATATTGTCGAGTATTATGGGCTAGGAACTATTGAAAAGGCCCCTGTGTGGACAGGTGGTGAGCGTTCTAGTTGCCAATGATGCCATAGATACTCTGATGAAGGAATGATGGGAAATTATGAATCAACTGGATAAATTGGAAGATTGTGATCAGTGGTACTATGGTTTCATTAAAGGATTGTTTTAAAGTTAGCTGATGCTAAGAAAAAGGTAATTTCATATTGGGTGTGTAAGTGGTGTGGCTAGTTTTATGTTTGCATGAACTTCCGGCTAGGGGGCCTTGGAACTCTTTTCCTTGGTACCCGGGACAAAACCTAACCAAATTCCAAATTGGATCCCATCACTACAGTGGTTGGGCGGTTGGCTAACCCATGGGATCGGATGGGGTTAGGCTGGACTGTGATGGATCCGTAAATCGAGATTTAATTTCTATTATTACGATAGATGAAGTAAATCCCGGATAGAAATTGTTCTATGGATAGGAATCAACGGCTGTGCCTCTTGATGGGGAAAAAAGCGTTGATCCCAATGATCCAAGTGCAAGTTCTTCCTTGATTTGACCAAGTACCGTTAAAGGTGCAGTCAGATCAGTTGATCCGTAATGATCTTGACTACGTTAGAGTAAAGAGTTATCCTGGTGGAATCGCCCATGCTTTCCGGGTAAAGGAAGTTTTTTCGGTTTCGGTTTTGGACAAACCGACGGATTAGTCTCTTGTCCGGATATCCGTGGGCGAGGCCCCGAGTGTGAGACCCCTACCCACGCATGATGTGCTACTTCCGCTGCTAGTACCGAATCCGTTGCGCGGTGGAGACTGGGATCTTACAATATTATGCATAATTGATTTTTATGCATAGAGGTATGCATAAAAGATGATTATTTTAATGTAAAAGTGTTACTTTTATCATATTTGGATTTCATGCATAGAGGTATGCATAAAAGATGATTATTTTAATGTAAAAGTGTTACTTTTATCATAATTGGATTTCACGCATAGAGGTATGCATAAAAGATGATTATTTTAATGTAAAAGTGTTACTTTTGTCACAATTGAATTTCATGCATAGAAGTATGCATAAAAGTTGATTATTTTATTATAAAAGTGTAACTTTTATCATATTTGGATTTCATGCATAGAGGTATGCATAAAAGATGATTATTTTAATGTTAAAATGTTACTTTTGTCACAATTGAATTTCATGCATAGAGGTATGCATAAAAGTTGATTATATTATTATAAAAGTGTTACTTTTATCATAGTTGGATTTCATGCATGGAGGTATGCATAAAAGATATTCTTTTTATACTAAAAGTGTGATTTTCATCATAAATGGATTTTATGCATAACTGAGATGCATAAGAGAAATTCTTTTATTCTAAAAGTGTAATTCCTACAAAATTGAAATTATGCATAAGAAGATGCATAAAAAATTGATTTTTAATTCAAAAGTGTCATTCTCATCTAAATTGAATTTATGCATAGGAAGATGCATAAAAGATTGATTTTTAATTCAAAAGTGTCATTCTCATCTAAATTGAATTTATGCATAAGAAGATGCATAAAAGATTGAATTTTAATTCAAAAGTGTCATTTTCATTTAAAATTAATTTATGCATAGGAAGATGCATAAAAGATTGATTTTACTTCGGAAGTATTAATCTCCTTAAATGGAATTTATGCATAAGTAAATGTGTAAAGAACTCTTATATCAAATATAAGAATTCTCTTGTATTCTATAAATAGATATGAGATGTGATAAGATGTGATAAGAGGTGTATAAGAGGTGATGAGAGGTGATAAGATGAATTAAGATGTGATAAGATGTGTATGGGATGAGGTAAGAAGTGTATGTGATAGGATAAGATGTATATGGGTTGTGATAGGGCGAGAATGGATGTGATGTAAAAGATTAGATGTGAAGGCATATGGGGTTATATGAATGGGAATGTGGAAATGGATGTATGTATGTGGATGTGTGGATGTGTGTATGTGGATGTATGTATGTGGATGTGTGGATGTGGAGATGGGAGTATGGATGTATGAATATGAAAATGGGTGTATGCATGAAGATGTATATACATAGATGTGAATGTGGATGTAGATGTGGATGTATAGATGTGAATGGGAATGTGGATGTATAGATGTGAATGGGAATGTGAATGTGAATGTGGATGTAGATGTGGATGTATAAATGTGAATGGGAATGTGGATGTGGATGTATGTATGTATGTGGATGTAGATGTGGATGTATAAATGTGAATGGGAATGTGGATGTAGATGTGGATGTATAGATGTGAATGGGAATGTGGATGTGGATGTATGTATGTATGTGGATGTAGATGTGGATGTATAGATGTGAATGGGAATGTGGATGTGGATGTATGTATGTATGTGGATGTAGATGTGGATGTATAGATGTGAATGGGAATGTGGATGTGGATGTATGGGAATGTGGATGTAGATGTGGATGTATAGATGTGAATGGGAATGTGGATGTAGATGTATGTATGTATGTGGATGTAGATGTGGATGTATAGATGTCAATGGGAATGTGGATGTGGATGTATGTATGTTTGTGGATGTGGATGTATGAAAGGAGGACGTGATAATTGATGTATGAATGTAGATGTGGATATATGGATGTGAATATGAATGTGGATGTGGATGTGGATGTATGGATGTGGATATGGATGTGTATGTATGAATGTAGATATGGGATGTGGATGTATAAATGAGGATGTGAAAATGGAGGTATGCATGTAGATGTGGATGTATGGATGTGAATGTGGATGTGGATGTGGATGTATGGATGTGGATATGGATGAGTATGTATGAATGTGGATATGGGATGTGGATGTATAAATGATGTGAAAATGGATGTATGCATGTAAATGTGGATGTATGGATGTGAATGTGAATGTGTATGTGAATTAATGTGTCGTCGATATGAGGAATTGGATGAGAATGAGTACACATTGAATGGAATGTGGAATAAGTAATGTGGACTAAGGAGGGATAAAGACGAGAGTTCATTTAGAAACTGTATTTTGTGACTGTTTGTAAATGACTGTTTTATGTCAAGAATGCTGGGGAAGCATTTTGACCGTCTTGTGGATTAAGGTCATGAAGACCTAACTGTTAAAGTTGCAACTGCTGACGGAGAGTCAATGGAGGACGTCTCGCGTAGCAAGGTCGACCGAGGTCTTGACCAGCCTCGGTTCGATTTAAATGGTGAGCTTCCGGTACGGTGGATGAGGGACCAAGGAAGCGGCCTATGAGTGAAGCGCTAGGTCACCTACGAAGGATCCTAGAGGGTGCTGACCATACGGTGCTCGGGCTCTGGGTCGCCGAAGATACCCACACGTGCGTCGTGGAAGATATTGGAACAAGGAGTAAGAGTTGTTTTGTGAAACCGGGCATGGATTTGGTTGATTGAACTTGCTGGTCTTCAATGGATGAGTCCATGGCTCTTTATATGGATCTGTTGGTTGATCTTGCTGATCTTCAACGAGAGTCTATCTTGATTTTTATAAGTGATTATATTGCCGAGTATTATGGGCTAGGAACTATTGAAAATGCCCCTGTGTGGACAGGTGGTGAGCGTTCTAGTTGCCAATGATGCCATAGATACTCCAATGAAGGAATGATGGGAAATTATGAATCAACCAGATAAATTGGAAGATTATGATCAGTGGTACTATGGTTTCATTAAAGGATTGTTTTAAAGTTAGCTGATGCTAAGAAAAAGGCAATTTCATATTGGGTGTGTAAGTGGTGTGGCTAGTTTTATGTTTGCATGAACTTCCGGCTAGGGGGCCTTGGAACTCTTTTCCTTGGTACCCGGGACAAAACCTAACCAAATTCCAAATTGGATCCCATCACTACAGTGGTTGGGTGGTTGGCTAACCCATGGGATCGGCGGATGGGGTTAGGCTGGACTGATGGATCCGTAAATCGAGACTCAATTTCCGTTATTATGATAGATGAAGTAAGTCCTGGATAGTAATGGTTCTATGGATAGGAATCAACGGCTGTGCCTCTTGATGGGGAAAAAAACGTTGAACCCAATGATCCAAGTGCAAGTTTCTTCCTTGATCTGACCGAGTATCTTTATAGGTGTAGTCGGATCAGTTTGATCACTATTAATGGTCTTGACTACGTTAGAGTAAAAAGTTATCCTGGAGGAATCGCCCGTGCTTTCCGGATAAGGGAAGTTTTTTCGGGTTCGGTTTTGGAAAAACCGAGGGATTAGTCTTTTGTCCGGATATCCATGGTGGACGAGGCCCCGAGTGTGGGACCTTGCCTCGCGCAAGAAGTGCTACTTCCGCTGCTAGTACCCCGAATCCGTAGCGCGGTGGGAACTGGGATCTCACACATATACCGATATAACAAACATCTGATCATCAACTCCCATCTCACGGTCACCCAATTTGTAACCCACATCATTGGCTTCCAACTCTCCCTCTGGGCAACCTGCCAGACTAAGACTATGACCAAACCACTCGTCCATATGCTGAGCATCAACATGAGGTGTGTCCACCATAAACCCATTTACCTTCAGCCCATCCACATCAAACACAGCACCTTCATGCACTGTAGACTCATCATTGTCACTTCCCTGTAGTTTTTCCAGCTTCAAGACCATTGGTGATCCTTCAAGATTCTCCACATCTTGCACAGGCATCCCTACCAAGTCTAAGCTCCCCAAACTCCCAGGCAAAGCATCTTGGTCCCCTCGACCAACAACAATAGCCTCACCTAGATCTAACTCTTCGTCATTGGTGAGAGGATCCAGTTGCCTTGCACGGGCCCCGCTTCATGACTGTGAGAAAACGAGATTTTTGTCAACTTAACTTTGACAACACATTTATGATTATTTAATGTTTGTGATTTATTCTTTAAACAGATAATTATCTCATCATAATTCATAAAACAAGATTAACCACATTCACAATTATATAAAAAATTTAGATTTTTTTTTGCAAAACATGATTTATTATCAAAAGTTTTTGATATAAATATAGAGCATCACGTCTCCCAAAATCACTGCCTCAATCATCTATTCGCATAAAGAAACGAAACTGCGAAGGAGACATGCCATGGTACACACGATTCATTACAAAAAGAGGTGCTGTAATTCTATCTCTAGGGATAAAGCGGCTAAGAAGCCTAAAAACTTGGCATGAAGTTCTGAAGTTCCTAGGTGAATGATCAAAGAGTTGTACATGCTGAACAAGCCCTAGCCTTATCAGAATCATGGCTAAGGAGATATTTTGCCTGAGTCTCTGACGCTGATTAGTACTGACATTAATACATTGTCCTCCACAGAACCACATATACCGACGTCGCTTAAGAGGATCAGGAAAGTAAAGACTCTCAAAATGACGCGCAAGTCTCACTCTGCTCACTCGGGTCGTAGCAGAGTTGATGACGTGCTCAATTGCAAAGGCTATCATTTCCTGACTCTGAGAGAGTTCAGCAATGCCAGATAGATTCGAGGTATCCATCTATAAATTTCCAATTATTTAATTTATGAGTTTTCAATTTTTGAAGTTCATTCAACATAATATTAACAAGCAAAAACATTATTTCCCAGATTTACTTTAAAATTTTAAGCAATTTCTATTGCTGTTCCGTAAATTTACAACAGTGCTTTGATACCAACAACTGTGAGATCCCACTGCCCCCTCTGTGCACCGGATTTCCGGATGGTAGCAAAGCGAAAGTAGCTTCCTCTTGTGTCGAGCAGGGTTTCTCACTCGAGGCCTCGCCCTCGAATGTCCAGGCACGAGACTAAGCTGGTGGTCATTTCGAAAACCGAAACTGGGAAAATTTTCCATGCCCGGAAAGCGGGGACGATTCCACCATTTTTTTAATTTTCTAAATAAATTCTTTTAACGAGGTCAAGGTACTAAACTACCTTCATCTCTGAAAAAAACCAGATAGAAGGGAAACTATTACAGACTTAACTTTGAAGGAATCAACGCTTTTTTCTTGATGGAATCAGGCATATCCGTTGATTTATTCTTTAGAGAAGTCTTCAGGATTCTAATTAACTACTAGAGTTCTAAGCATATTCCTATTAATCAATTTTATTATTAAAATTCTACTAATTCCATGGGTTAGCCACCGCCCAACCACTAGAATAGTAGAACCAGACAAGTACTCACCCACCCATAATTGAAATCCTTTCTTAACTTTTGCTTTAGAATACAGATACTCACACACTCCTCTTTAAACTTTAATTTATAAAACAATCCATTCACAAACAATTACTGGTTACAGATGTCATAACTCAAAATTTCCATTCAATCCTTGTTTCTCACAAAATAGTATCACTCTGGACTCTCCGTTGAGACCAGCAGGTCAACAACGAGATCCAGTAACATAATAGATTACAATATTTTTCTCATCAGCATCATTCACATATACATCTTCCACGAAATACGCATGGGTGTCCTAAGCACCGCGAGCCCGTGCATCGCCTAGTCAGAACCCTCCAGGATCCTCCTTACGTGTCCTGTCACTTCACTCAGGGACCGCTTTGTCGGCCCTCGCCCATCGTACCGGAAGCACACCATTTTACACTATACCCAAGCTGGTCAAGACTTGGGCAGGTTTTTGCCGCGTGAGCCGTCCTTTGAACACTCCCCGCCAACTGCAACCAAACTTCCCTTAGAAAATACATATACCAAACGCTCCCTTCACCAGCATTCTGGTGTAAGACAGTCTTTTAAGAAAACAAGATTTCTATGCAAGTTTTCAGTTTTGAATTTCTTTTGAATACAATGGATATATCTTGTAAGATTCCTCCCCCAAACCCCTTTTTGATGTCTAGTATCTTCTTCTATAATCAATCCCTCTTCAGAAATATAAAAGACTTGTTTCTAACTGTTTTAACCTAGAGAGAGAAAATATTCTAGAGAGAGAATATTCAGATTTTTAATATTTTTGGATAGAAAATTATCTCATCTTATTAAAATAAGCTCCCCTGAAACAGAAATTCAAAAAGAACTTTCCAATGTGCAATTGGAATTAATTGGAAATGTGTATAAAGGACCTTAGTCTAAGGGTCTAGTGTAAGAAAGCATTATGGGCCCAAGGCCATGGACAACTAGTAAGTAGGTGTGAACTCTTGGGTGGAGTATAAATACCAATGTAAATGGGATTATGGCTCATTCATGATAATGTTATCTGTTCCAAGAATCAATGGTGAGCTTCTCCCGTGAGATGCTAAGTGGTGACTCCTTCATGAGCCACTCCCTTGGTGAGGGACTAACCCACCCCTGTTACTTTCTTTCATTGGTATCAGAGCCATGCTTAGATCCATGATGTGAGTAATTTTTTTTTCTTCTTTTCAATTTCTGAAATTCATTTCTAAGGTTTCATGGAGAAAATGGGGGGAAATGGCCAAGAAAATAGGTTTTGGGACAAAATTTTGGGCACGGGACCAAATTTTTTGAAAAGATTGGACCAAAATTTGGGGGAAATAGTTAATCGTGATTAGCAATCTTAATCCAAAATCGTTTTTGCTAATGTGGAGGTTTCCTGCAACCCTAGCCATGATTTCCTCAAGCAAACCTCAACCAAATGTCAAGCAAACTTGAGGGAAGCAAGGTATGAGCACATTGTATGATTTTTTTCATCAAATCGTGGAGAAAAACGTCAATTTCCAGCGCAGCCTGACGGCGAAAATGCGCCGTTTTCATGATGAAAATGGAGCTTGCTTGCTTGGTTAGCCTTCCATGGAGCATCTCCTAGCTTTCCCTCATGATTTGTTAGCATTTTCATGGCATTTTCATGAGCAATGGTGATCTCTTTCATGGCTGCAAATCAGTGAGCAAAGAGGCCACGTTTTCTTCCCCAACATGAAGCATTCTTCAACATTTTCAGCCCTTGAAGCTCAAGGGATGCCATTGGTGAGTGCTTCCATCAATTCCTTGCTATTTTGAAGCATTTGTGGTGCTTTGGGAGTTGATTAGGGTTGATTACACTCAGAAACCCTAAATTTCAGAAATGAAGCATTTGGCTTGATGGTTTACATGCCAATGATGCTTGTCTACATGCCAATAATGCTTGTTTATGCATTATTGCTTGCATTTGTGCAATGGATTGCTTCCACATGAGCTTTGGACAAACATTGGACCATATTTTTGGAGATTCTCTCTCACTTTGATGCATTTGGTATGCTATTCATGGATTATGAAGCTTACACAATGCTTTTGGGAGCCATTCATGCTTGCCTTTATGCTATATTGATGCCTTGAATCATTTACATAGCCATTCAATGCTATGACTTGCATTTTGGCATAAGGAAGCATTGCTCTTGGGTCAATTTTGGGGGATTGAACTCATATTTCACAAGTGGCAATGTGTTGTTGGATGTGTTGTTGGATGTTGTTGATGATGGGATTGTAATGGAGCTATGAAAGGGCATGGTCATGATGCCATTATGATTTGTAAAATGATAAAAGCATGAGTCATGCTTACACATGTAAGTGATCTTACCCTCATCCCATTTGTGAATTCCAATCACATACACTCACCATTGCATTCACTTTCATTTCCTAGTGAATCTAGCAATGTGTGAGGGTACCTTGGCATGGGTTGGAGAGGCCAAGGGGAGCATGTCATGAATCTACCATGCCGTGATTGCCTTGGAAAAGCGGTATGGTGGAGGATTAGGTACATTGGTGGTGAAGACATGGCCTCAACCTTCACCTTGGCGGAAAACTTGGTGAAGGGGTGAGAAGTGCTTGGCCGGGAGTCGGCAAGCATCAACGCGCTTCATCGACATCAAAGCCATACTTGAGCCAAAGCAAAGCAAAGCAAAGCAACAAACCTCTACATCGACTCAAGTTGCATCATGACAAAGGGGTGATGCCATATGGATTTGCATGCAAAAATGCTTTGTGGTTGATGCCTTGCAATGGTCAAAATGCTTTGTGGATTGATACCTTGCAATGGTCAAGTGGTTAATGATGATACAAATGCATGGGTAGATTGAGATTTGCAAGCAAAAGCGGGGAAGTTATGGCAAAATTTTTGCAAAAACTTGCCTAGTTGCAGTCAGGGCAGAACCCTAAATTTTAGGGTTTACAAAGATTATTCCAAATCTGTCCTTGATGATTCTTAATCTACACATCAAGACCTTTCTAACAAGCCGAAGATCTCTGAAATCGGAGAAGTTTGGAGCGGTCAAAGTCAAAGTTTGACTTTCAGCCGGGACAGTTGACTGGTCAAAGACAGTTGACTTTTTCAAATCTGTTTTTGGGGATCCTTATTAGTCTCATCGAGAGCTTTCCAACGATATAAAGATCATCAAAATCCGATATCGTTTGGATAGTGAACTAAAAGTTGGGCCTCTATCGCAAACCCTAAAACAGAGAGTACTTGCACACCAGATTTTTCTTGCCCCAGGCATTCAGCTCCAAGATTCTATCATTACGGATCTATCGAGCTAAAGAGAAGCAAAATCGGACTTGTCTCCAAAGAGTTTTGGCATAATTGGTGATTTGGTCACATTTTGGAGCAAAACCAAATTTCATGCATGGAAATGACTAGAGGGGGACAAAACAAAGGAGTTCGGAGTGAGCAAGATGCTAAGCAACCCGAACCATTAATGGCTAGTGGATCTTCTACAAGAGTTGGGGAGGATTCGACTTCAAATGCCACTAGTGATTCACAGCCATTGGAGACTTCTCAACCCATGGTGGGGACTACTCCGATCACGATGGACATGATGCTTAAAGCCATGGAGAGTATGTTCCAACGGGTTGAAGGTAACCTAGCTAGTCGGCAACAACAGTTTGGTGAGCAACTCATGGAACGCTTTGACAAGCGCCAACACTATCTTGGTGATATGATGCAGACGGGATTTAGAGACTTGGGTAATGCTATCAGTGGGTTGGCTTCTTCCAAGTCTAATCAAGAAGTGGATGACAATGTAATGGATAGTGCACACCATGAGTTCCGACATGAAAGATTGCCGCCTATGCATGAGGTAAACCATGGGAGACAGATGATGTCACACTCTTCTCAAGTGGATAAAGGAAAAAGGCCTATGGGTGATGCTTATCATGAGAAGTCAAATGCCAATGTTCCAAAAGCTACGTCCTTTATGCAGGATGCCAGAAGAGGTTATGAGCACAGAGGGCTAAAGGATGCATGTGATTGGGATTGGGAAGATGAGCAAATGCAAAGACACTTGGGTGAAGGAAGAGGATTTGATGATCCTAGAACACGGCAAAGAGGGCCAAGAATGCAGAATGACATGGATAAGACCGTGAAGGACAAAATCACATTCACAAAGTTCAAGGGAGAGTCAAACTCTATCGAAGACTTTGAAGAATGGGCAAACAAAATGGACCTCTACTTCGAGATCAGCCCGAGAAGTGAAATGTCAAAGGTTTACTTTGCTTCATTGCATTTGGAAGGCTTTGCTCATACTTGGTGGAGAAGGAAGCAATCACATGGTTATGTTATTTCTACTTGGGAAGCATTCAAGAATGACATGGCAGAGGAGTTTACTTCTCGAATGCAAAGGGATAACCACATTGTAGAATGGGACAAGATTGAACAAGTCACAACGGTGAAGGCCTATTCTCAAAAGTTTCTAAAACTTCTATTATACTTGGATGATTTTGATGAGCATTATCTAGTCGTCAAGTATATAAGGGGTTTGAAGACTCCTATTGGTGGTGATGTCAAAGCTCAAGAGCCCGCAACTTTGAAGAAAGCAATGATGCTTGCAGAAATTCATGAGGAAAAATATATGTCAAAGTGGGCTAACAAAGGCAACACCAAGGGAGAAGTGGTTACAAGAACGGATTTGAGTTCTCATGCAAATGCAAATGCAAGGCCTAACCTTCCAAGGTTTCCTACCGTGTATGGTAGAGGGTCTAATAGACTTCCATTTAAACCACCATTTATGTCCAACAAAGCTACATACAATGAGTCCAAGCCAGCAAATGGGGGTTCAAAAAGCAAGGTTATCAAGGAGGACCGTTTGCATGAAATGAGGCTCAAAGGTCTATGTTTCAAATGTGGAGAAAAATGGAACAAGGATCACTTCAAAGTATGCAAATCCAAGGATATGTCCATAAGCTACATTATCACTGAGGACAATGCTAATCATGAGGAGGAGGAATTCCTTGAATGCAATGATGCCTTAGGATGGGGAGATCCTCATGAGGGTGGAGGTTCTCATGATGATGGTTTTGATGAAGAAAATCCCGAGTTTCCTTTTGATCCGGGTGGGAAACTAAAGTTTGCTCATGACAAAATGGATGATGGGATGCCTCTATGCGTGTGGGATGAAGACAATAGTGCACATACTACCTTGTGTACAATCTCTCATGATGCTTATGCGGGAAGTAAGGGTGCCAACACATTGAGATTGAAGATCAAGGTGAATGGGAGAACAGCATATGCACTCATTGATACTGGAAGCACGCATAGTTTTGTCAATAAAAGGTCTTTGAACACTCTCAAAATGCAACCAACTTCTTTACCAAACAAGCACATGGTGCAAGTGGCCAATGGTGATTCAATGAGTTGCAATATGAAGTGTCAAAGTACAGAATTGGAGTTGTCCAAGAACTACTCTTGCAAAGTTGATCTTTTGGTGATTGAGTTGGGACCAATTGACATAGTACTTGGATGTGATTGGATGTCCACTTTGAACTCTTTTACCATGAACTTACAGAAAAGTTTCATGAGTTTTGTGCATCATGGAAGGGTTATTACATTGAATGGAATGCAAGGGTCCAAGCTCTTCATGATCAATGCTACTCAAATGAAGAAAGAGTTCAAGAAAGAGGGCTATGTTTATGTACTACAGCTTTGCAAAGAGGAAGATAATAGCAAAAAGGATTGCATCGAAAATGTGGACATGGTTAAGCTACTCAAGGATTATGAAGATGTGTTTACCATGCCAAAATCAATGCCGCCAAAGAGGAGTGTTGATCATGCTATTGATTTGGAACCAAATGCCAAACCAATCAACAAGCCTCCCTATCGTTTGTCAAAGGTTGAAAAGGAAGAGGTGGCAAAGCAAGTAAAAGAACTCATTGACATGGGATGGGTTGAACCAAGTCAATCTCCTTTTGCTTCTCCGGTGCTACTTGTGAAGAAAAAGGATGGTACTTTTCGCATGTGCATTGATTACCGTGATTTGAATAAGATCACCATCAAAAATCGATTTCCAATACCAAGGGTGGATGATCTTTTGGATGAGTTGAAGGGTGCCACATGCTTTTCAAAAATTGATTTGCGTTCCGGATACCATCAAATAAGGATGAAAAGTGGTGATGAGTTCAAAACAGCATTTCGTACAGAAAGGGGTCTTTACCAATTCATGGTTATGCCGTTTGGATTATGCAATGCACCGGCAACTTTTCAAGCATTGATGAACAAAGTGCTTCAACCTTTCCTCTACAAGTTTGTATTGGTCTTTTTCGACGACATACTTATCTATAGCAAAGATGAGGAAGTGCATTTGAAGCACGTGAAAGAGGTTTTGGAGGTCTTGAGGCAAAACAAGTTGTATGTTAAGGAGACAAAATGTACCTTCATGGCACATGAGGTGGAATATTTGGGTCACATTGTGAGCAAGGATGGCATTTGTGTGGATCCAAAGAAAGTGGAATGTATTAGGAATTGGCCGGTTCCTTCAAACACTACTCAATTGAGGGGATTTTTGGGGTTATCTTCATTCTATAGGCGCTTTATTGCCCACTATGCAGAAATTGCAGCCCCAATGACGGATAAATTGAAGAAGGAAACCTTCTTTTGGGATGCCATTGCCAACAAAAGCTTTGAAGATATGAAGAAGATGCTCACATCAGCACCTATTTTGGTATGTCCAGACTTCACCAAACCTTTCACAATAAGGGCGGATGCAAGTGGAAGAGGGATTGGTGCGGTACTTTACCAAGACCATGGAGTCATTGCTTATGAAAGTAGAAAGCTGAATGACAAAGAAAGAGAACTCCATGTGTATGAGCAAGAGATGATTGCTATACTCCACGCTATCAAGAAATGGCACCATTACTTATATGGGAGTCATTTTTATGTGAGAAGTGATCATAGGGTGCTGAAGTATTTCCTCACACAACCCAATTTGTCTCCTAAGCAAAGAAGGTGGGTAGCAACACTACAAAACTATGATTTTGAAATCACATACACAAAGGGCAAAGAAAATGTGGTTGCCGATTCCTTGTCTCGTATGTGGGCCTGCTCATTGTATGCTATTTCTGAGGTGCATAAAGATTGGATCATGGAGATACAAGAAGAGTACTTGTTTGATGAAGAAACCTCACAAATAGTGCAGAAATTACAGCAAGGTGTATGTGAAGAGTTACCCCATTATGAGCTGAAAAATGGTCTCCTCTACTACAAAGGAAAAGTCTACTTGGTTCCTACTTCATCATTTATCAAGAAGATCATGGAAGAGATGCATTGTACTCCTATGGCTGGTCATTTGGGTGTCTACAAAACCTTTGATGCAATAAGGAAAAGTTTCTTTTGGAAGGGGATGTGGAAGAGCATTCATGCTTATGTAAGTGGGTGCCGGTCATGTCAATTGAACAAGGATCCTACACATAAACCGGGAGGTTTGCTTCAGCCATTGCCCATTCCCGAAGGCAAATGGAGTCATATATCAATGGATTTCATTACTAACCTTCCGCGCACAAAGAAAGGGTGGGACAGCTTGTATGTTGTGGTGGATAGATTGACCAAAGTGGCCCATTTCATTCCTTCCAAGGTCACATATTCAGCCCAAAATGTTGCCAAGCAATTTGTTGATGGGGTTTTCAAGTTGCATGGTATGCCGTCACAAATTGTGAGTGATCGCGATGTCAAATTCATGAGCACTTTTTGGAGAACATTGTTTGAATATATGGGAACCAAGCTTACTCCAAGCACCGCCTATCATCCCGAAACCGATGGTCAAACAGAAAGAGTAAACAAATGGGTGGAAACATATCTACGCCACTATTGTCATGATACTCAAAGCACATGGGATGATTGGTTACCTTTGGCTGAGTTTGCTTACAACTCAACATATCATGTGAGCATTGGCATGTCACCCTTTGAGGCTTTATATGGTTACAAGGTCAATTTGCCTATGTTGGTGGGTACATATGAGACTTCTAACCATAATGCCAAGGAGGAAGCTGAAAGGATGCAAGCTTTGTTGCAACAATGCAAAAGTAATTTGAAGGTTGCACAAGAGAAAATGAGACAATATGCCAATGTTCATCGAAGACCATTGGAATTCAAACTGGGAGATTGGGTTCTTTTGAGAATACCAAAGTCAAGATATGCGTCTTTGAAGGGAAGCACAAACACCAAACTAGCTCATCGCTATTATGGTCCTTATCAAGTGATACGAAGAGTTGGGGAGGTTGCATATCAACTCTTACTTCCATCTACAACAAAGATTCATGATGTGTTTCATGTCTCTCACTTGAAAGGATATGTGGGTATGATCGATCAAATGGTTGATGAGTTACCTCCAATGAATGAAGAGGGAATGATTGAATACATTCCAGAAGCTATCTTGGGTACAAGGAAAAAGGTACTTCGCACTCGTACCTTGGTGGAGTATCTTGTTCAATGGAAGGGTTTACCTAAGGAAGAAGCTTCATGGCAACCTATTTCAGCATTGGAGGGATATGAAGCATTGATAGAGCAATATGGGTTGGTGTAAATTCAGCCACATGGAACATTCTTCTCCGAATTTGGGGTATTCATTTGAGGTTTCGAGGACGAAACCATTGGGGAAGGGATGGTTTGTAAGAAAGCATTATGGGCCCAAGGCCATGGACAACTAGTAAGTAGGTGTGAACTCTTGGGTGGAGTATAAATACCAATGTAAATGGGATTATGGCTCATTCATGATAATGTTATCTGTTCCAAGAATCAATGGTGAGCTTCTCCCGTGAGATGCTAAGTGGTGACTCCTTCATGAGCCACTCCCTTGGTGAGGGACTAACCCACCCCTGTTACTTTCTTTCATCTAGATTTTCAAAAAAATTTGGATTATGGTCCAATTAAGGTTCCTATGGGCCAATAGCATCAATCCATGTGTAGGGAGGAGATAAATCCAATTTAAAAAAGAAGATACCCAAAAATGAGTAAATGTTCACATAAGATGAAGAGTTGAAAATGTACAAGGTTTATTAGTAAAAAAAAACTATGAGCAATATTAAAAATATGACATATGTAAGGAAGGGGAGTTCTTTAAATGAGGTGCATATTTCACATGCTTGAATGAGTTTTAAACTCATAAAAATTGAGATATTTCATCTCTCCTCTCTCCTCATTTAAGTCTAGTTCCAAAAAGTTAGCTTAACTGACCTAAAAATGGTCAAATATTGACCAAACTGATTTAGAAAATTCTAGAATCAGTTTGTTTGGTTAGGAGCTCAATTTTTCCTATAAATAGAAGCCTCCCCCTTGTTGAAAGATATATAGTGTTTATGCATCGTTACTCTACTCCACCTAAGCTAAGAACTGTGAATTCATTTAATAATTCACTAGTTTTTGGAGCTTCCTTCTTTCTTCAATCCCCATTAGTGGCTCCATCAACATACTTAACCAATTGATTGGTTGGGGGCCTCTACCGTGAACAAAGAATCAAGCAATTTGTAAGGTAATTAGTGAATATTGCTCTTTTCTATAATTTCTCAATGTTTCTCTCTTCTCAACCCCTCTCAAGCTTGAGAAGTTTAATTGGTATGGTTTTTTTTAAATGCTATTGAAGTTTGAATAGTAGTGAAGAGTTACATAATTTAATAAATGCTATTGAAGTTAATCTTCATTTATGTTTAAATTCTAATGATTTTTATGTAAATTCTCTCTCTCACTCAAGAAATGGTCATACTCATGACCCGTTCTCAATCCAAATCAAGCTTTTCATAAAGCTTTTCCTTAACCCAAGATTAAGCTATGCTTGAGGTCAAATTAATGGCTTTTTTCTATGCTTTTAGTTTATGTATATTGATGATTCAATCCATTATGGATTAATAATCCAATTAGAGATCATTTTAATTATTTCCTTAATGATAAGCATTATCCCTTAGAAAAATTGAGATTTATCAGTCATAGCAGCGGAGCTATGGCAAAATTTTTATAAAAATTATGCATAAAAAAATTTCATTCAAAGCATAAAAAGAGGACTTCCTACCATATTCTAGGAATTATCATCCTAGATTAATTGAAAGAATTTCATTACAATCATGGAGAAATTGAATTTTAATATCATGCGTAAAGGATAAGTTTTAATATCAAAAGTGTTATTTTTACCATTTTTATTTCATGCATAGAAGTATGCATAATGGATAAATTTTTATATCAAAAATATTATTTTTACCATTTTTATTTCATGCATAGAAGTATGTATAGTGGATAAAAATTTTTATATCAAAAGTATTACTTTTATCATTTTTAATTTTCATGCATAAAAGTATGCATAAAAGAAAATTTTTATATCAAAAGTGTTACTTTTATCATTTTTAATTTTCATGCATAGAAGTATGCATAAAGGAAAAATTTTTATATTAAAAGTGTTACTTTTATCATATTGGATTTCATGCATATAGGTATGCATAAAAGATATTCTTTTTATACTAAAAATGTGATTTTCCTCATAAATGGATTTTATGCTTAACTTAGATGCATAAGAGAAATTCTTTTATTCTAAAAGTATAATTCCCTACCAAATTGAAATTATGCATAAGAAGATGCATAAAAGATTGATTTTAATTTCGAAAGTGTTAGTCTCCTTAAATGGAATTTATGTATAAATAAATGTGTAGAGAAATCTTATATCAAATAAAAGAATTCTTTTAAAAAAAAAAGATATGAAATGTGATAAGATGTGATAAGAGGTGTATGAGATGTGATAAGAATTGATAAGATGCGTATGGAAAATGATAGGATGTGATAAGAGGTGTGATAAGAGGTGATAAGATGCTTATGAAATAAGTTAGGATGTGATAAGATGAATTAAGATGTGTATGGGGGGATGAGGTAAGAAGTGTATGTGATAGGATAAGATGTATATGGGTTGTGATAGGGCGAGATTGGATGTGATGTAAAAGATTAGATGTGAAGGTATATGGGGTTATATAAATGGGAATGTGAAAATGGATGTATGTATGTGGATGTGTGGATGTGGAGATGGGAGTGTGGATGTATGAACATGAAAATGGATATATGCATGAAGATGTATATGCATAGATGTAAATGTGGATGTAGATGTGGATGTATAGATGTGAATGGAAATGTGGATGTGGATGTATGTGAATGTGGATGTAGATGTGGATGTATAGATGTGAATGTGGAATGTGGATGTGGATGTATGTATGTATGTGGATGTAGATGTGGATGTATGTGAATGTGAATGTAGATGTGGATGTATGTGAATGTGAATGTAGATGTGAATGTGGAATGTGGATGTATAGATGTGGATGTATGGGAATGTGGATGTGGATGTATGTGAATGTGAATGTAGGTGTGGATGTATAGATGTGAATGTGGAATGTGGATGTGGATGTATGTATGTATGTGGATGTAGATGTGGATGTATGGATGTGTATGTATGAATGTGGATATGGGATGTGGATGTATAAATGAGGATGGGAAAATGGAGGTAAGCATGTAGATGTGGATGCATGGATGTGAATGTGGATGTGGATGTGGATGTGGATATGGATGTGTATGTATGAATGTGGATATGGGATGTGGATGTATAAATGAGGATGTGAAAATGGAGATAAGCATGTAGATGTGGATGTATGGATGTGAATGTGGATGTGGATGTGGATGTATGGATGTGGATATGGATGTGAATATATGATATGTGATGTGAAGGAATCTGAAGTGAAGAGATGGAAAATGAGGTGATTGGATGAGTACACATATACATGGAAGGTGGAATAAGTAATGTGGATTAATGAGGGATAATGTGGAAAAATGAGAGTTAATATAGAAACTGTATTTGTAAACTGTTTGTAAATGCTGTTTGTAAATGGCTGTTTTATGTCAAGAATGCTGGGGAAGCATTTTGACCGTCTTGTGATTAAGGTCGTAGAGACCTAACTGATAAAGTTGCAACTGCTGACGGAGAGTCAATGGAGGACGTCTCGCGTAGCAAGGTCGACCGAGGTCTTGACCAGCCTCGGTTCGATTAAAATGGTGAGCTTCCGGTACGGTGGATGAGGGACCAAGGAAGCGGCCTATGAGTGAAGCGCTAGGTCACCTGCGAAGGATCCTAGAGGGTGCTGACCATACGGTGCTCGGGCTCTGGGTCGCCTAGGATACCCACGCGTGCGTCGAGGAAGATATTGGAACAAGGAGTAAGAGTTGTTTTGTGAAACCGGGCATGGATCTGGTTGACTGACCTTGCTGGTCCTCAACGGATGAGTCCATGGCTCTTTTATATGGATCTGTTGGTTGATCTTGCTGATCTTCAACGAGAGTCCATCTTGATAAATGATTATATTGCCGAGTATTATGGGCTAGGAACTATGGAAACGGCCTCTGTGTGGACAGGTGGTGAGCGTTCTAGTTGCCAATGATGCCATAGATACTCTGATGAAGGAATGATGGGAAATTATGAATCAACTGGATAAATTGGAAGATTGTGATCAGTGATACTATGGTTTCCTTAAAGGATTGTTTTAAAGTTAGCTGATGCTAAGAAAAAGGCAATTTCATATTGGGTGTGTAAGTGGTGAGGCTAGTTTTATGTTTGCATGAACTTCCGGCTAGGGGGCCTTGGAACTCTTTTCCTTGGTACCCGGGACAAAACCTAACCAAATTCCAAATTGGATCCCATCACTACAGTGGTTGGGCGGTTGGCTAACCCATGGGATCGGATGGGGTTAGGCTGGACTGATGGATCCGTAAACCGAGACTCAATTTCTGTTATTACGATAGACGAAGTAAGTCCCGGATAGTAATTGTTCTATGGATAGGAATCAACGGCTGTGCCTCTTGATGGGAAAAAAAGCGTTGATCCCAATGATCCAAGTGCAAGTTCTTCCTTGATCCGACCGAGTATCTTTATAGGTGCAGTTGGATCAGCGTGATCAGTAATGATCTTGACTACGTTAGAGAAAAAAATTATCCTGGTGGAATCGCCCGTGCTTTCCGGGTAAGGGAAGTTTTTTCCGGGTTCGGTTTTGGAAAAACCGACGGATTAGTCTCTTGTCCGGATATCCGTGGACGAGGCCCCGAATGTGGGACCCCTGTCCCGCGCGAGAAGTGCTACTTCCGCTGCTAGTACCCCGAATCTGTTGCTCGGTGGGAATAGGGACCTCACATATCTTAATTCCGTATCCCAAGACCTCTAGATCACAGGTCTGGATTCCCAAGTAGAACTCCTCAAATTCTGTAATCTTGATCCTTAGGTCAAAATAAAAGGTCTCAACTTAGTTTCAGATTCGGTGGGTGATTTGAATGTAGATTACTAATTTGGTCACGTCGTTTTTTCTTGAAATTGACGAAGGAGTTACGTCTTGGTCATAGACTGATTCAAGGTTTAAGTCTGGAAAGGTTCTCCCTTTCTCGAAGGTAATATTTCAATTACTACTTTACTGAATTCAAAACTAAACACGAATTCCTATGAGGAATAAATTAGTCATTTATCTAAAATTCTCACTTCGATAGTTTTTCTGAATTTTATCGTTATCATCTTAGAGAATATGAAACGGTAAAATTTTCTTTCCCATAGTATTTTCTTAATTCATTTACCCATTTTCATGGGATTTAAACAAGGATTAAAGAGAACTCTTGTTTTAATATAAAAATTATGTATGCATCTATTTATGCTGCATGAAATCCAACTTCTATGGAAATAACATTTTTATATAAAAGAAAAATACTTTTATGCATCTATTTATGCATAAAAATCCATATTGGTGAAAGCAACACTTTTACAATAAAGAAAAAATTCTTTTATGCATCAATTCATGCATAAAAATCCATTTTGGTAAAAGTAACAATTTTATAATAAAAATATTCTTTTATGCATCTATTTATGCATAAAAATCCATTTTGGTGAAAGTAACACTTTTATAGGAAAAACAAATTCTTTTATGTATCTATTTATGCATAAAAATCCATTTTGATGAAAGTAACACTTTTATTAAAAAAAATTCTTTTATGCATCTATTTATGCATAAAAATCCATTTTGATGAAAGTAACACTTTTATAATAAAAAAATAATCAATATGCATCTTTCTCTGCATAGAATTTAATTTTAATGAAATCACTCTTTTATAATTAAAAAATTTAATTAGTATGCATCTTTCTATGCATAGAATTTAAATCTAATAGAAATAACACTTTTGTAATAAAAATATTTATACTATGCATAGAATGAAAATGACACTTTTAGAATACACAAACGATAGAGATTATTCTTTTAGAATAATAAAAAATGAAACTTATTTCACAAAATTTTAGAAAATTTTGCCATAACCTCCTTTGTATGGCTGACCATTTTGCAATTTTTCCTACTTTAAAATTACTTAAAAATTATCCCCAATTGGTTTTAAGCACTCTAACTAATCAATTTTCACTTTTAAAAGAGAAACAATATGAAAAGTTTAACTCCAACTATTAGATCACTTAACTAGGATAAAGAAGGGCTGATTTTAAGAATGAGAGAGGGGGAAAGCCTTTCCAGTAAGGCATAGCATCAGATTATCATTTTAAGATTAAAAAAATTTAGAAAACCATTAAAAGAATAAGAAAAAGTAGGATTTCTAACCTACATGAAATTCTAGAAGCTTTCCTTTGGCTTGATGGTTTGAGGGTTCTACTCTTGTTTGCAACAAGAGTGGCCACCAAATCTTTAGAAGAGGGAATGGTCAAAAACTAGTAAATTATTAAGAAATTCACTGTTCTTGGCTCTTGGGAGGAGTAGAGTAACAGTGCATAAAACACTATTAAGCTTCAACAAAGGGGGAGGCTTCTAATTATAGGAAAAAATGAGCTCCTAGCCAAGCAAACTGATTTTAGAATTTTTCACATCAGTTTGGTCAATTTTAAACCATTTTTTGGTCGGTTTAGCTTACTTTTTTGGAACTAGAATTTAATTAGGAGAGAGGAGAGATGAAATATCTCAATTTTTGATAATTTAAAACTCCAGCACACATGTGAAGTAGGTACCTCATTCATGAGGGGGGGAATTCCCATTGTGAGGTGCCAAAATTCCATTTTCTTAGTATTCCTTTGGTCCTTAGTCCACTCTTCATCTTATGTGAGTATTTACTCATCTTTGGGGGGGATTTTCTTTATTTCTTCTATTTATCTTCTCCACACATTTGGATGAATCTGATTTACCCCTCAAAACCTTAATTTAAAATTTTGAGAAAATCTGGACCCCTAGGATACAGATTATACTTGATTTCTAATGCAGCTTCCGAGAATCTTTTTGAACTTCTGTTTCGGGGAAACTTATTTTAATAAGAAGAGATATTTTTCCATCTAGAAGTATTCAAAATCTGAATAACCTCCCTCTAGAATATTTTCTCTCTCTAGGCCAAAACAGGTAGAAACAAGTTCTTTTATATTTCTGAAGAGGGATTTGATTACAGGGGAAGATGCTGGACATCTTGAGAGGCTGGGGATTTTCTCATCTCGCAAACTGGGGGTAATCCCACAATAGTTTGGCTTCTTTCTGCCAGGTGGAATCTTTAAAAGAATAGAACTTCCATTTGACCAATAATTCTCTCAGAATTTTGTTCCTGAGAACCTTTTCTCGAACATCGAGAATTTCTTGAGGTTAAAGTTCCATCTGCCCAGAAGTTAATATTTCATCATTAAGCACATGATTCGGTCTTGGTACATACTTTTTAAGAAGGCTGACATGAATTTATGTACTTTGAGATGAGGAGGCAAAAGAAGCTCGTAGGCTAAGTCACCTACTTTCTTTGTTGTAATCAGATATGACCCACAATATCTGGGGAATAACTTCTTGTACTTCCCAAGAGATAGAGAACTTCTTTTGGGGCGTACTCGAATGAATACCATATCTGCTTCTTTGAATTCTCTGTCTGTCCTCTTCTTATGTGCATATAACTTCTCTATCTGTCCTGGGGCAGCTTTTATATCTTTGCGAATTGCCTGCATCTGCTGCTCCATGTCATCAAGCACCTATCTGGACATCTCAACCCTAATCAATGGGTCGAACCAAGTTAATGGAGTTAAGCAATCTTTTCCATATAGAGCTTTGAAAGGGCTCATCCCAACACTTCGGTGATGATAAGAAGCATTGTAGGCGAACTCGACTAGGTGTAGATAGCTTAGCCACTTCTTGGGTTCCCTGCCCATAGCATGACCGAAGTATATCTTCGATTACTTGGTTTACCCTTTCTATTTGACCATCGGTCTCAGGGTGGTAAGCTATGCTAAGATCCAAGAAAGTTCCTACTGCTTCCAAAAATGCAGTCCAAAATCTTGACGTGGATTTGGGATCTCGACGATCACTTACTATTCTTCGGGGTAGGCCATGCAATCTGAAGATTTCCTTGAGGAACACTCTGGACACATCCACTGTAGTGTAGGTTTCTTTTACTGGAATCAGATGGGCAACTTTGGTTAGTCTATCAATAACTACCACGAAGATGGAGTTGTAACGTGATTGCACACTGAAGGTAATCCAGTAATAAAATCCATACTAATAAATTCCGACTTCATCTGGGGGATGTCTAATGGATGTAACTTCCCAAGCATTTTTACTCTCTCAGCTTTGACTTTGTGACAGGTCAGACATTGACGTACATGATTAAGAACATATTTTTTAGACCAGGCCAAAAGAATCTTTTCTTCACAGACATGTAGGTTTTGATGAAACTTGGATGTCTTGCAATAAGGCTTTCATGGGCTTCATTCAGAATTTGACCCTTGGTTCCCTCATCATTGGGAAGGCATAGCCTACAATTATAATACAAAATTCCATCATCCACGCTGTACCCTTGAACTCGGTCAACTCCTATGGAGTTTTGCTTTCCTGCATAAGTAGGGTAGCAATAGGGCCAAAAACATTATCATGCATGGTCTTCTCTCTTTCTTCAATAATCAAAGGATTTGACACTATAGTAATTGCAAACAAGGAGGCTTTTTTGCTGAGGGCATCTGCTATCACATTTTCTTTGCCTGGGTGGTACTTGATTTCAAAATCAAATTCCTGCAGGGTCTGCATCCACCTTCTTTGGCGCATGTTGAGATCCTTCTGAGTGAAGATCCACTTTAAACTCTCATGATCTGTCATCAAAGTGAATCATTGACCCAGTAGGTAATGTCTCCACAACTTTAAGGCATATACTACTGAAAGTAGTTCCAAGTTGTGGACATCATAATTCCTCTCATGCGTTTTGAGTATTCGAGATTCATAGGCCACTGCATGACCTTCGTGCATGAGTGTACCTCCCAGGGCAAAACCACTGGCATCAGTTACTACCTCAAACGGTAGAGAGAAATATGGCAGCTTCAAAATGGGATTGGTTACCAAGGCGGCCTTCAGCTTATTAAAAGCACTCTGGCACCTCGCATACCATTAAAACGGAATATTTTTCTTGAAAAGATTTATCAGGGGGAAGCTATGAGAGCATACTTTGGTATAAAAATTCTATACCAACTAGTCAATCCCAAGAATCCTCTGACTTCTTTCACTGTCTTTGGTTCACGCCAATCTATGACTACTTGGACTTTAGTGGAATCTAGAGGAATTCCATCTTTGGATACCAGAAAGCCCAAGTATTCAACATGGTCAGCAGAGAAAGTGCATTTTCTCTTTTTTGCAACAAAGAGTTGGTCCTTTCTTATAATCTCAACAAGAACTTTTCTGACATGAGCTTTATGGTCAGCTGCATTCTTTGAGTAAATCAGAATATCATCAAAGAAAACAAGAACAAAATCATCCAAGTATTCTCTGAGAATGTCTTGCATTAAGCGATTGAATGTCGCTGGGGCATTTGTCAATCCAAACGACATGACAGTGAATTCATAATGCCCATACCAAGTATTGATGGTGGCTGTTTTCGGGATCATTAATCCTGATATGATAATACCTTGATTTGAGATCTATCTTCGTGAAGATCTGGGCTCCACTAAGCCTGTCAAGAAGCTCATCAATTCTAGGAATAGGATACTTATTCTAGCTGATTGAGACCTCTGTAGTCCACACAGAGTCTTAGCGTTCCATCTTTCTTTTCCTGAAAGAGAACTCACACACCCCAAGGTGAAACACTGGGTCTTATAAATCCTTGTTCCAACAGTTGTCTAAGTTGTTCCTTGAATTAGATGGCTTCAAGAACTGGCATTTTGTACGTGCGCAAGGCTACTGGCTGAGCTCTGGGGGTCAATTCTATCACATGATCTACTTCCCAGAATCAGAGGCATCTTTGTTGGCTTTGTTGGGAAAAAATCATCATAATCACTTAACCATTCAGGTTCTTTAGCTTTTAACTTTGAGTCTACCGCATTCATTTTGACAAGATAAATGCGCTGCTTCTTTCTAAGTCCTTTTAGTGACTTAGAAGCTTTTACTAACTAGAGGCTTAGGGATACTAAAATTCCAGTTCCTTGAACTTTATTGCCGTGAAGGTCACAGAAGGAAATGGTTCCATTATGACAGTGAATGTCAGCTTGATTTTTATGGAGCCAATCCATTCCAAGGATCCCGTCAAAAACTCCCAAAGGTATAACTCTGAACTGACAGTCAGTTAAATTCCCATCTAGATTGAATTGAGTCTCAATTTGAGTGAAAAGATTATTCCCCCTTGCTGATTCAACTTGCATAGGTTTCCCTGATTTTTGTTCTAAGAGTAGCTTATGCAAGCATCCTGGGGAAATGAGAGAATGAGTACTGCCTGAATCTGTCAAAAGCTTAAAAGGCTTACCCTGACACTCGGTTGGAGTATGGATGACGGAGAATTGACGGTTTTGGCCCTTGGTTTTCAGTTGCAGCATAGATATGTCCTCTTTCTTATTCCATTACCTCTGCTATTGTGATTGCTCTAGCTGCTCCAGTCTGAGGAGGAACTCTTTCTCTTTGGTTGCCCTAGTTCTGGGAAGGAGTTCTAAGGCTACTCTGGATAGAGGCAAATGGCTGAGCTGGAGTTCTCCTGGGATTTCCCTGATTTGGGCAAGATGGACCTTGATTTGACTGATAGGAAGGGGCTGGTCTCTGCACTCTCTCGGGCCTTGACTTCCCTGTCCCTTTGACATGGCAAGAGTTGGGCAGTCTTTTAGCTGGTGACCAAAACCTTGACATCCAAAACACCAGTTCTCACTTTTGAGCTCATCCCTCTGAATCCTTGAAATAGGTGGGGCTCGTGAGAAAGTGTTATGTGGGAAGGGTCTTTCTTCACTTTTGAATCTCCCAGTATCCTGATTCTGAATTGGGCCTTGCTGGGGAGACATCCTTTAAAAATGTTGACTCATAGTCTACATAGGTGTTTTGTTACATGTATATAGTGTGACAACTCTGCTATGCTATGTTACATTTATATAATGTGACCATGCTAGGAATGCTACATAGAGAGCCTTATTTGGCTATGGACATTTGATTGGATAATATGTTGATGTGGCTATCCCCTATGAATGAATGCTAATGTTGTCTTATTGTTATTGTAAAAAAACCACTACTTGGCTTCAAATGGAGTATTAAGGAGTCCTTAGGACTCTTATGAACTAGCTAAGCTAAAGCTTTGGACTATTACTACTTCTTCTGAGCACTTTAGTATAAAGTAAATTTATAGAAATGACTTTGCATGCAACTATAGTACAAAGTAAATCCCTCTCTCTCTCTCTCTCTCTCTCTCTCTCTCTCTCTCTCTCTCTCACTCTCACTCACACACACACACACACACACACACACACAGAGTAGAGATTGAAAAATATTTCTTTGCTTATCCAAAAAAACCCTAATTTCACTCCTATAATCACAAACCTAGTAAATCCAAACACAATCCTCCCCAATGAGGCTCTTATACCAAAACAAAGAAAAGGGATCTAAGGAGAGAATCAAAGAATTAGAATGTTATCAAGGTTAACGATATAATGGTACTCTGATTATAATTGACTAGACATAATTATTAACGATATAATGGCACTCTAATTATAATTAACTAGACATAATTTGTGAGTTGAAAACTCAACCACACATGTGAAATAGGTGGCTCCTTCATGAGGAGAACTCCCCCACACTAAGGTGTCAAAAATGTATCATTTCTTCTAAATATCTCTTCTTTTTTAACTAATAACCTTGTCCTTAGTCAACTCTTCATCTTATGTGAGTATTTACTCATTTTTGGGGGGATTTCCTTTTATTCTTCAATTTATCTCTTTCTCCCTACATTTGGATTAATCTAATTGGTCCATAGGAACCTTCATTCAAAAATTTTAAAAAAATCTAGACCCTTAGGCTAAGGTCCTTTTTACCTGATTTGAGTTTATTCCAATTGCACATTGGAAATTTCTTTTTGAATATCTGTTTCAGGAGAAACCATTTTAGACACTAGGAGGATTTTTATATCCAAAAATATCTCAATTTTGAATTACCTTCCTCTAGACATTTTCTCTCTCTAGGCCAAAACAGGGTAGAACAGGATCTTTCTTTTATTTCAGAGAGGGGAATAATTATAAGATCAAAAGGGGAGGTTTTTACACCTGCACACATCAAAAGCCAGAGGGAGGAATCTTACATCCTACCCCACTTAAAAAACGCGAGATGTCCTCATGTCAGAGAATTATTTTCCTTAAGATCCACTGATTCTGGGGTTCCTTATAGTCTGGTTAACCCAACAGAATCCTGGGATAGAGATCCCTTATATAAAACTCATCATTAGATAATAATTCACTCAGATCGTAACATTCAAATCCTTATCACAATAATGGTCCATTAGACCGAATTTTCTATCTGAACAGTCCTTCATGGAAATTTTCAATTATACAGATTTTTAATTTGACATCCCTTAACTTGATCCACTGGGTCAAATGTTAACAGCAGCAATCTGCCAGCACAATCCACTAATCTCATAGTGATTTGCTGAAGTCATTAAGGTCATTCCAGCTACGAACATCATCATAGGGACTCATCCCATTCATCCTCATTGTGGTTTTGCTTAGTTTATTACATTTCAACCAAAATTTAGGAATCTTCATTTTTCAATCAAAATTCAAATCAACTCATCAATTCTCAACCAAAATTTAAAATCATATCATCCACATTCGAATTCATCATCTGGATACTATTAATGCTTATAATTTCAAGTCTTAGATTTACTCGTATATACTGCCAGTAAAGATGTAAGATCCCACTGCCTCCTCTACGCATCGGATTCTCGGATGGTAGCAGCGAAAGTAGCTTCCTCTTGCACGGGGAAAGGTTTCTCACTCGAGGCCTCACCCTCGAATGTCCAGGCACGAGACTAAGCTGGTGGTCATTCCGAAAATCCAAACCGGGAAAATTTCCCATACCCGAAAAGCGGGGATGATTTTTCTATGCATAGAATAAAAATAACACTTTTAGAATACACAAGTGGTGGGGATTACTCTTTTTGAATAATAAATGATAAAACTTATTTCACAAAATTTAAGAAAATTTTGCCATAACCTCCTTTGTATGGCTGACCATTTTTCAATTTTTTCCATTTTCAAGTTACTTAGAAATTATCCCAAATGGTTTAAAGCATTCTAAACTAATCAAATTCCACTTTTTGAAGAGAAACAGTATGAAAAGTTTAATTCTAACAATTTGATTACACATCTAGGATTAAAAAAGGCTGAGTTCAAGAATGAAGAGAGGGGCAAAGACTTTCCAACAAGGCATAGCATCATTTTTCATTTTAAAGAAAACAAAAATTAGAAAACCATTAAATGGAATAAAGAAAAAGTAGGATTTCTAGCTTACACGAATTTTTGTGAGATTTCCTTTGGCTTGATGGTTTGAGGGATTTACTCTTGTTTGCAACAAGAGTAGATCCCTTTGGCTTGATGGTTTGAGGGATCTACTCTTGTTTCCTTTGGCTTGATGGTTTGAGGGATCTACTCTTGTTTGCAACAAGAGTGGCCACCAATTCTTTTTAAGAGGAAATGGTTAAAAACTAATGAATTATCAATAAATTCACTGTTTGGCTTTGAGGAGGAGTAGAGTAATAGTGCATAAAACACTTTTAACCATTTACAAAGGGGGAGGCTTCATTTATAGGAAAAATTTAGCCTCTAACCAAGCAAACTGATTCTTGAATTTTCCAGATCAGTTTGGTCAACTATTTGACCATTTTTTGGTCAGTTTAGCTTACTTTTTGGATCTAGTTGAAGCAGGAGAGAGGAGAGATAAAAATATCTAATTATTTGTGAGTTTAAAACTCAACCACACATGTGAAATAGGCGGCTCCTTCATGAGGGGAATTCCCCCACACTGAGGTGTCAAAAATGCATCATTTCTTCTAAATATCTTTTCTTTTTTAACTAATAACCTTGTCCTTAGTCAACTCTTCATCTTATGTGAGTATTTACTCATTTTTGGGAGGGATTTCCTTTTATTCTTCAATTTATCTCCTCCCTACATTTGGATTAATCTAATTGGTCCATAGGAACCTTCATTCAAAAATTTTAAAAAAATCTAGATCCTTAGGCTAAGGTCCTTTTTACCTGATTTCACTTTATTCCAATTGCACATTGGAAATTTCTTTTTGAATATCTGTTTCAGGAGAAACCATTTTAGACACTAGGAGTATTTTTATATCCAAAAATATCTCAATTTTGAATTACCTTCCTCTAGACATTTTCTCTCTCTAGGCTAAAACAGGGTAGAACAGGATCTTTCTTTTATTTCAGAGAGGGGAATAATTATAAGATCAGAAGGGGAGGTTTTTACACCTGCACACATCAAAAGCCAGAGGGAGGAATCTTACATCCTACCCCACTTAAAAAACGCGAGATGTCCTCATGTCGCAAAATTAGAGGAGAACTATTTTCCTTAAGATCCACTGATTCTGGGGTTCCTTATAGTCTGGTTAACCCAACAGAATCCTAGGATAGAGATCCCTTATATAAAACTCATCATCAGATAATAATTCACTCAGATCGTAACATTCAAATCCTTATCACAATAATGGTCCATTAGACCGAATTTTCTATCTGAACAGTCCTTCATGGAAATTTTCAATTATACAGATTTTTAATTTGACATCCCTTAACTTGATCCACTGGGTCAAATGTTAACAGCAGCAATCTGCCAGCACAATCCACTAATCTCATAGTGATTTGCTGAAGTCATTAAGGTCATTCTAGCTACGAACATCATCATAGGGACTCATCCCATTCATCCTCATTGTGGTTTTGCTTAGTTTATTACATTTCAACCAAAATTTAGGAATCTTCATTTTTCAATCAAAATCCAAATCAACTCATCAATTCTCAACCAAAATTTAAAATCATATCAACCACATTCGAATTCATCATCTGGATAATATTAATGCTTATAATTTCAAGTCTTAGATTTACCTGTATATACTGCCGTAAGATCCCACTGCTCCCTCTGCGCACCAGATTCCTGGATGGTAGCAGTGAAAGTAGCTTCCTCTTGCGCGGGGCAGGGTTTCTCACTCAGGGCCTCACCCTCGACGAATGTCCGAGCACGAGACTAAGCTTGTGGTCCTTCCGAAAACCCAAACTAGGAAAATTTACCATACCCAAAAGGCAGGGACGATTTCACCATTTTGAATTACTTAACGAATCTTTAGAACCCGAATCTTAATAAAATTGATTAATAGGAATACATTTAGAACTCGAATAGTTAAATAGTAACCTAAAGACTTCTCTAATGAATAGATCAACGGCTGCGCTTGATTCAATCAGGAAAAAAGCGTTGATTCCTTCAAGTTAAGTCTGTAATAGTTTCCCTTCTATCTGGTTTAATCAGATGAAGGTTAGTTCAATATCTTGACCTCAGTGGGTCTCAACTTAGTTTCAGATCGGTGGTGGGTGATTTGAGTATAGATTACTGAACTGGTCACATTGTCTTTTCTTGAAACTGATGAAGGAGTTACGTCTAGGTCATAGTCTGATTCAGGGTTTGAGTCTGGAAAGGTTCTTACTAGGTATTTCACTGACGTAAATGAAAACATGTGAACATGTTAATAACATATGTCAATAACACAAAAAATCTTGTGATCACATGTTATATTCACAAAGCTTTCACAAGGGCCTTAAAAAATTATCTTTGTCGGGCATAAAAAATCTTCTTAGGTGGCCACTGACCTGCTATTATGTGAAGATGGTAACATGAGAACATGTGAATAGCTTATTCCCATGTGTAGCCAAGCTTTTAAGGGGTTCCCAAATGGCAAGTGACCTGTTATTTTGTGAACGGTAACATGAGAACATGTGAATAACTTGTTCACATTTGTTATTATCACAAAAAATCTTGTGATCACGTGAATATTAAATCCTTGGTTCTTATTGAATTATCTTTATTGAAGATTAGTATTTCAATTACTACTTTACTGAATTTCATTCATTGAGTATTTTGCTTAACTAAATTCAAAACTAGACACAAATTCCTATGAGGAATAATTTAATCATTTATCTAAAATTTCGACTTGGATAGTTTTTTTGAATTTTCTCATTATTATCCTAAAGAATATGAAATGGTAGAATTTTCTCTCACAAAGTATTTTCTTATTCATTTTCCAATATTCATGGGATTTAAACATAGGATTAAAAGAACTCTTATTTTGATATAAAAATTCTGTATGCATCTATTTATGCATAAAATCTAACTTCTACAGAAATAATTCTTTTATATAAAAGAAAAATCCTTTTATGCATCTACTTATGCATAAAAATTCAATATTAGTGAAAGTAACACTTTTATAATAAAAAAATTTCTTTTATGCATAAAAAATAATATTGATTAAAGTAACACTTTTATAATAAAGAAATTATTCTTTTATGCATCTATTTATGCATAAAAATCAATATTGCTGAAAGTAACACTTTTATAATAATAAAAAATCTTTTATGCGTCTATTTATGCATAAAAATCAATATTGATGAAAGCAACACTTTTATAATTAAAAAAAAACTTTTAAGAATCTATTTATGCATAAAAATCAATATTGATGAAAGTAACACTTTTATAATAAAGAAAATTCTTTTATGCATCTATTTATGCATAAAAATAAATATTGATGAAAGTAACACTTTTATAATTAAAAAAATATTCTTTTATGCATCTATTTATGCATAAAAATCAATATTGATGAAAGTAACACTTTTATAATAAAAAAAATTCTTTTATGCATCTATTTATGCATAAAAATCAATATTGATGAAAGTAACACTTTTATAATTAAAAAAAACTCTTTTATGCATTTATTTATGCATAAAAATCAATATTGATGAGAGACACTTTTATAATAAAAAAACCTTTTATGCATCTATTTAATGCATAAAAATCAATATTGATGAGAGTAACACTTTTATGATAAAAAAATTAATCAATATGCATCTTTCTATGCACAGATATTAAATCTAATGAAAATCACTCTTTTATAATAATAAAAATAATCAATATGCATCTTTCTATGCATAGAACTTAATTCTATTGAACATAACACTTTTAGAATAATTATTTTTCTACTATGCATAGAATCAAAATGACACTTTTAGAATATACAAACGATAGGGATTACTCTTTTAGAATAATAAAAATTAATACTTATTTCACCAAATTTTAGAAAATTTTACAATAACCTACTTCGTAGCTGACCATTTTTTAAATTTTCCTATCTTAAAATTACTTAAAAATTATCCCCAATTGGTTTTAAGCACTCTAAACTAATCAATTTTCACTTTTAAAAGAGAAATAATATGAAAAGTTTAATTCCAACATTTATATCACTTAACTAGGATAAAGAAGGGCTGATTTTAAGAATGAGAGAGGGGGAAAGCCTTTCCAGCAAAGCATAGCATCAGATTATCATTTCAAGAATGAGAGAGGGGGAAAGCCTTTCCAGCAAAGCATAGCATCAGATTATCATTTCAAACAAAATAAAATTAGAAAACCATTAAAAAAATAAAGAAAAGGTAAAATTACTAACTTACATGAATTCTGGGATCTTTCCTTTGGCTTGATGGTTTGAGGGTTCTACTTTTTTTTGTAATAACAAGAGTGGCCACCAGTTCTTTAGAAGAGGGAATGGTAAAAAACTAGTGAATTATTAAGAAATTCACAGTTCTTGGCTCTTGGGAGTAGAGTAACAGTGCATAAAACGCTATTAAGCTTCAACAAAGGGGGAGGCTCTTGGGAGGAGTAGAGTAACAGTGCATAAAACACTATTAAGCTTCAACAAAGGGGGAGGCTCTTGGGAGGAGTAGAGTAACAGTGCATAAAACACTATTAAGCTTCAACAAAGGGGGAGGCTTCTATTTTCCTGTTGATAAATTCTGAGAGTCTTTAGGAAATTTTAAATAAACCAACACTCCTGGTTCAAAAGACTAAGGTAAGCGTCCTCTATCAGCATAAAACCGTGCCCTATTCTGAGCACTCCTGATAGAATCCCGAGGTTTGGTCAGCATTTCTTGCATATCACGCAAGAAATCCCTCGATGCATCAAGCTCAATGTCCTTAAGACTAACATCAATAGGTACCCTGGATTGATACCCATACAAACCAGTAGACATATATGTTTAGAACTATTATAGGCAAATTCCATCATTGGAAGATACTTTTTCCAATTTGATGGTTTTCTAGAGACATATGCACGAATCATATCCTCTACAATCTAATTCACACGCTATGTTTGCCCATTAGACTGCGGATGATCAGAGGAACTCATACACTCAAAGTTGTTTCCAATTTCTTGAAAACTTCCTTCCAAAAATTAGCCGTGAACTTAGAGTCCCCATCGCTCACAATATCAAAAGGTAGACCATAATATATTCTAAACAGTTGCTCGACAAATTGGTAAGCCAATTTTGAAGCTTTAACTATTATCTTTGTGGGTAAAAACCTAGCCATCTTTATCAAGCCATCTTTATCAATCTATCCACAACTACCCAAATGGCATCGTGACCCCTTCTGGTACGTGAGAGTCAAGTATTGAAATCCATGGAAATACTTTCCCACTTTCTAGATGGAATATTCAAAGGATGTAATAATCTAGTAGATTTAAGGTGTTCACCCTTGTTTATCTGACATTGATGACATCGGACCACATAACTCTGAATAAAATCTTTCATTTTTGGCCAATAAAATGTTCTTCTAACTAAAGCCAAGGTACGATGTATGCCAAGATGTCCTGCCAATTGTGCATCATGGCACTCAAATAGAATCCTTAACTTAATTTTCGGCACATCCGGCATGCAAACCTTATCGTTTCAGAATAAAAGATCATTCCGAATAAAAAATTGGTTGGCTTTTCCTTTCATGTTTTGATCTACTTCAGAGTTGGACCTTGATTTTGCCAAATTCCAATATTTTCCAAAGAAAATATATGTGTTGCATTTTTCCTTGAGTGAATCATACAAGTTATAAGTAATCTCAATGAAGCAAAGCTCATTAACTTCACCAATTTGACTCAACACATCAGCAATGAGATTCAAACTACCTTTCTTGTAATTAATCACATGAAATTGAAGTCTTGCATCAACTCAGCCCATCTATCTTTTCTACCCTTTAAGTCTGGTTGATCACAAATATACTATAGGGTTGTTGCAAGATCAGGGTGTCCAGTTTTATCCAGTTTATGCTGGACTGGGACAATGCTTGGAGAGCAAGTTTTGGGGGGCAAGGTACTTAAAATGAGATCAAGCAAATAATAGAAAATACGCTTGCCCTTAAGTTAACCCAATATAACTTAAATTAATATAAATTAATCTAATTAATCAAAATTAATAAAAAATATGATGAAATGATAAAAAAATGATCTTTCCATACTTAGAGTGATCCAATTTATTTTTCCTTAGATGCACCATTACAAGCACACTAGTCCCTATAGGTTTTATATGATTCACATCAAAAATGTAATTTTACTAATTAGATTATTAATATTTGCAGGCCTTCTGATAGTCTGGAAGAATTTTGAAAAAGAGATCATTAAAAATCCAACCATAAATTGGGACCCGTAAAGACTGGTGATCTGTCAAGACCATAAATTGGGACCCGTAAAGACAATGTATCCATGTCTTTAAAGCATAAATGATTGCATACAACTCTTTCTCTTGAACTGGGTACCTAGTATGTGCATCATTGAGTTTCTTACTCTCAAAGGCCGCAGGCTTCCATCCTGGAACAAAGTTGCACCTACCACAAAATCACTAGCATCGGCCTCAACAATGTAAGGTCTACTAGGATCTGGCAAGGCTAACACAGGTTCATCTCAAACTTTGTTTTTCGAAATCTCAAAAGCCTCCTGTAGCTTATCATTCCACACAATTGGAGAATTAGACCTCTTATTTTTACCTTTAAGAAATTGGTAAAAGGTACAGTCAACTTCAAATAATCCTTAATAGATTTTTAAAGAAATTCCACAAAACCTAAGAAAGAGCTTAACTGATTGACCGTACAAGGAACTAGCCATTCCAAAACCTTTTGGAGCCGCTCCGAATATATACTCAAGCCATCCTGAGAGATCTTATGACCTAAGTATAACAATTCCTTTTTAAAGAAATCACACTTAGATAATTTACAATACAGATTTTCCTTCCTGAGCCTTCCTAGAAACTCTCATGCTCATCCAAAGTTTTGTTGTATATCAATATATCATCTAAGAAGAAAACTACCACACACATTTTCCTAACAGATCTCGAAATATATCATTCATCATCTATTGGAAAGTTGTTGGTGCACTGGTGAGACTAAAGGGTAACACTAAAAATTCATAATGGCCATATCTTGTCCCCTAAAAGCAGTTTTAGGCACATGTTCCTTTGCTATACGGATCTGATGAACTAGTTTGCAAGTCAAGCTTTGTAAAATACTTAGCTCCATGCAACCTATCAATAAGATCATTTGATCTAGAAAATGGGTATCTATTTTTAACCTTGTTAAGATGTTTGTAATTAATACACATCCTCCAGGTACCTTGATCCTTTTTCCTAATCAAGAGAACTGGTGCACCCAAAGGAGACTTACTTGGTCTAATTTGACCCATCCTCAAATATTCAGCTAGTTGTTTGGGTGCCTCATCCTCCTTAGATTGGCTAAGCCGATACCCAGAGGAATACTAATAGGTTCCGCCCTTGGTACTAGCTCTATTTTATGGTCCACCTCTCGTTTAGGAGGTAATCCATGAGATAACTCATCAGGAAATACATCTTGAAATTCACTTTTAATGGAACTTAACACTTTACTTTCCTAAAAATCTAAAGAAATATTGCTTACATCAAAATGAACACATAAAGACACTAGATCCATAACCAACTGGAAAACTTCATAGTTAAACATATCTTCCATTAATTCCAGCTCATTTTGATAAAAGTTTTCTTGGGTGGTACAACAATGTTTCCTTTAAGAACTACTAGGCTTCCATTGTGAAGGAAATACATCAAATGTTTGACCCAATCAAAAGAAAAATTATTGTTTATGCTATGGAATCATTCCATTCCCAAAATTATATCTACATGACCCAAGCTCATGACATGGAAATCAAGCCTATCTGAGTATAACTGGATGTCTAACGGTAGTTTTGACACCTTCTTATCCCGAAATTGGACTTGTCCTCTAACCATCTTGACCTTGTACAAGTGATCATTTAGCATGGCTTCCAGCTTCATCCCCTCTATGCCACAATATTGTCAATAAAATTGTGAGTACTACCAGGATTAAACAAAATATGAACCTGATGTCCTTTCACAGAGACATAAACAGGAAATAACTTGTTTGGACCATAAACGTCTTTACTGAAAAAAGTACAATCTGAACATTAGGTTCCTTCAAGATGCATAACATTGACTTCAGAGAATTTACCTCCTTGAAGTTCTGTAATGTGTACAGATTTCTCCGGTATGAAATTTTTTGGTGCTGCCTTTTGACCAGGTGCCGAAGTTGTTGTAGGTCCATTCAAAGGATAAAATTTCTTTGTATGTCCTTTCTCCTTGCATTTAAAGTATATAAGATTTTCCTTACTCACAAACTTTGGTTTTTTGATGGCGTTGTCACCATTTTTTGGGTTTTGGTGTGAAAACCAATTTTCTTTTCTATCCATTGCTGCTTGAATAAGTGAATGTAGATTTCTTTTCACTTGATGCTAGTTTTGATGAATTGGTGCCAACCATTGTCTTGTGAAAAACCTGAGCAGCCTGAATAGCATCCTAAGTCGTTTTAACTTTGCACTTCTTCACCTCGTATTAATAATCACGAGATAAACCATTGATGAAAATACCACACAATGTATGATCATCAGACTTGGCTTTGGAAGGCAATTATCTAAACTTTTACACATAGTTATCAAAAGACTGATTAGCCGTGCTATTTTTAACTAGCTTGGTAATAACTTCGAATTCATCCTCACATTGGACAAACTCCTTGTTGAATTCATCTTCAAATCCTTGCCAAGTAGTGGGAATAGAATCTTCTTTAAGATCCTTCCACCAAGTTAAAGCTTTCCCCTTTAACAATCCCTGTGCCATCTAGAGTTTCTGTGCATCAGTGAAAGGGTGAAAAGCAAAGTGTGTAGTCCACGTGTTAAGCCAGGCATCCACACATTCTTATGTCTTCTTGTTCTTCTCCCCGCCATACACCTTTGGTGCAAAAGATAGAGCAACTTCTTTGGTACGAGTAGATGAGGTGGCTGGAAGAGCTTTCTGCAGAGTTAAGATCTGCACCTTACGTGATTTCATCTCATCATGGCACTTTGCTATTGTAGCCTCGAGACACTGTGTCACCCCCAAAAATTTTCTCTTTGCTACCGCCTCCTCTTCTTCTTTATGGAATTTAAGATCTTCCCTTCCATAATTGGGATGATCACTCATGTCATCGACATTATCATTGACCTAAAAGTCAATATGAGCCATGGTAGATGAGTTCTCTATGAATCTGGATTATACTTTTCTTTACCCGCCTCCTCTTCTTCTTTATGGAATTTAAGATCTTCCCTTCCATAATTGGGATGATCACTCATGTCATCGACATTATCATTGACCTAAAAGTCAATATGAGCCATGGTAGATGAGTTCTCTATGAATCTGGATTATACTTTTCTTTACCCTTCTCTTGACCCCTCTTGACCAAAAGTTTTAACAAATTAATTCACTAGAATCAACTACAATATGAAAAATGCTTCAATTAGCATTTGGTGGCTAGACATTGGTAAAAAAATCATGAAAACACCATCTAGAATCAATCCAAAATTATTAATACAAGGCACGCTCGCATTAATAGTATGCGAATAACCCGCATTTATCTAGTGTGAGTACATAAAAACGTACTAGAAACAAGAACTCTCGACGAGAAAAAAGAGCTACCATGATTTTTTCCTAATTTTCCCTATTTTTCTAGGGCCTCAAAATAGGCTAATTTCAAATTCCACCAAACTTTTCTTACGGCATACCAAACCACTATTTTTCCAAAAATAATTTAGCAATTGGATTTGCCAAATACCATTGATATTTTTAAATACCAATTTTTAGGATTTTAAAAAATAATTTCTAGAATATTCCTAATTTCTCCTGAGAATCCCATCGTTCATGAAATTTCCAATTCTGCCCGACAATTTTCAAATCCAATAAAAATTTACAATTTTAATGGATTTCCTACTTTTCTGGGAAAAAATAGATTTTTAAAGGAATTTGAAAGGTCATGGGCACCACCACATACCAATCACCAATCTCAAATTTTCAAGAAATTTAAAATAACCTTTGTCTAATTTTTTAGTAATTTTTAGTAAAATTTTAAAATTTTTAATTTACCCCAAACGCATTAGAATATGAACGGTCCAAAAATTTCGGAATCGCAATGCTCTTCCTAGAATATGGAAAGCCAACAGTTTCGGGAAAAAAAAAAGACAAAAAAATCGGAATGTGAAAGGTCAAAAGTTTCCCGAATCCGAAAGGTCAAAAAGTTTCTCGAAATTCAGAATGTCAATAGGTTTCCCGGAAATTGGAAAGCCAAAGGGCTCTAAGAAAGAATTTTCAGGAAAAAATTTTAGAGACGAAAAAAAATTCAAACCTCTTTTTTTTTCAAGCTTTTTTTTGAAAAGTTTACAAGGTTTTTTTAATTAAAAAAACTCATTTTTAACATTTTCAAAAAGCTTTAAATTAAAGTTTTTTTTAAAGCTTGAAACTAACAAATTTGGGCCCAACCTGCCTACAATGATTCCCCCCCACGCGCACGCGCATAAGCATGAGAGAGAGAGGAGGAGAGCTCCTCACTCCTTCCCTTCTTCTCCATTCCTACTTTCTCTCTCTCTCCACTCCTTCCTTCTCTGTTAACAGAGAGGAGGTTGATTGAAATTTTAATTAAACCTCCTTAATCATAATTATAACTTAATTATGATTAATGTTTAATCAAATTGTGCCTTCTTCTAAGAGGTGTTCACACACGCGGGAGAGAAAAATAGAAGGAAATTCTAGATTTTGAGGGAAGAAAAGAATTTTACGTGAACGAGAGAGAACCCAATGCATCAATTGGCTGCCCCACACTGCATTTCGCAAAAATTTGACTGAAAATTGATGGCATCTCCGTAGAAAACCCGCCAAATTGCATTAAAAATACATTTTTTATAATAAAAATGCTGTAAAAAATCCTAAATAATTAGGAAAATTTCCTAAAAATTGTACAAATTTAGGAAATTCATTCTACCTTGGAATAATATCCGTGGTAAAATGTGTGGTATTTTGGTAGAAATCCTATAAATGCTTATTTTAAACAAAGAAAAATAAAAAAAATTAGCATTGAACTCACAGAATTCCCCCGCATCGTTGATTCATCCATTGAAAGAAGAAACACGCATTCCAACCACCATATCGATGATCCACGTGCATAATCACCAAAACATACGAATAAAATAACATTTTTATTTAGTAAATATTAAAATTTACTTTAAAAAATGCTAAAAATTGGAATAAGAAAGAAAAAACAACAACAATTAACTAGAGATTGCTCTAATACCACTATTAAAACCTTAAGATCTCTCTAGATAATCATCATGGATAAACCAAGCAAAAACTCATCCACCCAACCAACCTAGAGCCCAAGTCATGCACACATGAATTACAATGAAATACCTCATACCCTAAACTTGATGTCCCATACCACCAAGAGGTATAACTCCAATTCAGTGGTACTCAGCTGTAGTATGAAATGGCAAGAGAGTAGATACAATCCTCTACACAAGAGAACATCCCTTGAGTGTGCCCCATGCCCCTATTATATAGAAGGGCCCTCAAGTGACTCTTGACTCTCCATTTCCCATGTGTGACCCTTGGATGCCTAACCCTAACCTCAACCCTTAAGGTTAGCCTTAACCCATGCTCCACTAGAGCTTGTTCCCGTGCTCCCATGCTCACAAGCCTAATGTGGGTTATGCACATATAATGTGCACATAACAATGGGATTACTCTAGCTTAAAGGGATTGCATCTGAGCTAGTTGTGGATAGAATACCTCTAGAACTAGAAACCATGCATAGAATATCCAATGGTATCCAAGACATGCCTTCTAGTATATGCACATAACAATGGGATTACTCTAGCTTAAAGGGATTGCATCTGAGCTAGTTGTGGATAGAATACCTCTAGAGCAAGAAACCATGCATAGAATATCCATGGTATCCAAGACAAGTGTAAGCCAAGGCCACACCATTGGGAAGCATCTCGCATCAACACGAGCTTTTTCCTAATGGTGTGGCCTTGGCCTACAAATGGCTTGGCTAATGGACATAAGCAAGGATAACACCATATTAGTGAATTTGGGAATTTCCCAATTCCCATTTTTGAATACTTAAAAAAGGGGACATGGATAACATGTTTGTAAGTTTCTCAAAACCCTATCATATGACCTATCGTTGGAAAGCGCTTGAAAAATGGAATCTAAAGAGCTATAAAGCGCTCATTTTGGATTAGTGGTGTTCAAGTTATGGTTAATCCAAACTTTTGACCACGTGTCCCAAACTTGTGGGAAATTCCCATATTCCCCAATATGGTGTTGGATGGGCTACCATGTGGATCTCATTTGCTTCTACCACTTATTTTTCCACGAGGAGGATAAATAACCACTTATTAGATAGGATGACACTATAAAGTTTCCAATGGGCTACCACACCTCCAAGAGGGAACTCAATGCATTCACCTAAAGAAGGAAGAGCAATACATCACAACTATCATAGGGCACTTACCAATGCTTTAAACTTAAGTTCCTTTGAGGCTTCCAAGCTCACTTGTTAAGCTCCAAACCTCCAAGCTCTACCTCCACATTGTCACCGTAGAGTCGCTCACTCCGTTGCCTAAGGCAATCACTCTCTCTGACTCTCCCACACCACAAGCATGAATCATACAAGCATGAAAGAGGCTCAAATGCTAGAATACTCTCTCTCAATCTCTCTTAAGACACAAGGAAGAGCTCTCAATAGCACAAAGGGGGATTGTGTATTTTCATAGAGAAAATGCCTTATATACATTTGGCCCTTATTCACACTTGGGCACCCAAAACTTACTTAACTAAGGACTTGGGTGGCCAATATCTCATAATGTACAACTTTTATAGTGCCTTTTCATAGCACTTATTAATGTCCTCAATTGGAGGAGCATACTTGTTAATCCAAAATGGGACTAACGTCCCCCCTACCTACCTAATGTAGGTTTTATCCTCAGAACCTGTTTTACTAAGGTCAAAAGACTTGGTCACCAAACTCATGATGGTAGAAGTTTTGGCATGATTAAATCTTTTTGAGGGTTCTTTTGAATACTAAGTGTGAACACCAGAACCCTATGTCCACCATGTCCTCAAATGTGACATGCATGTATGTAGGAAGACACCACAGACGATGATAATATAACATCATACCCCTGTCATGTCAAACTGCAGTTGTTCAGCTTCATATCCATCATATAGCTCTTTGGGTTAATCAACCAGGACCTCAAGCAATTTTTAAAATCTAACACTGGTGGCTATGATTGTTGGGTCTGGGATATGACATCATGCCTATATCCATCCACCCAAGTGAGCATCTTTTTTCTTTGCTCCTGTATGTCTATAAAGGTTGCTCGCATGAAGATTGGGAAATTACAAAAGACATGCGAGTCGTGTTGCTTGGCCTCCTGAAACTCTAGTGGAGTCCATCTTCTCTTTAGTGGCATGTAAAATGGGTCAACTCATTGAGTTGGTGGCACACACTATAGATATGGCTGTATTCTAGAATTGTTAAGAATTTCTTTCTCCAGTCTGGTTGTATTCCAGAATCTTCTAATTTGGGATGTGCATCATCATCTGCGATGATAGCGGCATAGCCCCCTCGTGTGTGGACTGGTTGAGCTTTTCTTTACCTGTGAAAGTAATAACTGATCATGAAGGTAATGATTCAGATTTCTAGCAGGTCGGCCAATTGTGGATTGGCTAATTTTGTCTACCGTGCCACATTAGACCACAATGTACCCTTTCCAGCCAAAGGGAGTAGTTCTTCTAGATCTTGGCGAGGTGCTCGTAGAGGGTGTGGTACATAAGGCTATTTTGTCCGTGTGACCTTGAAGTAGGCCTCATATAGAATTCTTTGAGTTGGATCAAATGGTGTTATTTGCATTAACACCTTGAACACCATCTTCGGCTTTAACAATGGATTTCTAGCTCAAATGAAGCCTTCATATTCTGCACCAGACAATGACTTCGAAACTGTATCATCAGTAAAAGCTTCAATATTGTCTTGGGGAATAGTATGGTGTACCTCCTGACACTCATCACCTAAAGCATCACCTAGTGCAACTTTAAATCCTTGATTAGCATTTGATTGTTCTACAAAAGTACAAGTCAACAAGTTCTCACAACTTTGATTCATAGACTCGTCTTTTCTTCTTTAACATCATTAACTTTTGCATCTACATTATGTGCTCCATGCTTGCTTTTCTTCTTGTGCATCATTAACCTCTGCATCTACATTATGTGCTCCATGCTTGCTTTTCTTCTTTAGCATCATTAACCTCTGCATTTACATTATGTTCCCCATGCTTGCTTTTATGCTCATGATTATTCTTTCTACCCTACTTCGTTGTTGAAAGTAATTGAGTAGCAAAGCTACCCAACACACACATTGTACTATGAAGGTAGGGTGGCACCTACACTGTAACTAGAGAAATAAAGAGCCACCTAAGTGAATTCCCTTGAATTTCCGTAGCCTAAAAATTCTAGTGCACACTCCAAGGGAGAATTAATTGGAATACGTGACCTAGAGTGGTTCAATGTCTATAAAAACTAATTAGGGGCCAATAAAAGAGACTTCAAGAATAATTACATATTAAATACTAGGTAGGAATAAGTATATAAGGGCCTTGGACCATTGAATGACATCAGGATTTAATGATGCTCATAACTTGAGGTTTCACTCTTTAGTGCATGGTAGGTGGTATCCTAGTACATTCACTCCTCCTATCGTAAAATTATAGGGCATCTGTTGCATGACGAATGAAGATGAATACAAGGATGCAACAAAAAAGACACTTAGGGCTCTTGAAAAGAGTTCCAAGTTGTGGATGAGTGTGGAAGTGGGTTTGACAATAATCCCACATGGGAACTTTTGGGAGTTTTAGAGTTTTTGTATAAAAAGTGGCTCATTTGAGAGCTTATGGACATGGGGAAAACTCATGTTTGAGCTCTCTTGAGACTAGCTCTCCCTCTTCTTCCATAGAGGTGCAAGCTCTTCTCTCTCCCCATCTACATTGTTGTAAGTTCTATTCTTTTGTTAATTCAATGCAATGAGTTGATATTTGTCTCTCTTCTCATGTCAATTCTCTAGTGTGCATGTTTCTTATTGATAGCTTCAAGGGTTGTGTGCATGCTAGGGAAATGAGTATTTGAGAATGAAGAATGCTTTGATCTTGTGTAAGCAATAGCTAAGCTTTCTTCTTGTTTGGATGTATGGATGAGTGGAATGTGGAGTTGAGTGAGAAATAGCAAGATTGAGCTTGAGTGTGTGTTGAGTCTATGTCATTAGTAGTAGTTTTCTTAGCATTCTCTCCATCAAATGGATAAGCTTTTGTGCACCGGTACGGGTTGAATCCCTAGCTCCGAAAGGGATGCAAATCCCATTGGATTGAGCTAAGTGTGGATCATAATACTCTTGCTACAAGTGAGATAGTTATTCCGTCTCTCCATTGGCGCCGCTGCCGGGGAGAAGACTCAAATCCGGTTGAGAGTGTGTGGAAACCACCACTATTTCCTCTTTTGGTTGCAAAACCATTGAGTGATTAGGTTAAGTTCGGGTGTGTGATCTCGGTGTGAGTGGATATGGTTAGGATAAGAAAAAAAAACCATTGAAGGTTGAGGTTTCTCCCGCATTGTTTTTTATGTTTTATTGCTTTTCAAGTACCGTCAGTAAGCTTACATTCATTGTTTTTTTTAAATGTCATTTCATGCTTTCAAGCTTTTCTTGCTAAACATGTAATTAGTAGTAAAAATAAAAATAAAAATAAAAAAAGATGGAAAGCGTAGGAAGAGAAGCGTGGAGTTGCAAATGTGGGCTCGGTTGGCTGTAGGTGGAGGCGGAGCCAAGAAGTGAAAGAGAAAGAAGGTTGCCAAGGAGGCGGCTGCTGTTGAAGAGTGGCCGTGGAGGTAGGCGGCCAAGTGGAAGCAAGAAGGAAAGGCGTGGAGGTAACCGGTGTGAAGGAAAAAAAAAAAAACTGAGAGGTGGCTGCGTGGCTGGAAACCGCCGGCCGCGTGGATAAAGGTCTCGGTTGCATCCGTTGAAGGCGTCAGGCGAAAGGGGTGCTGCAGCTGAGTAGCAGCGTGGCGGGCGTCGAAGCTGTTGGTCGTCTAGCTAGCGAAGGGCGCAAGTAAGCAAAGAGGTGGAGTAGCGGACGAAGGCTGGCTATAGCAAGAAGAGGAGGCGAAAGGCGGGTGGAAACGTTGGTGTAGGCGGACTGAAGCGTAGGCGGACTGAAGCGTAGCAACTGCAGCCGACAGCAGCAGAGGATGCGTTGGCCGGTGTTAAGGTGGCCGAGTGAAGCCGGTGTTAAGGTGGCCGAGCGAAGCTGGTGTTGAGGGTGGCCGAGAGAAGGCGAAGACGGCCAGTTGAGGGTGAGAAGCGAAGGCGTTAAGGCGGTCAAGCTGAGGGAGAGTGACTGAGGCAGAGGCGGCAGAGAAGCAGCTCGAAGCGGAGGAGTTGGGAGCGCCTGTTGCAGTAGGCGGGCGGTGCATTGAAGACGTCGGCGAGCGTGTGCGCGCCAGCGCGAAGTCCGGCGAGCGGTGAGCGGTGGATAAGGTAGGTGGAATTTTTCTTTTTTATTTATTTTTTTTATTTTTATTAATTTTTCATGTTTATTTTGTATTTTTAAATAAAAAAACAAAAAATAATATTTTTTTTAATAAAAAAAAGAAAAATAATTAAATTTTTTTTAAAGAAAAAAAAGAGATAAGAAAAAGAAGAAAAAAAAAAGAAAATAATTTTTAGTTTTGGTAGTTTGAATCCATTTTTTTAAAATTTTTGTAAAATTTTTGCATAAGTAAAGTAGCATGCATTTTTTATTTTTATTTTTTGAGTGCATAATTAGTAGATTTATATTTTTTTTGTAATTAGGCACGAAATTTATTAGTTAACAAAAAAAAACAAAACAAAAGGAGAAAAAACAAAAGAAAACTAAAGAAAATTAGTTTGAAAAAAACAAAAACAAAAATAAAAAGAAAAAATTCTATAAATTAAGTGTTTTTTTAGGAGTCTATTTTTTTGCATATTTTGTAATTCTTCATTTAAATTTTTTGCATAATTAGTATTTTCTTGCATTTTTTAATTTTTGTAACTTTGTGCATAATTAGTATTTTTTTAGTGTGATTCATAATTTTTGTGTAAATTTAAAAAAATAAATTAAAAAAAACATAAAAACATAAAATCATTAAAAAAAATCATTTAAAAAAATATATAATAAAAAAGAAAAAAAAAAGATAGATAGTTATGCCACACACATACTCCTTTTAGTTGCATTTAGTGATTAGGTAGGTTAAAAAATATATATATATATATATATACACATATATATACATATATATTTTATTTAAAAAAAAAACAAAACAAAACAAAAACACATAAAAAAACAAAAAAAAATTGACCTTATGCACTTGCGGTCAGGACGTCTTGTACATTCTGCCATAGGACCTAGGGCACCTTCTCGAGTACCTACGCAGGAAAGTGGGACCCAATCAGTAGGAAATTTGGCAGATATTGTTGAAACCCTTTCTGAATCCCAATCCGATACCCTTTCCTCTAGAACAACTAGTTCATTGTCCAACCATGGACAATCTAGGGCCGACAAATAGTCATCCCGTAGCCCCAAATAGGACACCCTCAAGATCCTTTAATCCATTTGAAGCCGACACCATGGGGTTAACACTCAATGTGAGACTCCAATATGTCTACACAAATGCTCAAGGAGCTGAGATCTTTAGGGATCCACAACAACGGTATCTTGTTAAGATCGCAGACATTTTCTCAGAACTTGATAGAGCACCTCTAGTCAATGACCAGGGTAACATGTACATGGGTGGAGATGGTGTTCGCTACGAAGTCACCTACCATCCAGAAAAGGTAGACAAATTAGGGGAGCTCTCTAGAACCGAGTTCTTAGACTTATCAGAACTTTCCAGAGCAGGAGTCTCTAGAGATGATTGGCTCATTGAGCCGGACATGCCTGGACCATCCAATGCCCAGTCCTCAAAGCCATCCACCATAGATGATTTACTTCTTGTAGATCTAAATTTGGAAAGGGATAGGAAAGGCAAGAGCAAAATGGATCAGGGGGCTGAAAGCCAATGGGAGTTTGTACGACAAATTTCTGTGACAAAGGTCTTACAGGATGACCCACTTCAAGAGGTCTATAAGGACTCGTTAGAGGGATATTATGCCACAACTAGATTGCCACAGCTAGATCTTCCTCTAGCTCATGTGGTGGTAGTTGAGAAGCTTGCAGGACACATGAACATAATAATTGATAAATGGGCCAATGAATACCGAACCTTAGATTGGACAGAGATTCGGGAACTCACGTGGAAAGGACAACCATTATTCATGGAAGTGTTCTCAACAAATATAGCCAAACCGGGAGAGACAGCCTTTCTTGGAGAAACTGTTGCTCCTCCCCTACGAGAGTCCATTAGAGAGGGACCCTCAACATCTAAGTGGACCACTGCTAGTAGCCCAACTCTAGCACCAAGATATCGTCCTACACCAAATGTGTGACCACAGGTCACATCACACCAACATCTTTCTCATTATAACAATCGGAGGGTAGGGGAGTCAACTCGGCCTCCCATAAATGCACCTCCTGAAATGTGGGTGACAAGATCTTTGGAGGGGTTTGGTGAGGCTGGTAATAGGGTACCCACACCAATTTTGGAAACATGTGGACCATCTTTCCAAAGAGAGGAACAATTTCCACTGAGAGTGAGAGGCCGTAGGCCCTATGACGAGTATTCAAGACAAGTAAGACCATCAACTCTTCAGAAACTAGTAAAGAAGTATGAAGGGTCGGGAGATCCATACGACCATGTAGCAGCATTTAGACAAGCAGTTCGAGCTGAGCAAGTGGCTGATAAGCATACTCAAATTGAAGGATTTGGACTCACTCTTGAGGGAAAAGCCCTGGCTTGGTTTCAGGCATTAGAGGCTTCAGACAAATCTTCTTTACGAGTTTTGGAAGAGAGATTCATTGCTGCTTTTTCCTTGATGGGAATACAACATGACACGGTAGCACACATCTACTCTTTCAAACAAGGCGAGAATGAGAGTGTTAGAGACTGTGTAAATAGAATGAAGCAGTACATTAATCGTTGCCCAGAAGATGAGAAGCCCGCCCAAAGTCGATTACTTTCTCTCTTCTTAAAAGGACTCAAAAATTCAACACTGCATACACATCTCTATGCGAAGAAGCATACAAATTTCAATGAGTGTTGCCATGATGCTATGGATTTCACCGATAACTTCAAGTTCCAAGATGGTTTTGGCCTAGAGGTGAAACCTCGAGATCAGTGGGGTGACGACCAAAGTTCAGGGTCTAGCGCGCTAGTAAATCCAGACCAGATAGCTAACCTAGTACTAAGGAGATTGGGACAGACCTATCATCCACCCATGCAGCCACAACAACAGCAGCAGAGAATGAGGAGTGTACTTCCTACAGGTCCTCATCTTTGTGGAGCATGTGGCGGTAACCATAAAACAGAGGAATGTAATACCTTTTCTCCTCTAGTCACAAACCAACCCACAAAAAAGTGGTGCCAAGTCTGTGCTTGGAACTTTACCCACACCACACAAGAATGCACTCGCATTGCGAGAATGAGACAGGAACGTGAGCAGCCAAGGGGTGGAGTGGCTCCACAAATGTATCAACAGTATACTAATTTTGAACGTAAGCCACCGATGGCACAAGAGCAAGCACGACCTGTTCTTGGTGCTCAACCTCGTGCTCCAGGGACTGCTCCTGTGAGGGTTGTCGACTACGACAATTCAAATATGTGTAGAGACTTAATAAACCCGGGCTATGTGGAGGAGGAATACGCATCATATTCATCCAAAGAAAATATCTTTGAAAGTCCCGCATACCCAAGCCCAGCACTGGACGTTCAACCAGGGGAACAAAACTCTTTAATGTTGCTAGGCGGCTACCAACCTAGGACTCCAGGCCCCTCAGGTCAATGGCAGCCAAGGAAAGTAGAGGCCAAACCAATGGGCCCCTGTTATGAGTGCGGAGAACCTCATTGGGCTCGTGATTGTCCACATCGCTCAAGGCAAGCATCTCGGTCAAATACAACAGTACAACAGTTTCCACCAATTGAAAGATATTGTCTAGGGTGTTGTGTAGAACACTTCCCAAAAGACTGTCTGCTGAAACCACATGAGGAAGGCTCCTCTCAACCAAAGGTTTCACTCAACCTTGTAGGCACAGTTCCATCGCCACCTTCATCTGAGAATGATGATGTCGTGCCACTTAGAGTCATGACTAGATCACAGACACGAAATGCAAAAATACAAACTGATGAGACACCTCAAACTAGGGATGCAAAGACAAATCTAGTGGACAAGACCCTACAGTCCAGTAGAAAAAAGACCACTTGGCGGAAGAAGAACCGAAACAAACAAACTAAAAGTGCATCCACTAGTTCTCAAGAAGCCTCTAAACAAAACATGAGGGATAAAACTTTTACTTCCCAAGAAGTGCATGAGGAACATCAACCTCAACCTGAGCCTAGTGCTAAACAAGATGAGGCTAGTACGACAGAAGATAGTTCTAGGGGTTCTGTTTTTGTGGATAAAGTAAATGAGACTCTAGAGGCCATCATTGATGCTCATAGAAGTCGCATTGCAGCTTTATCTGAGCTACCCAAGAAGCTTCAAGAATACCCAAACCCTCGTGAGGAGAAGATCAATCTAGCTGTACATCAGCAACTCATTAGGGAAGCTCAGTAAATACTTGAGGGACCACCACCACCTATTCCTCGGGGCCCAACCTCTCTTAAGCCAACATTAGAAACCATACCAGAAGTGTCATCAAGTCGGGAAATGAAAAGTGAACTCATTTCACAAGCTCATAGCGAAAGGTCTGCACCAATTGACACCCAATTGAAAGGGGGTAATCTGCCACCACCTAGCCTTGTCTTCCCATGTAATGATGAAGTTATTGATGCTAATGAGGACATGGCAAATGAGATGTGGGCTGCAGTTCATGAGAAAGTTAATGAGAACATGTCTTCTATTAGTTCGCCTCCATTCTCTGAGGTGGATTTTACCAGGAGTACGGAAAACCACTTTGGATGCCCAAGCATCCAGGAGGAAGTTCAAACAATTGTTTCTCCTAAAAGTAAGCATACAATGAAAACCTTACCATCATATCTGGGAGAATATGAGAACTGTTCTCAAACCTTGAGGATACCCTCCATGCATAAAAGGTTGACAAAGGAGAAAGATATGAGTATGGTGCAAGCTATTTTGTCAGCACCAGTGGCTTGTACCTTACCTTTGCTTGATTTGATAAAAATTCAACCTGAGTTGTGGAATGATATTGCCACATGTTTGTCAGAGCAGGTATTGCTACAAAAGGGTCACCATGAGTGTACTATACACCCCGAGACAAAGCATGTAATGCCAGTTCCTATCAACAAAGTAGGAAAATTTTGTGAGGACGATCAGGGAAATGCTACCCTCCCATTAGAAGTGCGAAAAGTATCTTCAACTGCAATACTTGATAGTGGCGCAGGAGTGGGCATTGTGACAAGGTCCATTTGGGAAAAATGGGGCAAACCAGCTATTAGGAGTACCAAGATGCGCTTGCAGCTAGCAGATGAAAGCTTAGAACATCCCCTTGGGCTGCTTGAGAACATATTGGTCACCACATGTGGGATTGAATATGAGCACACCTTTGCAGTAGTGGATTTTGGAAAACATCCAAACTATGAAGTGATATTGGGTAGACCATTCATGCGACAATTTCAAATGATTCAAGATTGGGGATACAATTATTTGTACCTCCAACATGATTCTATCATCACAAGGGTCAACCTAAGGAATCACTCATATTGTGATGTAACAAGGTCTCCAATAGATGAGTTTGATTCTGCTTCATCTGAGGGCTCAAGAGTTACATTGTCTGATGGGCGAGAAGATCTATGGATGTGTGGAGCCTCATGTAGGGATTTCAACACTGAGAGACTTAAGGGTAATCGAAGTGTATCAGACAAGGCATACATTCCACAACCCTTCCCTGAGCATTTAATTGATCCATTAGAATGGAGTCATGTCCTTGCAACATTATCGACATGTGCTTTACAGAAGCCAATTCAATTTTGTGACTCAGATGGATATGATATTATTCCTATACGAATGGTACAACCACGTGCCCTTCTAGATGATTTGTACTATAGAGATACATCCACAACAGCTATGCATGTCGAGGAAGTCTCAGTAGAGGATTTGACACTCGAATCTGCTAATGATGCTGATAAGGAAGATGGCTGGGACTCTGATTTTAATAATGATGTGACAATCCCTGAGGAAGAGTTAGGAAAGGCACGCCTACTCTTGAGAGGAAGGGAGGTTCAGGTAGAGATCCCTCGAAGCCGACCTAAACGTAAATGCTGTAAGAGCCATAAAAGAATCCGTAGACAAGATGAGCGTGAACAACGTGAGAGACTACAAAAAGAAAAGGAGGAGTCTAAGAGTGAAAACTCTCGACCACCACCTCACTTCTCAGGAAAGAACGGATATCTATACTATGTCCAAGCACAAGATAGTATCAAAGACCAAGTCAAACAATCAGATGGATTCCAAGCAGGGGAAAAGCTAACAACTGTTAGCAAAAATCGTAAAAAGACGAAGAAACAAAAACCAAAACTCAAGTCTAAAACCGATTCAAAAAAGAGTGTGGGAAGTGCAAAGACAACGGTTGAACAAAAAAATCCGATGCAAGATAGCAAAGGAGAGCTCAAAACCGCATGGTCTTCAATGAGTGAAGACTCAAGTGGACAAGAACAAGGTCTCAATGTTCCTCCCAATTTCACACAGTACACTCTTCAAGATCGGAAGATTGTTCTTCAACAGCCCATGCGTCAAAAACCAAGCATGCCAGGGATTTCATACGATGGTCCAGAAGATGCAAAAAAGATTGATATTGCTAAGCCAGGAGAAGAGCCTCGATATGTGTGGATTGCCACAGACTTGTCCTTAGATGAGGAGAAGTTATTAATACAAACAATAAAGGAGTATCGTGATGTTTTTGCTTGGAGTTATAAAGACCTCAAAGGAGTTGATCCAAGCATATGTCAGCATACAATTCCATTGCGAGAGGATGCAAAACCCTCCAAGCAACGTCCTTATACTTACAATGAAAACTTCGCACGGAAGATAAAGGAAGAAATAGACAAGCTCTTAGAGGCAGAATTTATCTATGAGATTGAACACACTGAATGGGTCTCCCCTATTGTAGTGGTGCCCAAGAAAAATGGAAAACTTCGAGTATGTGTAAACCTCAAGAAGGTAAATGCAGCTACTGTGCGTGATCATTACCCCTTCCAATCACGGATCATGTTCTGGAACGAGTTGCAGGGAAAAAGACATATAGTTTCTTGGATGGATTCTCCGGGTACAACCAAGTGTCAATTGATCCAAAGGATCAACACAAGACAGCCTTTGCTACTGAAGATGGCATCTTTGCCTATCGTGTTATGCCATTTGGTCTAACAAATGCACCAGCAACCTTTCAGCGGTTAATGAGTCATGTATTCAAGGAGTACCTTAGGAAATTTCTTGAGATTTTCATGGATGATTTATGTGTTCACTCACAAGAGCGTGATGATCATATAGAACACCTGAGACTTGTGTTTCAAAAGTGTCAACTTTATCGTATATGCTTAAATCCTGACAAGTGCAAATTCATGGTAAGACAAGGGAAAATTTTGGGCCATATTGTTTCTCGCAATGGGATTTCAACAGATATGGATAAAATTGATGTCATTGTCTCATTACCTCGGCCTATCAACCCTAAAGGGGTACAAACATTCATGGGACATTGTGGCTATTACCGTAGATTCATCTACATGTATGCTGTCCTAGCCAGACCGTTATATGCTCTTCTTGTAAAGTTTAATTGGACGGATGAGTGTGAGGAATCCTTTGAAAAGTTGAAGCAAGCATTAGTGACTGCACCCATTTTACGGGCACCATATTGGAACCAAATCTTTCATGTCCACATTGATGCTTCCAACTTTGCAATTGGATGTATTTTGGCTCAATCGGGAGAACACAATAAGGATTTCCCAATCTCATATGCTAGTCGACAGTTGAACAATGCTAAGAGGAATTACACCACAACAGAAAGAGAAGGATTGTCCATGATATATACAGTGAAAAAGTTTCGCCATTACCTTTTGGCAAACAAATTCATATTTTTTGTGGACCATCAAGCATTGCTATATTTGGTGAATAAACCTTGTGCAACTGGAAGGATAGTAAGGTGGTTTATCATCCTTCTTGAGTTTGATTTTGAAGTTGCAGTTCGAAAAGGAACAACTCATCGAACGGCAGATCATTTGTCTCGAATCACCTCTGGCGAAGCTCCTGTGGTTGTGGATGATGATATGTTAGATTCAACACTTTTCCTTGTAGAGAAAGCTCCTAGATGGTCTGAATCCATTTTAGAAATTTTGACAAGTGGGCAAATACAACTAGCGGGTCCTAATGTGGACCTATGGCGACCATTCAAGCTAATCTTAGGGAGATTATATCGTCAAGGTAATGATGGAGTGTTGAGGCTTATACCTAACCCCGACCAATATGAGGAGATCTTGGAATGGGCACATGCGGGTATCGATGGAATCCATACATCAGCTACTACTTGTGTGCGACGTATATCTCAAGATGGGCAATGGTGGCCTACCATGCATGCAGATGCTGAAACATTTGTTCGTAACTGTGCTTCATGTAAAATTCAGAAGCCAATTCATAATGTCACATTATTCCAAATTTCAACTACACCAAGTTGGAGTAAGTATATTGTGGACTATCTTCAGCATGGTCATTTGGAACAAACAATTCCTAAACATCGAAAGCAGGCTATTAAAATTGAAGCGGCAAACTATATGCTAATAGAGGGCCAACTCTATAAGAGGGGCAAGGATGGCAACTTACGCATGTGTGTATGTGAAGCTGACTATCTGAAAATCTTAACTCATGCACATGCAGGTGTTGGTGGTGGACACTTTTCTGGCAATACCACAGCTAAGTTGATTAGGTGGTCTGGGCTTTGGTGGCCAACCTTACAAATGGATACCGAAGAATATGTGAAACGTTGTGACGATTGTCAAAGGACCAAACCTCCCCATCACAAAGGACAATATGCCATTGCGGCCTATGTTAAGCACACGTGCTTTTGAAAAATGGGGTATTGATTTTGTTGGTCCCATTAAACCTCCAGCTCGTAACACGCATGCAGAATATATTATAGTCGCAACCGACTATTTGACCAAATGGGAAGAGGCAAAGGCAACAGTCAAAAATGATGCCAGAACCACAGCCAAGTTCTTGTATGAGTACGTGTTTACACGCTATGGATTACTAATTGAGATCGTTAGTGATCAAGGTGTGCACTTTGTAAATGAAGTCATAGAATTTTTGCTTCAAGAATTTATGGTAATTCACAAGCGTTCTGCACCCTATCATCCCCAGACCAATGGACAAGCCGAGAGTACTAATAAGAGTCTCTGCACAGCACTCACAAAGATTGTTGAGGGACATAGGACTGATTGGGAGCAAAAGTTGCACTCAGTTCTCTGGGCATATAGGACAGCCTATAAAACATCTGTGGGCACAACCCCATTTGAACTTGCTTTTGGGCTAGATGCAATTCTTCCCATTGAATTTCTTGTACCTACTCTACGAGTAGCTAAACAATTGGATTGGACTGGTCATGAGCTTTCACAACGCGTTGACGAATTGGAAAAGCTTGATGAGACCCGCTTATTGGCAGTAATGGGGATGTATGCCGAGAAGAGGAGACAAAAGCAATGGTATCACTACAAGACAATGCTGCCATACACGCGTTTCATACACGCGATATATTACAAACGCGTGTATGGTCGCGCTTGTATTTGAATAGAATCGGGCGCGTGTATTTTAGCATTTAAATTCGCGTGTATATTTGCATTTATCAACGCGTGTATAAATGCGTTTATATACACGCAGTAATACACGCATAAATACACGATAATATTTACGGGGTGATACTCGCTATTATACACGGATAAATACACGCTACTGTACACGGATTAATACACGCATGGCAGAGAAAAACTGAAAAAAACTGAATTCCTTAACAAAATTAAAAACTATTTTCCTTAAACCATCTCATAGTACATTACAGTATACATCATTACACAATCCCACTACATGCATTTACAACAATGAAATATATTCAAAAATAAATCATGCATATGAGATGATAGAAATGTCATCAATTTAGAACATACAGTGACGGATTGGTTAGGGTTCGATCTCATCTTCAATAAGATCCATCCTTGTCAAACGATCAACATCAATATCCATTTGATCAATTGGTAAGGCTACGATTAAATTTATTCCACTATCGATATTCTGTACTCCATTGATAATGGTATCGATGTCCTGATCATCCTCATCAACATCACCATCATCCTCAATGGTAGGGTCATTCTCATGATCATGAGAAATGGCATGCTCATCTTCATTATCACGATCATCTCTTATTTCTTGATCATCGATCACAACATCTTCAATGGCATGTTCGACGTCATCTTCATTGCGGCTTGTTACATCCTCCATATGCTCCATATCAGTGAATGTATTATACATCACTTTGGAACGTGGTGCAATAGGGATGACGTACCACCATTTGATGTCATGCACCATTGGTAGATAGATAACCTACTCAAATACACATAGTACAGTAATTAATTAGCATATCAAAAGTCAAGGGGTACGCGAGCTTAGATATATATGTACATGAAACACATTAGTAAAAAAATGCATACCTGCTCACATTGTTGTGGCAATACGAGCCTATCTTTCTTTGTTTGCCAGAACTTTGTAGAGTCAATAGTTACATATCCACTTGCATGGCGTTTTATCGTTGCATCAGGCCCTTTTTCCACCACGTTCATTTGCCATTTGACATCCAAAACATACACAAAGAAGCGACGAAAGTCAAGCCTAAATATGTCTTGGATTATGCCACAATAATCATCCATTTTTCCATTAGCTCCCTCAAAGCTACTAATGACACCGCAATCTTGTGTATTTCTCTTTTCATCAATTCTTTGTGTTCGAAAATGCTTGCCTTCACACCATATAGCATTGAACATAGTGCACTGGACCAAAATAGAAGCAATATTTGTGTAAGCAATGTGAATAAATATTAAAAGCAAATCACTTACAACTAATGCAAAACATTAGTTCTATGTACCTTTGACATGCATCCTCGTGCATACTCCCATTCTTCCGCCGTGATATGCAGCCCCTCGTCGCTCTCTGCTCTCTCCATTTCCTCATGCAACCAATCAACATGGATATCATTCGGAAGTGTTGCTAGATGCTTAGGGTACGCCTTCCGAGAGCCATGTTGCCTCCGAAAGAGAGCTCTTTCTGCTTGCCTTTTTGTCTTTGCATCCTCATATCTTGTAACCCATCTGCTCATCACATCACTATTAAGGATACAAGTGAAATTGAGATCATCAATCAATGTTCTGTCAATTACTTTACTCTGTCCTTTTCCTTGAGGCACAATAGAGGTCATCCTCAAGTCCTCTTCATTGCTCCATAGTCGTGGCAAAGAGCTGTCCACCTGACCAAGAAATTCTGAAATATATACAAGAGACTCTTGTATCAACCAACCCTCGGCCATGCTTCCTTCAGGTCTTGCACTTTGCCTCACAAAGTCTTTTAAGGTCTTCATGAAGCGCTCTAGGAAGAACATCCAACGTGCATGCACAGTACCACATAAAGCAATTTCGTCCACTAAATGCACAATGAGATGTAGTTGACTTGTGAGAATGGTTCGCGGAAAAGTCTCCTCTACCAAACAAACCACCTCCACTGCCATAACACGCGCATCATCCAACGTGGCTGGATCAATTGCTTTGGAACTAACATATCTGAAAAATAAATAAATAGTACGTTATACCTCATGCACGTTCATTTTGCAAGGTATAATGAAGGGTGATCTGAGCATGGGTTTTACATACCTCACAAGCTCGCCCATCTTATAAATACATTTTTTCAAACTCTTATTCGCACAATGGTCGATGCTAGCAGGTAGTATGAACTGCGCACATAAGAGCACATTTATGGTTTATGGCATTACAAAATTTAATTTCAACGTACGTACAAGACTTGGAAAACACTTACTTGAAGCATCTTGTGCCAATCGTGGGACTTCAACCCATATAGTTGCTCAACGCCTCTTTTCTTAGTGGTTGTAAAGGCTCCCTTCAATGATCTCATGCATCCAGTGGGAGTACGCAAAGTGGTGATGGCCTGCTTTACCTGCTTCTCCTCTTTCTTTGATATAATCCATGGTGCAGGCGGAAGACGAACGTGCCCACCCACCTCTCGTGGCCAAGCTTGACGCATACGTCCTGCGACCTGCAAGTCCTCACGTACGCTAACATTGTCTCGTTTACCAGTAATATGTTCCCAAATACCAGATCCCACATTCTTGAAGATGTGCATGGGATCAAGAAGATGGTTGATCTTAAGATGGGTCCAATATGGCAGCCGGAAAAAAATGGAGTACCTGCACAAGGGATTGCTCTATGTGACCTTTAATCCAATTAGAGACTACACAAAACAAGATTGAAAAAACATCACTATACCTGTTCATGCCATCTGGAGGAAGAATAGTTGTAGACTCCCAAATACGCTTCCAATCTTTTGCACGAAGTGTTTGTGGAGGAATGTTACTCTTACTAGCAACATATTTAGGATGATCTGAGGGGAGAAATCGATGATGATTATCGAATATAGTCTTACACAAACCATCAGCATACTCATGTACTAACGAAGGGCCACAAACAGGACATGCATGTTTACCCGATGTTTTCAAACCTGTTAAAATATAAATAAAAGTTAGAATAATAAAGTCAAACCGTCTAATTAATATATATAGCCAATAGTAATAGAGTAGGGAGGTAATTAGAATTCTTACCAGAACAATCGCTGTATCCTAGAAAGTCATGCATTGTCCACATCAACACTGCTTTTACGTCGAAGTGTCGAGAGGAGGGAGGCCTACTAATGTCCACCACCGCAACACCTCTCCATAGTTCCTCCAACTCATCAATCAGTGGTTCAAGATAAACATCCATATGCTTGACTTTATGTTTCCCTGGAATTAGAAGGGATAACATAAGATGTCCCTTCTTGATCGCCATTGATGGTGGAAGGTTGTAATTCACCAGCACAACTGGCCACACGCTGTATGCGGTGCTTTTGAAACCAAATGGATTCACTCCATCCATACCCAGGCCAAGTCTCAAGTTTCTGGGCTCTGTTTTAAAGCTGGGCCACTCATCTTCAATATGCTTCCAAGCAGGAGTGTCTGCGGGAATTCTCCACATGCCATCATCCGATCGATGTGAGGAATGCCATGACATGAGCTCTGCTATGGATTTGCACTTGAACATGTGTTTGATGCGAGGAATTATAGGAAAGTGTCGCAAGACTTTACGAGGTACATCAAAACTCTTCATATCTGTTCTGTACCTTGCTTCACCACAAGTGGGACATGTCAAGGCCTCCTTATGCGTCCCACGAAAGAGAATGCAATCATTGACGCATGCATGTATTTTATCATAATCTAGTCCTCCAAGAGATGTCACATAGCGCCTCGCTATGTCTCTTGAGGTGGGTAGTCTATTTTCCTTTGGAAGCATGTTTGACAATAGCCTGCATCCAATATCATCAATTATAATTAGTCTTAAATCCTAAACCTTAAACCACTAATTCAAATTTATAAGTTAGAATGCTTACTTCAACAATGCGTCAAGACTTGCATTGCTCCATCCATAAACTGTTTGTATATTAAGTAGTTCAAGTGAAGCACGTAAAACTGAGAATGTGCACCCTTCAAACACCGGTGTCGATGAAGCTTTATAAAGATGCTCTTGTTCCATATCATCGTCGTCCATACCTTTGGGATCATCCTTAAAAAGATTCCGCACCATATCATCAAGCACCTCCTCTTCCACAACTTCGTGGGGTGCAGGGCTATTGTCGTCCCTTTCCCACTCATCTCTGACAATAGATCCCGAAGCTCCAGCATCATCTCGTCGACGCTTTACGTGCTCTCGTCGCGCGTAGGGTACCATGTTAGGGTGTGGTACTGCATCCTGCTTCAATTTATCAAATTATATGTTACAACTCTATTAATTTAATTTGGATACCATGAGTCATTTGAATACCATCAATTTACATCTACTCACCTCTAAACCTGTTTGATTCCATTCTCCATACATGGAGATGTGATTCAAGGTAATTCGACGTGCTCGTACAATGCATCCTTGACATCGATTACACATACATTTGATCCGTTGTCCCAACCACACATCGCGATTATGATGACGCATTGTCTCATCTTCCCCAGAACTGCTTGAAGAGGTTGATGACATCCTGTGTACAAACCAGAAAACACAAACTCATTATATATTTTTAATGAAAGCACAAAATCGCGTGTATTCACGCGGCTATCTCCTAAAATTTGCGTGTATTAACGCGGCTACTTCCTCAAAAACGCGTGTATTCACGCAGCTAATTTCTGCAAAACGCGTGTATCAACGCAGGTAAAAGCATATACACGCGAATATACCTGCGTTTATAAACGCGAACATAAACGCGGCGGCATATTTAAACTAAAAATAGCCCGCCTTCCCCAAATATAGATTTTGAACTTAGAAATCAACAGTGCATGCGTTTTCGCCTCTTTTCGCCTCTTCCAACAGCAAGGAGGGAGCAGAGAAAGGAGCACACACACGGGAGAAGGAGGGAGCAGAGAAGGAGCAGAGAGGACTCACTTTTTCAGAGGTGAGTCACTTTGTCCTGTGCCTTGTCTCTTTTTGTCAGATTTGTTTACTTTGCTCTTTGCTCTTTGGGTTTGTCTTCTTGCACACGATTGGGTTGCTGCATCCTGACAGGGGCGACAATGGCTGGTCCTTTTATAAGGACATTCTGTCTTTGTCGGGGGGTCGGTCTTTTCGAGAAAATTTTTTCGCAGGTCGCGTGTACAAACGCGTGTAGAAGCGCGTGTAACCTGTCTGCAGAGTTTTTTCATGCGCATATACACGCGTTTTTGGCCGGGTGCATACACGCGTTTTTTGACGGGTGTATACACGCGTTTCTGCAGACAAAAAACTGCGGCGTTTCAGATTTCATGGTTTGCAGGTTCTTGTGTGATGATAATGTGTGAGTCAAGAGACAGCCCATGATGTACATGATGATGTTTGTTGCAGGTTCTCTATGGATATTCCAGGTTCTTCATCCGATCCATTTGCGTACAGCAATTGGTTGATGGAGATGATGAATCACTTTGGGCGCCAACCTGGTCCGGTTGAGCTTACAGAGTATATGTATGCCCATCCCCCTCCTTCCCTGCCTGGTGTCTATACCCCTACCGCGAGTATCCAGGGCACTCCAGTGCCGTCTATTCCTCCGAGTCTGACGAGACGGCATGCAGCTTCTCCTCTTCCACGTCCACCGAGGAGACATACCTCGTCCCAGACACACTCACGTACACCCTCACAGCCACCATCACGTGCTCCCTCAGAGCCACCGTCACGTCAGGGCTCACAGCCACCGTCACGTAGACAATCCCCCAGTCGTGACTCCACCCGCAGCAGTAGGAAGAGTGGGAGTGGAGGATGCGGCGGGTGCTTTGGTGGGGGAGGTGGGGGAGGTGGGGGAGGTAGTAGGGCACGGGGTGAGAGAGGAGATAGAGGGAGAAGAGTTAGAGGAGACAGTTCGGAAGAGGAGGAGATGAGAGAGATGGAGAGAGTGGTTTGCTATGATGTGACGGATAGGGGCGGGATAGTGATGGATGCGAGGGGGAGGGAGGTAATGGAGTACATGCGTGGGGTAGTATCAAACTCATATAGAAATTGTTTTATTAAATTTAAAGATCAAAATAGCCGATTAGTTGGGGAGGTGATAGAGGCTGTACATAGTCGGTACCCCAATCCCCCACATGCTACATTCTCGGATGTATGGGGAAGGACGCGAATAAGGGAGATCTTAAGTAATAAAAGATCTCACCTTAAAAAACTCGCGTACGATGACCGGCTAAATGTAGCTGCGGGTGGCTATCCTGCCGAGAAACCTGCCACTGCGCACAAACGCGAGTGGAAGGAGGCAAAGAAACGAGCAGAGGGTGGCGTGAAGAGCAGGCAGCATGTGGAGGCACGACGGATCCAGATGGAGACCGTTGGATCTTCGCATTTCGGATCTGGCGGCGTCGAGTCATGGGAGGCAGAGTTCGTAAGTATCCTGCCACTTTATTTGATTGTTTACTTAATTCATTGATTCTATGAATTGTTTTAATCTTACAAATTGTGTTGATTATGATACAGCGACGGGTTACGGGGAGGAAGCCCACAACCCACGATACTGCGTATGCTCGCCGGCATAGCAGACGTGACACGTGGGCCATCTTCAGAGCCGAGGGACGTATTACGGACGCGCAGTTTGAGTTGGCCATGAGACCATACGGTCGACAGGTACTTGAAAATTCGTAACGAATGGTTTTGGTTTATTGAATTGCATATATATATACTTATATACTATATATTACTTGAACAGGCACAAGCTGCTGATGATCCACCGGCCGCCGCTCTGCAGAGGGTGGACGTGAGCACTACTCCTCGGACATTCCGACCGATGCGAGCTCATCTGAGCATGGGGGGAGCACCGAGTCATCATCTGGGTCTGAGTAGTACTCAGACTTGTAGTATCACATTCCATATTTAGGATGTGATTGTATATATTTTTTTGTAAACTCAAGCTATGGGCTACTTCGAGATATGGACTCCCTTGTATACATGTATGAAATTTTGATAGTAATATTGAATTGATTGATCGATAATATTACATTCATGGCTGTCTTGAATCGTGCAATGACAATGTATGCATTCATGTCGTTCTTGTCTTAATCTCCCTCGTGCATATGTTCTTCGTGGATGGTCTAATGGGATGGTCTAATGCACCAAAAACCCTAAACCAGAGAGTGCTATTGGGTGCTGGAATGCTGGAACAGTATTCAGGCACCAAATAGCACTCTCTGGATTTTTTTTTTGCCCTCTGTTCGCGTGTATAAACGCGTCAACACTGCTAAAACTCGCGTGTATCTACGCGGATACCCTGGAAATTACGCGTGTATTGAAGCGTATAAACTGGCAGTAACGCGTGTATAAGCGCATCTAAATTAAAGAAACGCGTGTATAGACGCAAGTAAAAACGCGTCTGGGACATGGGAACTGAGCAGGATGCGGCTATACACCCGTGTATAAACGCGTCTAATATAATAAGAAGCGTGTATAGGGGCGTGTATTAACGCGTCTGTGTAAAAAAACGCGGCTACATACCCGTGTATACGCGCGTCTGAGAGGTACTGTACACGCGGTTTTACACGCATGTCTCTGGCCGCGATTATACACGCGCTGATACACGGGCCCGCTACTTTTTTTCACAAGTCATTTTTAGCGGCTAAGAGCGCGGGTATGAGCCCAATCCCTTGTAGTGTATGATAGAAATGTAACAACTGGCCGATTCAAAAAAGGAGACCTGGTTCTCTTGTACACACTTAAGAAACATAAGAGAAAGCTCAAAAAACGTGGCTTAGGACCGTTTGTGATTAATGAGCTTACCCCAAGTGGTGCAGTGCGTTTAGAGACACTAGAAGGTGAGCAAATGCCTAACTTCATTAATGGAAGTCGTCTCAAGAAATACAATGAACCATTAACTGAAGCCATGCTTCAACAGATGCATGCTGCACAAACACGAAAAGAAGCACTTGACCTACTTAAACGTCAGGCTCAAGAGGAGGCTAAAGCCAGAGTTGCAAAAGCCAAGGAGCGTCGCAAAGCTTCTATGTTAGCCATACAGTTGGCTACTGATGAGCCATATGTCGAACCATTCAATATTCAAGTGGGCCTTCATCTTCATGAGACTACCTACTTTGTCTCTGCCTTAATTGACTCTGGTGCAGATTATAATGTTCTCTCGTTTGACACCTGGAAAGCCTTGGGTCAACCACCACTTGTGCAAATTCCTGTGGACCTACGAAGCTTCTCCGAAGAAGATAGCCCTATAGAGGGAAAATGTGTCATTATGATGACCATTCAGGATCACCAGATGTCAGTGCCCTTTTATGTGGCACGTAAGTCCAAGGCAGTAGTAGAGGTTGTTCTCGGTAGATCGTGGTTAAGTGCTACCAATTGCTCATTAGATTGGAAGAATAGACAATACAAGTTGCAAATTGATTCTGATTGCATCTTGGGATCTGCTACTCCACGAGCTTTATCGTGTCAAAGGGGTAATGTTTCTACCTTACCCAACCCACAATCAAAATCTGCTCTTGAAGCTCCAAAACAAATGATGTGGATAATTGATGAGTACTCAAGTGAGGGCCATGGCTGGCATGTTCCAACTACTCTAGTTGCTGCTCAAAGAAGGCCAGGTAAGAAGGAATTATCAATGTGGCTACCCAAAGATGCGTACAAACTTGTACCATCTAGTCCAGTTGCTAAGCCTCCTAAGAAGCACATCATTTCCAAGCCTAAACCTCGGATTGTTAATCGATGGGTCCCAAAACATGTTCTTAAAGCACAAGGCTATTATGAGGGTGCAACAGCAATTTGGCTTCCAAAATGCCATGCTTTGGCAGGGGTAAAAGAGTGTTTCAGAAAGATTTCAAAAGCCACCCTTGATTTTCCATATCAGTGGGTGCAAAAGAAATCAACACAAACTCTTCAAGAAAGGAAAGGTGGCTGTGATAGCACCTACAAAACTACTTGTGTTGATCTTCCTAAAACATGTATTGAAACACCGGTTGTCCCGATTTCTCCTTGTTACACAATTCAACCATTAACTTGTGTACCTACGACAAGTCCAAATGAGTCTCATTTGAGCATAGATTCTAGCATTTCAATGCCTAAATCCTCTTATCTTGCTCAAATTCCAAGACAATTGCTAAAGTCTCCACCGCTTAAAAAGGATATACCAAAAACTAAAGATAAGGCATTAACACTACAATTAAAGCTCTTTGGTAAATCAATGTTTGAATAATGTAGTTCCTTATGCCTTTAGAAGATGTGTTTTCTTTGAGATAATCTTGTTTTTGATTGGAATTGTCATGATGGATATGAGTGTTCTAAATTTCATTGTTCTACGTCCAGATAACTCCTGATGGATATTTGGCGAGATACATGTCCACCATGCATTGACCCTGATAGTACTCGACCAGATCATCGCGGGGGTTATAGTGCTCCTCCATTTCAAACACATTCTAGGTACTTCTATGCTCCCTTAGGTGAAAATTGATGTGGGCATCACTTTGTCACATTATTCTATCAACAGCATCACCCATTTCCACATTGTCAAGAGTGTGCACGGCTTGTATTAGAAGAAGCTTCACATATTTGTTGGATATGCCGCTCTTACTTTAGACAATATGGCACAGGCTTAATGAAGCAAATTGTGGGAGTTACACCCCAACGCCATAATCTTCTTAATGTGAGAATACCAGAGAGAGGACCAAATCAACGTAGATTACCTGAGGAGGTTCAAGCACAACAATGGAGGGATACAAGCCTAAATGACTTGCAACCACCGATCTTGCAAGCCCTCCTTCCCCAAGCCTCCACATGTCAATATTGGATCAATATGAGTACCTACATTGCGCAGTTCCAAAATCGAAACTGTCTGATTAACCTTCCCATATGGTAGGAAGTCCTCTTTTCATATTATGAATGAAAATGATTTATGTGTTTATTTTTAAGAAATTTTACCATAGATCCGTTGCTATTACTGATAATTCTCAAAATAAGATTGAAAGAATAAAGTTTAGTATTATTCATGTGATTAGAATAACCACTAATTGGATCATTATCCAATTATGGATTGATTCTTAATTTTACCATAAATTAAATAGCATAAAAGTATTAAAAAGCCATTATTTTGGCCTCCAATTAGACAAACATGGAAATTACTTTTAGATTAGAGAAATGTTTAATGAGAAGCTTCATTTGAATTGAGAATAGGTCATAGGATCAAAATCATCCAAGTATTCTCTGAGAATGTCTTGCATTAAGCGATTGAATGTAGCTAGGGCATTTGTCAATCCAAACGGCCTGACAGTGAATTCATAATGCCCATACCGGGTATTGATGGGGATAGTGTCCTGGCACTTCACTTAGGGACCGCTTCGTCGGCCCTCACCCATCGTATCGGAAGAACACCATTTTACACCATACCCAGGCTGGTGAAGACCTAGGCAGGCTTTGCCGCATGAGCTCTCCTTTGAACACTCCCTGCCAGCTGTTGCAACCGAACTTCCCTTAGAAAACACATATACCAAATGCTCCCTCTAGCATTCTAGCATGTAAGACAGTCCTTTAAGAAAACAGGGCTTCTATGCAAGTTTTCAGTTTTGATTTTCTTTTGAATACAATGAGTATATCTTAATTCCGTATCCCAAAACTTCTAGATCACAGGTCTGGATTCCCAAGCAGAATTCCTCGAATTCTGAATTATTGATCGTCATATCAAAATCAAAGGTCTCAACTTAGTTTCACATTCGGTGGGTGATTTGAGTGTAGATTACTGAACTGGTCACATTGTCTTTTCTTGAAACTGACGAAGGAGTTACGTCTAGGTCATAGTCTGATTCAGGGTTTGAGTCTGGAAAGGTTTTTACTGAACTATCTTTATCGAAGATTAGTATTTCAATTACTACTTTACTAAATTTCATTCATTGAGTATTTTGCTTAACTGAATTCAAAACTAGACAGGAATTCCTATGAGGAATAATTTAATCATTTCTCTAAAATTTTGACTTCCATAGTTTTTTTGAATTTTCTCATTATTATCCTAGAGAGTATGAAATGGTAGAATTTTCTCTCACAAAGTATTTTCTTATTCATTTTCCAATATTCATGGGATTTAAACATAGGATTAAGAGAACTCTTATTTTGATATAAAAATTATGTATGCATCTATTTATGCAGAAAATCCAACTTCTACGAAAATAATACTTTTATATAAAAGAAAAATCCTTTTATGCATCTATTTATGTATAAAAATTCAATATTAGTAAAAGTAACACGTTTACAATAAAAAAATTTCTTTTATGCATAAAAATTCAATATTGATGAAAGTAACACTTTTATAATAAAAAAAATTATTTTATGCATCTATTTATGCATAAAAATGAATATTGATGAAAGTAACACTTTTATAATTAAAAAATATATTCTTTTTTGCATCTATTTATGTATAAAAATCAATATTGATGAAAGTAACACTTTTATAATCAAAAAATTATTCTTTTATGCATCTATTTATGCATAAAAATCACTATTGATGAAAGTAACACTTTTATAATCAAAAAATTATTCCTTTATGTATCTATTTATGCATAAAAGTCAATATTGATGATGAAAGTAACACTTTTATAATAAAAAAACTTTTTTTATGCATCTATTTATGCATAAAAATCAATATGATGAAAGTAACACTTTTATAATTAAAAAAATATTTTATGCATCCATTTATGCATTAAAATAAATATTGATGAAAGTAACACTTTTATAATAAAAAAATATTCTTTTATGCATCTATTTATGCATAAAAATCAATATTGATGAAAGTAATACTTTATAATTAAAAAAATCTTTTATGCATCTATTTATGCATAGAAATCAATATTGATGAAAGTAACACTTTTATAATAAAAAACTTCTTTTATGCATCTATTTATGCATAAAAATCAAAATTGATGAAAGTGACACTTTTATAATTTAAAAAAATCATTTATGCATCTGTTTATGCATAAAAATCATTATTGATGAAAGTAACACTTTTATAATAAAAAAAACTTTTATGCATCTTTTTATTGCATAAAAATCAATATTGATGAGAGTAACATTTTTATAATAAAAAAAATCTTTTATTCATCTATTTATGCATAAAAATCATTATTGATGAAAGTAACACTTTTATAATAAAAAAACTTTTATGCATCTATTTAAAGCATAAAAATCAATATTGATGAGAGTAACATTTTTAAAATAAAAAAAAATCAATATGCATCTTTCTATGCATAGATATTAAATCTAATAAAAATCACTCTTTTATAATAAAAACAATAATCAATATGCATCTTTCTATGCATAGAACTTAATTCTATTGAAAATAACACTTTTAGAACAATTATTTTTCTACTGCATTTTTCTATGCATAGAATGAAAATGACACTTTTAGAATATACAAACGATAGGGATTACTCTTTTAGAATAATAAAAGATAATACTTATTTCACCAAATTTTAGAAAATTTTGCCATAACCTCCTTTGCATGGTTGACCATTTTTTAATTTTTCCTATCTTAAAATTACCTAAAAATTATCCCCAATTGGTTTTAAGCACTCTAAACTAATCAATTTTCACTTTTAAAAGAGAAATAATATGAAAAGTTTAATTCTAACATTTAGATCACTTAACTAGGATAAAGAAGGGCTGATTTTAAGAATGAGAGAGGGGGAAAGCCTTTCCAGCAAGGCATAGCATCACATTATCATTTCAAACAAAACAAAATTAGAAAACCATTAAAAGAATAAAGAAAAGGCAAAATTACTAACTTACATGAATTCTGGGAGCTTTCCTTTGGCTTGATGGTTTGAGGGTTCTACTCTTGTTTGTAACAAGAGTGGCCACTAGTTCGTTAGAAGAGGGAATGGTCAAAAAACTAGTGAATTATTAAGAAATTCATAGTTCTTGGCTCTTGGGAGGAGTAGAGTAACAGTGTATAAAACACTATTAAGCTTCAACAAAGGGGAACGCTTCTATTTGTAGGAAAAAGTGAGCTCCTAAAACCAAGCAAACTGATTCTAAAATTTTCTAGATCAGTTTGGTCAATTTTTGACCATTTTTAGGTCAGTTTAGCTTACTTTTTGGAACTAGACTTGATTTAGGAGAGAGGAGAGATGAAATATCTCAATTTTTTATGATTTAAAACTCCACCACACATGTGAGGTAGGCGCCTCATTCATGAGGGGGGAATCCCTATTGTGAGGTGTCAAAAATCCATTTTTTTAGTAATTCCTTTGATCCTTAGTCCACTCTTCATCTTATGTGAGTATTTACTCATTTTTGGGGGGATTTTCTTTATTTCTTCTATTTATCTTCTCCACACATTTGCATGAATTTGATCGACCCCTTAAAACCTTAATTTAAAATTTTTCAAAAATCTGGACTCCTAGGATAAGGCCTCTTGAACAAATTATGCTTGATTTCTAATGCACCTTCTGAAAATCTTTTTGAACTTCTGTTTCTCAGGGGAACTTATTTTAATAAGATGAGATAGTTTTCCATCCAAAAATATTCAAAATCTGAATAACCTCTCTCTAGAATATTTTCTCTCTCTAGGCCAAAACAAGTAGAAACAAGATCTTTTATATTTCTGAAGAGGGATTTGATTATAGGGGAAGATACTCGGCATCTTGAGAAGCTGGGGACGAATCTTACAAAAGAGCTACAGTTATACCCTCGGTATATACAGGTAGTCACGGTCCTTGGAACTATAAGGTAAATACCATCATGTCTAGGCCTTGTCACACGGATTCCATACAATTGTGGTATTTCCATCTGAAGACCCAATTACCAATTTATGAATTTCAGTTTTAATATCAATTCGTATGAATTTTTTCACACAATTACTAATTTGCAAATTTAGTTTCAATATCAACCTTTTACTACTTCTTCATAAATTTTTCACATTTTTGGCTTCTTCATAAATTTTTCAGTTCAGTCCCAAATCAGATCAGGGACAAGATTGCACTTCGATCATAAGACCAACGCTTTTTTCCTCATTGAGAGGCACAGCCATTGATTCTTTTCCATAGAATAATTTTTGTTCAAAACAGAATTGAGTCTCAATTTAAGGATCCATCAGTCCACCAGCCATCCAGTCCCATGGGTTAGCCAACCACTGTAGTGATGGTGGGATCCAATTAAGAATTTGGTTAGGTTTTATCCCAAGTACCAGGGAAAAGAGTTCCCAGACCCCCTAGCTGGATATTCATGCAAACTTAAAACTAGTCACACCACTTACACACCCAATATGAAATTGCCTTTTTCTTAGAATCAACTATCTTTAAAACAATCATTTAATGAAACCATTGTGTCACTGATCACAATCCTCAAAATCTCCGGTTGAATCCTTATTTCCAATCATTCCTCATTAGTGTACCTATGGCATCGTTGGCAACCAGAACGTTCACCACCTATTCAGTCAGGGGCCTTTTCATCGATAGTCCCTAGCTCATAGTAACCGGCAATATATTCACATATCAAAATGGAATCTCCATTGAAGATCAGCAAGATCAACCAATGGATCCATATAAAAGAGTCATAGACTCATCCGTTTGAGGACCAGCAAGGTCAACCAACCAGATCCATGCCCGAATTCAGAAAACAACTCTTACTCGTTGTTCCAATATCTTTCCCAATGTATGTCTGGGTATCTTTGGCAACCCAGAGCCCGAGCTCCGTAGTATGGTCAGCACCGTCTAGGATCGTAGGTCACCTAGTGCTTCACTCATAGGCCGCTTCCTTGGTCCCTCATCCACTGTACTAGAAGCTCACCATTTAAATCAAACCAAGGCTGGTCAAGACCTCAGCCGACCTTGCTACGCGAGACGTCCTCTGTTGACTCTCTGTCACAGCAGTTGCAACTTTGACAGATAGGTCTCCGTGACCTCATTCACAAGACAGTCAAAATGCTTCCCCAGAATTCTTGACATAAAAAAGTCATTTAAAAATAGATTTCACATACAAATACAGTTCCAACAATATTTCCATTTTTTTCTCATCACTCCACATCCTTTCACATTAGTCCCCATCTTTTCTCATCTTCCCACATTTTTTTTTCATCGATCCTAATCACATTTCATCATTCGCACATTAAATCACATCCAATAGAATCATCCACACCAATCCACATCATCCATACATCCATCCACATTAATCCACATTATCCACACATCCATCCCCATCTTCCATACATCCATCCACATCAATCCACATCAATCCACATGATCCACACATCCACCATCCACATCTTCCATACATCCATCCACATCAATCTATATGTCAATCCACATTATCCATATATCCATCCACATCAATCCACATTATCCACACATCCATCCACATCTTCCATACATCCATCCACATCCATCCATACGTCAATCCACATTACCCACACATCAATCCACATCATCCATACATCCTTCCACATCATCCACATCAATCCACATTATCCACTCATCCATCCACATCAATCCACATTACCCACACATCAATCCACATTCATTTCATAAGTATTCCCATTCCATTTATCCTCATCAGATCACACCTACTTGCATCTACCCATACAGCTCATCACTTCACATACATTTACATCTATCCAATTTTCACATCACATCTCATTCATGCAAATCTCGATTCACATGCTAACACATTTTTTCCCTTACGTTCATTAACATACCGATTCACATGTTATCACATTCATTCATCCTATATCATTCATTTACATCTTGATTCACATGACATCACATCTCATCTATTCATTCACATTAATTTGATTCACATCACATATCATCACATCTATTTACCTTTGATTCTCATCACTTCTATTCTCATCACATCCATTCATCCATTCTTTCCCATCTATCTGATTTGCATTACATCTCATCACATCTATTCACCTCACATTCTCATCACTCCTATTCTCATCGCATCCATCCATCCATTCATTCCCATCTATCTGATTCGCATCACATGTCATCACATCTATTTATCTCTCATTCTCATCACATCCATCACTTCTATTCTCATCACATTCATCCATTCATTCCCATCTATCTGATTTGCATCTTATCTCATCACATCTATTTACCTCTCATTCTCATCACATCCATCCATCCATTCATTCTTATCTATCTGATTCGCATCCCATCTCATCACATCTATTTACCTCTTATTCTCATCACTTCTATTCTCATCACATCCATCCATCCATTCATTCCCATCTATAAGATTCACATCCCGTCTCATCACATCTATTTACATCTCATTCTCATCATTTCTATTCTCATCACATCCATCCATTAATTCTCATCTATCTGATTCATATCACATCTATTTATAGAATGTAAGAGAATTCTTATTTTTGATATAAAGATTCTTTACGCATCTATTTATGCATAAGAAAAACTTTAGTGGGAAATAACACTTTTATAAAAATCTGTTTATGCATCTATTTATGCATAAATTCAATTTTAAGGAGAATAACACTTTCGAAATAAAAATAAATCTTTTATGCATCTTTCTATGCATAAATTCAATTCTAATGAGAATAACTCTTTTGAAATAAAAATAAATTTCTTTATGTATCTTTCTATGCATAAAATCAAAATTAATGTGAGAATAACTCTTTTGAAACAAAAATAAATTTCTTTATGCATCTTTCTATGCATAAAGTCAAAATTAATGAGAATAACTCTTTTGAAATAAAAATAAATTTCTTTATGCATCTTTCTATGCATAAAATCAAAATTAATCAGAATAACTCTTTTGAAATAAAAATAAATTTCTTTATGCATCTTTCTATGCATAAAAATTAATTCTAATGAAAATAACACTTTTATTATAAAAATATTTCTAATATGCATTTTCCTATGCATAGAATAAAAATAACACTTTTAGAATACACAAGCGGTAGGGATTACTCTTTTTGATAATACTTATTTCATAAAATTTAAGAAAATTTTACCATAACCTCCTTTGTATGGCTGACCATTTTTTAATTTTTTTCACTCAAGTTACTTAGAAATTATCCCAAATGGTTTAAAGCATTCTAAACTAATCAAATTATACTTTTTAAAGAGAAACAATATGAAAAGTTTAATTCTAACAATTTGATTACACATCTAGGATAGATAAAAAAAAGGCTGAATTCAAGAATGAAGAGAGGGGGAAAGCCTTTCCAACAAGGCATAGCATCATTTTTCATTTTAAAGAAAACAAAAATTCGAAAACCATTAAATGGAATAAAGAAAAAGTAGGATTTCTAGCCTACATGAATTTTTGTGAGATTTATTTTGGCTTGATAGTTTGAGGGATCTACTCTTGTTTGCAACAAGAGTGGCCACCAATTCTTTTGAAGAGGAAATGGTCAAAAACTAATGAATTATTAATAAATTCACTATTTTGGCTCTAGGGAGGAGTAGAGTGACAATGCATAAAACACTATTAACCATTTACAAAGGGGGAGGCTTCATTTATAGGAAAAATTTAGCCTCTAACCAACAAGCAAACTGATTCTAGAATTTTTCAGATCAGTTTGGTCAATTTTTTGACCATTTTTAGGTCAGTTTAGCTTACTTTTTGGATCTAGTTGAAGCATGAGAGAGAAGAGATGAAAATATCTCATTATTTGTGAGTTTAAAACTCAACCACATATGTGAAATAGGTGCCTCCTTCATGAGGGGAATTCCCCCACACTGAGGTGTCAAAAATGCATCATCTAAATATATCTTCTTTTTTAACTAATAACTCTGTCCTTTGTTAACTCTTCATCTTATGTGAGTATTTACTCATTTTTGGGGGGATTTTCTTTTATTCTTCAATTTATCTCCTCCCTACATTTGGATTAATCTAATTGGTCCATAAGAACCTTAATTCAAAAATTTTAAAAAATCTGGACCCTTAGACTAAGGTCCTTTTTACCTGATTTCAATTTATTCCAATTGCACATTGGAAATTTCTTTTTGAATATCTGTTTCAGGGGAAACCATTTTAGACACTAGGAGGATTTCTATATCCAAAAATATCTCAAATTTGAATTACCTCCCTCTAGACATTTTCTCTCTCTAGGGCAAAACAGGGTAAAACATGATCTTTCTTTTATTTCAGAGAGGGGAATAATTATAAGATTCGAAGGGGAGGTTTTTACACCTGCACACCTCAAAATTGGGAGGGAGAATCTTATAGAAAAAATGATGGACGGGGGAGCCGAGGAGCCATGCTGTGCCGACGGACGGCCACGGGAGATCATGAATGGAAGGCAAGTTGTCCTGAGTCTAGGTCGTGGACATGGGCTAGGCATGAAGGCAAGTGAACGGTGCGACCTGCAAGGAAAATGCACGAGATGTGCTCGACGGGCCGGTGGAGCCGTGTCATGAAGCATGGTTGGTGGAAGGTCGCCTCGCACTAGTGTCACACTTGAACATCTAGCCACGCGAGGCGGCCTTCCACCAACCATGCTTCCTGACATGGCTCCACCAGCCCGCGTCTCGCGCATTTTTCTTGCGGGTCTCACCATTTACTTGCCTTCATGCCCGGCCCAAACTCGGGACTTGCCTTCCATCCATGATCCGTCGGCCCGCGCCCACGGCGGCGGGGGCCGCGTCTCATCCTGTCGGTAAAGCACGACTCGTTGGTCGGCCGTTTCCACCGTTTTGGTGGTGTTCCACGTTCCAACAATCTCACCGTCAAGGCGGGGAGGGCATCCCCTGGAGGCACTCGACAACACGAAACCTCACTCGCAACCTCCTCGCAACACAGGAGGCCTAACGTGCCTACCTGGTGCTTGAGTGCTTCTACGTGTGCCTAACAGGGCTCCGTGCTATGCCGCTCCATTGCACCTCATCCCCATAAAGATGAATAAAATTTGGTGTGGGCTAGCATACCCCCAAGGCACCAAGGGCCTATGATAGTATTCCCACCTCACACCTAGTAGACGTAGCATATCTGTATTTCCTTCTTTCACATTACACATTATCTTATTTTGAGAGGGAAAGGGAAATTTGTATTAACCTTGTGATGGATCACCTCCCTTAGCACTTCATAGCTATTTTTTGCTTGATTTGACCAGAGCTCGTCGACCAGAGCTCAAGACCTCATAGATGGTGATGAAGTGGAAGACTTATCTGTGTTACTCAAGGAATTGAAGAGGTGTTTTCCCTCACTAGAAGGGGTTACACGTGGTGCAATCACATCTAATTACCAGAGTGAGAGAGTAGAGAACATTTGCTCTAGATTGAACATAGTCTCTTTGGTGTATCTTTGGAAACAAGACCAAACCGCTCTACTATAGCAAATGGTGATTAACCGATATCCACTGCCTTTCCATTTGATGGTCTGCATTGCATTTGGGGATTTCAAAATACTTATGGAAATAGGTTTTAGAAGGATATTTCCTACCCATCTTATTGGAATGAATATTTCAAGAGGGATTGAAGCAGTTCTTGTAAAGGTGAGTTTGGACATTTAGCCTATCAACAGAGTTCGGTGATTTTCCATATTCTTCCCATTTATTGTGTTCAAAGATACATTCTTTTCCTTCTCTTATATCCTCAATTTTGGACACTTGATAGGTTACAACTATTGGGTTGAACCCACATAAAAATCTCGAAAAAGTTCTAGCTAAAATGAGAAGCTTTTCACTCATCTGAACAAGTCAGTCATATTCAGTCCTCTTTTTAAAGTTACTATTTGTCTTGAATCTTTGGCTAACTAATTGGCATAATAGGAACGATTGGCTAACAAGCCATGTATTTTTATCATCATATCATCAACTTTGGTCATTGGCTGGTATGTAATTTTGGTACCACTAACAAGGCTTTGAACTATTTGGTTGTAGTATTTGTGGTATCAGTGTGTGTGGTGAAGGTGGTGAGTATGACACTCTAGCATTAGGATGTCCTCTTTTCAAGGTACGATATGCTAGAAAATTCTATGACATATTTGTATTGTCTTGCGTTACTTTACTTTGGCTAACTCCATTAATTAAAGGTGTGATCAAATATGGACAAAGAACACTAGAGGAATTCAACTTCCTCCTTAAGTTCTAGCCATGGTGATGATGATTAATTTTGTCTTGCACTTTCAAAGGTCACTGACATAAACTTATAATAAAGACATTTGTATAAATTCATACATGTATGTGGTGTGTGCATGCACTTTTGTGTTTGAGCATAGCTATATTATGATCTATATCCTTGGTTAAGTATTGATGACATTTGTGCAGAAATGGTCATGGTAGACACTCCCTAGTTTGCAAGATGGAGTTGATCATTTGTGATTTATTCACAAGTCATAAGTTAAGTTTGTTGTCTTGCACTTTTATTGGAGCATATCTATATTATGATGAATATCCATGGTTTAGGCACATTGATGATGTTCGTATAGATGGTTGTGATAGCTACTCTCTAGCATGCAAGATGATTTGTGACTTCTCAAGAAATCGTTAGTTTTGTTTTGTCTCATATCAAGTTTGGGCACATTGGATATGCTTTGGTGCATTGATTACACACACTATGTGTATAAAGAAGATTTGGTCGAGTATTGTATGTTAATTTGTTTCTTTATTTCATTTCAATAAACACTTTACAGAGAAAGAGAATACGTTCTTTTGTTTCTAAGTAATACCTAATTAAATGATTTTTTGGCCATTATTAATTAAATTCTTACTTTGAAGTGTATAAAGTTAGAATCTAGGAATGAAACTAATTTTGGAGGTCGATGTTGTTCTTGTCCTAAATTGTTCCTATCCACACATGTAAGATGCTGGAGAGACGGAATAACTCTCTCACTTGTAGCAAGAGTAGTATGATCCACACTTAGCTCAATCCAATGGGATTTCGGAGCTAGGGATTCAACTCGTACCGGTGCACAAAAGCTTATCCATTTGATGGAGAGAATGCTAAGAAAACTACTACTAATGACATGACTCAACACACACTCAAGCTCAATCTTGCTATTGCTCACTCAACTCCACATTCCACTCATCCATACATCCAAACAAGAAGAAATCTTAGCTATTGCTTACACAAGATCAAAGCATTCTTCATTCTCAAATACTCATTTCCCTAGCATGCACACAACCCTTGAAGCTATCAATAAGAAACATGCACACTAGAGAATTGACATGAGAAGAGAGACAAATATCAACTCATTGCATTGAATTAACAAAAGAATAGAACTTACAACAATGTAGATGGGGAGAGAGAAGAGCTTGCACCTCTATGGAAGAAGAGGGAGAGCTAGTCTCAAGAGAGCTCAAACATGAGTTTTCCCCATGTCCATAAGCTCTCAAATGAGCCACTTTTTATACAAAAACTCTAAAACTCCCAAAAGTTCCCATGTGGGATTATTGTCAAACCCACTCCCACACTCATCCACAACTTGGAACTCTTTTCAAGAGCCCTAAGTGTCTTTTTTGTTGCATCCTTGTATTGATCTTCATTCGTCATGCAACACTCCCCCCTTCCTATTTTGCGCACGTCCTCGAGCGCGGTAGTAGCAAGAGCTGCAACAAAAAAACAATGGATACAAGTAAAGTCTCTTATTGAAAAAAATAAAAGAAAAGAAAAACCAGCAATGATAATTTCACACGTGAGCATACAAGTGCAAGGCTGATTAAAGTTTTAATGAGTACTAAAATAGGTGAGTAAAGACTAGTCAAAGTGAGACTTAAGTGGTAGATAATGCTATGCAAAGGCAAGTGTGCTTTGTACACCGCCGGTTATGACCGCAGTCTCAATGTCCTACAAGTATGTAAGTTATTCCTAAGTGGCAAACCTACTCCTAAATATGAGCAAAGGTGATTGAAACTCTTTTTTTTTTTCTTCTTCTTCTTCTTCTTCTTCTTTTTTTGTCTTTGATGTGTGTGTAGAAGGTGATAAAGATTAAGGTTCCATCCCAAAGAGACCCAAGCAATGGCCAAGAGACCTCCGCCAAGAGAATCTAAAGACCGCTAAGTATCTCAAGGGCGACAGACCCTTTTTCTTTCTTTTATGACCTAAGGAGTACCCCATGAAGATGAGGGCATCGGTCTCGAGGGCCCATAGTGTACCCCAGAGTCCTACCAACATCTATCAAGGCGATAGATTCCTCAAAGGTCTTTTTCTGAAGCTTTTAGACACCAGTGTTCACCCCATGGAAACCAAGGCATCGGCCCCAAGGTGCTAAGACAACCCCAAGTCCTACCAAGCATTCCACATGGCTGTAGACACATCATGTCTCAATTTACTTTGTATATATATGTTTTTTTAGGGTATAATTTTTTTATAAATTTTTATTACTCCTAGCACCTAGCTCATATCTAAGAGGTAGCTACCACTAGGGATAACTAATATACCTTGAAAGCATAAGAACTTGGCATATTCCCTTGGTATATATCCTACACTGTCTTTAGATAGAAATATCTTTTCCTAAGTCTTCTAAGACTCTAGAATTCACTCACCATATTTTAACAACTCATTAGGACCTCAATGGAAGGCTTCTTGGGCCCTTTTATTTGGCAGTTTAAGGAGTCAAACCTTTTCTCTTAAGAAGAAATGTTTTCTAATTAGAAGCTTCAAAACGGCTACTTTATTCGAATTTGAATTTTGGGAGAAAAATGGAATTTAAAATCTAGCGGACAAAACCATATCATGTAGCATATCTATGGAAAGCTCTTGATGCGTAGATCACGGATCTATAATCTCCGCTCATATCGGAGCTTGTATGTAGAAGTTATGGAGGTCCGAAAATTGTAAAATTGCCTCCCCCCCTTTTTGGGGAAAAAAGTGCACCCTTTGACCACTCTTACACCTCTCTTACAAACCCAACATTTCAATCCACATGGCAACCCCCCATTTGGCTATTCTTTAATCACCTTGATTAGGCTTGGGCAAATTAAAGGGCCCAAGAAGACCCCATTCACTTCCTAATGAATCAAAAACTTCAAGCAGCCAACAGTGTGTGAACATGCAAACCATATATTCGAAAGATAAGAGCACATAAAGAAATAAAGATTAAGATTTGAATACACCTGTTGTAGTGCCCTGTTGATGTTGTTCGTTTGCATTGATGCATTGCTGATTTTGTGCAGATTGCTCCTCCTTGATCTTTGTAAGCGTAGCATGTCTCCCCCCTTCCTAATTTGTTTGCACGATAGGTGGACTATTGGGGCGTATTTTGATGCTCTTGTTTTTTACGGAGATTTCTGTAAAATTTTTATTAACAAACACGAAAAGAAAAGAAAAAAATAAAATTTGCCATTGGTGCCAAACACCGAATATAGCCGAGGGGAAAAACCCAATGGGAGAAAAGTGCCCTGGCTTGTCGATCTTATTATGGAGTCGTTGAACTTACCCTTGTGCTGGTGGTGGATCCGTGTCCTCGTCTGCTGGAAAGATGGTATCAATTTCCTCAGGATGCAGAGACAACCCCTCACAAAAACCGGCCGCTGGAGAAGGTGGTAGAGGAAGGAGTGCTTCCTCACTAAAGTATGGCATTGGATTTGAAGACAATAGATGCCATCTCTATCAACAAGAAACACCAAGGGAGTCGAGCCAAGGGAGTCGAGGAGACATGGTTCCCCTTGACACGGGTATACCTTGGAAAGCTTGTTTACAATGTAGGTTTCCATGCACACATTGGTTAGCTAATATAGTGTTGTGCTTTTTTAAAAGTGTATATAATGTGGTTTGTGTAGGTGCAATTTCAAAATGAACTAGAAAAGAGGCTTGTTCCTCTCAAAGGTCAATTGTCTAATGAGGAGTTTTCTAAGATGTAGAAGAAAGAAATTGAAGACCTTACTCGAAAGTATTTAGACAAAACATGCAAAGTATAGCATTGGTGTATTCATTGGCTTCTACCATGCAATGTATGTCTTAAAAGTATTCATTTGATTCTACCTTGGAGTCGAAGATTTTTTTGGGCTTGGCAGATCTTGAATATTTTGAATCCAAAGTTGGGTGATGAATGGAAGAAGGCAATGCTCTCTTGAAAATGGAGTGAAGATAGTTATGTTTCATTGGAGAAGCTTATTTGTTAACCCAATTCTAGGGTTAACAAGATCTACCACCATTATCTTACATCAAGGAGTCACGATAGATATACCAAAGGGTCATACAATCAAGATATGAAGCAATGGTGTCCAAAGCTATAACTTGGATGGGAGCCCATAATGGTGTGACGGATTATTTATGGCAAGTCTCGCTTCAAGAGCGTGTGGTAGCATGAGAGGATGAAGTCCTAAGTGATGTACTTTATGGATATATTATGAGAGTAGTCATTGTAATAGCATTAGGACTCTTATGAGCCTAAAGTTCTCAGCCGGCCACAGTTTAAGTGAGTGTGAACACTTATGGCTATGTATATAAGTGAATTTCTCGCATAATACAACATACTCTCCCATTGTGCAATTGAGTCTTACTCTTGCTGATATCTCTCCCTAATGCATGCTAGTGAGTGTGTGTGAGCGACGTGAGGTGAGAGGAGTGACGAGTACTCGTAGTGCAACGGGACGGTGGTGTGACAACGCTCGTGGGAAGCATGTAGAATTGCCTCTCAAGGAGTTGTAGAGCTTGGAGACCTCAAGGGTTATGATCTCATCCATTGAAAATATCCTCATCATGATAGTTGCGGTTCACCAGGTAATCTCTTATTGGATGTGTTTCAAGCAGGGTTAGGGTGAGCCATAACATTTTTGGCATCGTTTGCCGGGAAGCCATTCCTTGGATTTTGTGATCATTTTTTCTCAAGTCTACGTATTACCCATTGCCCATTATCTTGATTAATGGTTTCCCATGAAAACGATGTAGATTTGATGGGTGATTTGTGTGTAATTTGATGGGTGATTTGTGTGTAATTTGATGTAGAATCGCTTTCTTTTTTGTTTTTAAAAAGAATGCCTTTTGCTGAATTTTTAGCTTAATTTGTTGTTTTTGTTGTTGTTATTGTGGTTTTTCATGTTCTTAGGGCTTGAAGATAGTTTTTATTAGGCTTCGTTTGCATCCATTGCATCAATCAATGCAATAGAATGCAATTTTTAGTGAATGTTAGCTCTCTTTTTATTAGTGTTAAACATAGAACTAAAATCATTAGTTTTAGCTTAATTGTGTGTTTTTTTTGAATTGTCTCCATTATAGTGTAATCAAGAATTAGGAGTAGATTAATATTCCAAAAAAATTCTTAAAACCATAAAAAAACGCTTGAATTTGAGTAATTTCTCTTAATGGACTGGTTTTTGTCATTAACGGTGATTAATCTTGCTCAAGAGGCAAAAAATTTAGAAAATGTATTAATTGGGGTCTAAAATGATCATATGAGTAGTCGAATTTGGTTTTTTTGAGTGTTTTGAGAGTATCTAGATGCATCAAAACACCTAATTACATCAAGTTTTTCATGAATTGGAGAAATTTGACTCTCTTTGCTTAATTTTACCTTAAAAGAGGAGACCAATTTAAGAGTCTAATTAATCTCCTATTTTAGATTAGTTTACACAGTTGTTGATGCATAAAGATTAGCATTCCCTTGCTCTATCCAATGATGTGCTCAATTGTATGAATTAATTAGGGATTAGTGGTTAATTAGAGTCATTGATTAGTGTAAAAGAGGGAAAGATTAGTGAAAGGATTAATCTTAGATTAATTCTTAATCACTTTTTTACATAATACATTAAGGCTAATGAGCATTCAATGAGTAGATGCTCATGAGTTGTCAAATTGTCCATTTTGGGGGTCATTTATGAAGGGTGTAAAGGGTGTCATAAAAAAAGGTTGACTTTTTTGATTCCCACTTACCTTTTTGGAAAAATTCCCATATCTTCTTAATTTTAAATTAAAAAAATACCCCCCCCAAAAAAGGGAAATTCGTATTTCCCACTAGACTCTAGTTTTTTATTTTTTTTAAGAAAAATGGTTTACGTCGTGAACCATTTCTGCAACTTCACGGCCTAAGGGTTCACGCCCTAGGAGCTCGCACCAAAACAAAAAACTCAAATTTAATGTTTCTGTGAATTTCAGAGTTCACGACGTGAAACCTTAAGGGTCCATGGTGTGAGACCCTTTGTTCACGCGTTAAAAAAATCAAATTTAATTTTTTTGTGAAGTCCGGTTCACAATGAAACCTTAAGGGTTCACGGTGTGAGACCCTTAGTTCATGCACAAAAAAAATTCAAATTTAATTTTTCCATGAAGGGTGTTTTAAAACCTTTTGAAAGCTTGTCATGTTAGGTGATGGTCTCTTGTAGGAATTTAAGATGGTTGTTTTTTTGTTTTTTGTTTGCTCTGGCTCAGCTACCTGTCTTAGTATAGTAGAATGGTCTCTTGCAAGAATTTAAGATGGTTGTTTTTAGTTTTCTGTTTGCTCGTATAGTAGAACGATCCACATGTTTGTGCATGAATTTTGCACATGATTGTACAACATGTGCACGAGCACACACAAAAATGCACATGTGTGTGCATACACACATACTCTTATTCCTCGTGTTGCATGATCTAAGCATTGCCTAAATAGAAGGGTTATTCTTTGAAAACCATGAGGAGGACCCGTGTGCATCAATGCTGCCCTTGTTGTTTAAGTTGGCTTGGCTCGGTGCTGCGCTCTCGTTAACTGCATTTAAATATTGGCTTGGCTCGGTGCTGCGCTCATTAACTGTGCTCGTTAACTGCATTTAAATATTGGCCACCAATTTTTTTTGATTGGAGGCCTTGATGATGGAGACGAGCGGTTAGAATTGATGCCATGTCGATTGTCTTTGAGAGCATTACCTAAAAGGCTCCTTTACTCTATGACTGTTCTAATTACATATATTTTACTCTCTTGTATGTATGAATTGAGTTGTTATTATAAGTTTATGTTGTTGATTGGATACATATGTTCTTTTTCTCCACACTTTGAATGGGGGCCTTCTAAAAGTTGATTCCTCTACATAGCCTCTTGTTTGATACATGCACATGCTTTTGGCTACTCTTTAGGCTGAGTGAGGGCGTTATGTTGATGGTTGGCTATCAGTAGTCTTCTATTTGACGGTGTTGCAGCACACATATGTCTAAAGTTTGTTTTTGCATGTGGTACTCCAATCAGATGTGTATTATCCCATACTTTCATACCTGTATAAACTATGGTTTCATAACAGTTTCATATCGGACCTGAAGTATTGTGTTATAGTGTATGATGTCTAAATGGTAGTCTCTCAATTCTCATTGTAACTTTACAAACTTGAGTTTTAATGACAGTGTGTAGGAGTAACTGTTTTTTATCATTTTTGTTTTTCAAATTTCAATATCAAACGTTTACTAATCTTCAGTTAGATTCTGCAATGTAGGTGTAAATGTTTAATCCCCTTTGTCAAAAACTTATGTTTTTTTTGTTCTGGGTCGTCTAGAGTCATACTTCAAAACTTCATACTTGCATGGGCTGCTAGGTCAGCGAACAAGCTCAAGGTTTTCAAGAATTGTGTTATGTAAGCTTGAGCACAAAGAGTATTCTTGATCATATTGAGTTTCTATTCGGAGATTGTGTAATCTAGATTAGTGGAGAGAGACTTGTAAACAATTGTACACATGGTTGTTCGGAATCAACTCTCTCTATATGCAGTTTACATTTTGATATTTGTTGCTTTTATTTTTGTTTTGTGCTATGAGATGGCATATATTTGGCTTTTGAAAATGGCTCTTCAATATTGCTAGAGAGTGTGCACACCATTGCGTGAAAGAAATGTTGATGTGAACGGAGGAAAGCAATTAATTGTTCACGGGTCCTAGGGTCATAGTATATCTCATGTTTATGTTGTAAACTTCTAGCAAATGTATTAATTGAAGCAATGATAGAAATGCAAAGAATATTACACCTTCAATTTAGATGGTAAACAAGCATGTGTTCTTTACTTATCTTTGAGTGCCATGTCAAGTTGGAGTAGGGGAGAGAATGAGAAGTTGTACTACCAAGGTGGATCTATGGCTCTTGTTTTTTTGTCTCGGGTCCTAATATGTCATGTGTGTGTGTATGGAGAGAGAGAGAGAGAGAGAGAGAGAGTTGTATTAACGTCTTCATCAAAAGGCCTAAATGACCTATGAGACCAAAAGGTTACATCATATCCATGAGATACCTCATCTTGGGTACAAAATAGTATTAAAGAAAGATAACAAAAATCTAGAACTATAAAATCTTATCTAGGTACATGAGCAGAAAGCTCTCATATCACCCTAATACATCCCTCATGGGCCGGTGTGACACGGTGCTCAAGGTGGTAAAAATGAGCCAGCGTGAGAAGGTTCTGCAATGTTGGGAGATGATGGCCCGGATCCTCCTTGGTGGCGTGGCCGTGGGCAGGGGCCATGGGTTTGGGGCATCGAGCTCTGCATAACTTAGTGGCTCTGGCGAGTGTCACATCTCTCTGTCAGAATGCACAACGAATATATGAGACAAGTGTTGTAGAGAACAAAATGTAGAAGTGTAGAGACAGAGAAGTTGTATAAACTCTGCTATATACACAAGATTCGATACAAAATAGGAGGTGGGGCAAGGGTGGTGTTTATACCACCCCCCAGATGCTGGTCGGCCAAGTCAAAATAGGCAACAGCTTGCTCTTGATGTCCACAACTGTAAAAAATGCAATCGGTCAGGAAAGACATTAGTCACCTAGCAAATCATCTGTCGGCCAGCAAAAAACTATCCCACGTCCAGGAAAAAATAGGGAAACCATGGAAAAAATGGGAAAAAATGAAAGGCTCTGGGTGGGCACACCCACAACAAGGGCCCTCACTGTACAGACAGGAGATGACTGCTAACACCCCCTCTATGTGGAACCAACCCTAGTGATGTGGAGTGTTGTCGAGCATAACCTGAGGTAGAGACTTCATGAAGAGGTCCGCTGCATTGTCCTTCATTGACCAATAAACAAGCAAGATGTCACGAGCCAAAATCTTCTCAACAAGAATAAAGTTATACAGTATCTCTATGTGCGGGCATGGAAGATCGGGTTTTGAGCAATAGCAATACAGCTCTGGTTATTGCACTGGTGGATGACTGTGGGTTCCTTTTGTGGAGACCCAATCTTGCCAAGCAACCTCTACAACCACAAAAGCTTGCAAGCAGCCCGATACTTTGCCTCTGTAGTAGATGACAAGGTAATAGTTGGGTGCCTCTTGTTAATCCATGAAATAGCTCCTAAGCCAATGGTAAATCCGTAGCTTGATGTAGATCTTGTGTCTGGTTCTCCTCCCCAATTTGAGTCACTCTAGCCTTGGAGTCGAACTCCATCCGTCATTCCCCCTCTAGTATTATAGAAGAGTCTAAGGTCCTTTGTACCTTGTAGATACCGCAAGATCCGCAATCCTACATCCCAATGAGTCTTCAAAGGCATCTGCATGAATGAGCTCAGCAGCCCCACGAGAAAGCTCAAGTCCAATTTGGTGTTTAGCAACCAAATCAATGATGATACAGAGAGGCATCAACTTTCTCACAAGGTTCATTCACTGTAAGTTTGGTGTTCGGGTCCATTATTGGTGAAGTAATAGGCTTGTAGTTCTCCATCCCAAAGGTCTCCAGCAACTCATGAACATACTGCTCTGCTGAGAAACAAAGAACCCCCTTCTGGGTTTGCCAAATCTCCAATCCCAAGAAGAAACGTAGTAAGCCTAAGTTAGTCATCTCAAACGCTTTGACAAGTCAGCCTTTGTCACTGCTTTGTGCTCCACATGACCGCCAGTGAGAATGAGATCATCCACATAAAGGATAATCAATGTGACCAAACCGCATTCCTGAAAGAGAAACAAGTTAGAATTTGTTGAGATTCAAGCTCTATGTGACAGCTTGTGCTAGCTGCATTATGTGCTGGCATGTTTGGTAGTAGCATGTGTGAGACATAAATGATTGCGTCCAACTAGTCATAGTTGTGTGAACAGTAGGTAGGGTTAGTAGTGTGTGGACACAACACAAGTAGTGTGTTGTAGCTTTTATATTATGGCTTTATGCATTGTGTGAGATGGGACATGGCTTCCCTCTATGGCTAGGGTTTGAGTAATACATTAGGGTTTTCTCCTCTGTGTGTGTTCTCTCTCCCTCTACCTATTTTTCATCATGGTATCAGAGCAAGGTGCTCTCTATTAGGGTTTATGAGTGAGTGAGAGAAGAGGGAGAAGAAGCTATGAAGCTTGCCATTGTAGTGAGTGAGTGAGAGAAGAGGGAGAAGAAGCTATGAAGAAAAGTTATGGAGCTTGCCATTGGAGCTGTGAAGCTTGGAGCACACCGATTTTCACCAAATCTAAGAGCTTGGCCTACCGGGTGAGGAAAACTAAACACCCTTGAGAAGATTGCAGGTGCAAAATCACAAACAGTATCAGATTTGAGTTGCCCAAAGTAATGAAAAATTCTATTTTGCAAGCTCTCCATTAAAGCTTGATAGCGATGAATGTATGCTACAAATGGTTACAAATTCTGGCAAAGGTTCATGTATCTGGCAATGGGAATGTGTTGGCAACTCATGTGCAAGCCCTAGAGTGATTCTGGAGCAAGTGTAACGCATTAAAGTGTTGGAAAAATTCTGGTTTGAAGCCCTCACAAAAAAAGTGAATAGATGCTCATTTGCTATGTAATTGGAGCCGATTTTTTGTAAAAATCACAAGGTTGATGGCTTGGGTGCATGCCTAGGGATGTTGTAAACTCATATATACCATCATTAGCCACACATAACTCCTCAATTCCCCCTAATTACAGGCAGCATAGCCTGGGAAGCTAAAACAGAGGAGGTTTTTGCCTTTTTACTTGGTTGAGGTCCAATTAAGGCTTGGTTGATTGATTCCTTGCACAAATTTCTTAGCAATATTATGCTACACACAGAGGAGAAGGATGCTATGAGTTTTGTTGGAGCAATTATGCATTTGGGAGCCAATTATGACGTGATTTAAGAGTGCTATTAATTATGATTAGTGAAACAGAGGGTCGTTAATCGACTAATTACTCACTCAATTTTGATAATTGGTCTAATTTCCTTTACATGGATCTAGTAGACATCATTGCTAAGCTAATGAATTCCTGGTCCCTTCAATTTGGACAAGATTTGAAGAAATTAGAGCACTTTTTCTATTGGTTTTACTAGTTTTTCTCAAAATAGAGAAGGGGATTTGATATTTCTGGTATGTATGCACCTTGGTTGGTGTTAATATGCAACATTGAGCTTGTTCGGGTGTAAATGCAAGTTATCCACACTTTATTGAACCACTATATAGCAATTTGAAGCATTTGGAAGCCTCGAAAAGTGCACCAAAATAGGGTATTTTGGACTGTGTATGCTAGTTCAATTTGAATGCACTCAGTGTGATTTTCTACATCAACAATGAAGTTGGTTGAGTACTTTGGAGTATCTGGGACACTTATTAGAGTGTGGTTGAGATGAGGAAGGCTGATTTATAGGATTGGATGTGTGTAGAAGGTGCATTTGCATTTGAGCAAATATGTCAAAAAACCTAGTATAGATTGTGGGTGAGAAGTTGGATAGAAAGAACTTCCAGGCATGGAAGTACAAGATTAAAAGCTTTTTTAAAGGAAAATGATTTTGCAACCTTGTTATAGTGGAGCCAAATTCGGATCTACCCCGACAACCTACACAACAACAAGTTGTAGCTCATAAACAATCGACATAGAGAGCATACAAAGTTTTGTATTACTTGTCTATATGCATCTCGGATGCTATAGTCATACATATACATGATGTTGAGAATCCCAAGGATGCATGGGATACTTTGGTAAAGTTGTTTGATGCAGATACTAGTGCTCGTAAGTCTCAGTTGAGATGACAGATTCATAATGTGAAGCGAAAAGGAAGGAGTATTGATTATGTATAAGAGATTCAAAAGTATGCAGATGCATTGGCAACTATCAATGCCCCCATGCCTTATGATGATTGGTAGACATTTCCTTGCATGGTCTTGGCAAAGAGTACAAGTCTTTTGATACATCTATCTCTGTTTGGATGTTTAGGGTTCACAAACACAACACAAATAATTTCTACTGACACAGCAAAGATAACCCCATTAGGTAACACTAACTTAAATTCCCACATCAGGCTAAACATAAACTGAGCATAGAGAACACAAATTGAGTAGAAATTTGCTAAACAAGATAGAGAATAACAGCACAGAACTGAAATACCAGATCTGATTGATCAAGATGATTCATACATTGCTTTCTCCTTCTTCTCTTACTTCTTACTACTTGAAAAAGACGACTACAAAGCCCCTATAAATAGGCGACTTCAGACAGTTTTAAACAGTTGTAACTAGAATGTCACAAGACATTAACAGATAATATCCGACTAACCAGATCATAACAAACTCCGACTGATCAATAATCCGACTGAGTAGAATTCCGCCTGAGCAACAATCCGACTGAGAAAAGATACATATATCCGACTAAGCAACTATTAGGTAAATATTAGGTATTCTATCTGTAGTTCAACACATGGCACAGCCCGGTGGTTGATTTCAAAGAAATCGGACTTGAATTCACAATCCCTTGATCAGAAAAGACCGGCCACATGACAAAATTTGATGCTGCTTCTTCAAATGTCAGGTACTACATCACTTTGCTGCTCAGCCTGCATCCCTTCAACAACTGGAACCTCCTCAGTCATCTCTGCTGATTTATCTTCCACTGAAGTCTCCACTGGCTGCTCACTCTGACTTGCTGTTTGTACACTTAAATTGATAATAGGTACTTCCACCTGAACTTCTAGGTCCTGAAAGATTTCCTCCACAGTCCTATCACTCTGAATCTTCACACTCTGCATCTCTTTCAGTTCCTGTACCTGCTGAATCCAATACTCACGTTCTTTCCTTAACTGTCCAACCTCTTCTATCAAACTTGCCTCATGCTGAGTTACAAACCCTGTTGTCATAACCTCATAGGGATAATTTAGCATTGTTGACATCCTCTCCTTGATCATTCCCCAAGAATCCTGCATAGTGCTATGCATTTGTTGCTTCAGAATCTGTACATCCCCTTGTGCCATCAGCACTCCATTTACATCCAACTCTTCATTCATCAACATCTGTTTTTCCAACACCTGTAAAGGCTGAAGTCTCAATTGCATTACTTCATTATCAACCTTCATTTCTGCATTAGCTTTAGCCATTTTATCCAACTCAGATGTAACCCTTTCATCCATTTTTGCTGTCCATTCCTTGAAAATTCCTAAAGACATCTTAACCTTAGCTATCTCCAATGCATGTTGTTCCAATAACTGAGCCTTTTCAGCAATATGCATCTCCTTTGTCTGCTTCAATTCCTCCTCAAGCTGCTTGACCTGCGCACTTTTATCCTGGTAGTCGTCTGAAGTTACTATCTCATTCAGAAGATGCTGCTGCTCAATCTTCTCCTGCTGACTCTCAATGAAAGACTGAATTTCCTTCAGATACTGCTGAGCAGTACTTACATCCTTCACTACAAGCCCTGGTTGATTCACCACCTGTGCTCCAAAGTCAAGTTTTGCAACTAACTTGGTTCCCCCCAATTCAAGTTTCCTCTTCTTGGACAGTGTGAAACTCTTCCCCAACATCTTGGGTGTTTGTGAACCTGATACATCAATCAAAGGCTGCACTTCTACATCCTCAACATACGGTTTTTTCGGAGCTCCATATATTACCTTAAAGGCCTCTGTCGGACTGTACCCAACTGTAAGCATACTCTGATACAGCTCCTTCTTGTCAGGTTCCAACTCATCACATTCCGACCTCTGCTCTACAACCTTCTCAGACTGTGGTTCTTTCTCGACTTTGCTGTATTTTTCTTTAGCGGGCAACATAATCTCCCCCACTTCCACTTTCTGTGCATACTGAAACATTGCAGCTACATAAGCACTCAACCTGCTATTGGATTGTGTCTTTCGCTTATCCGACCCAAATATTTCTCCATGAAGCTTGTCAAATAACCAATGTGCCCAGCTAACCTCCTCTCCTTTCTCTGCCCAAGACAATGGTGCATAATTTTCCTTTGACATGTAATCAAATTTGATAATAGAGCACAGTCTTTCAAGATACCATTTGAGCTGTTCCCTCCTAGCATAGTGAACATTCCTTAACATATAATACTGTCTACCCCCTTCTCTGGGACCAAACTCCTTTTTCAAGACTTCATCACGACATTTTGGGATGACAGTATCTGAAACATAGGGTAATTGAAATACTTCTGCAACCATTTCCACAGTAAGACTCACCTTTGAAGAAATTGCGCCTTTTGTTTTTCGGAGTATCTCCACCTGACTTTTAGCATAGAAGTTATTTCTCCAGTCATCCCATGGCAAGCCTGCAAACTCCCGCAAACCGACCTGCTTCAACCATGTTGCATTCCCGGGTGCTGCCTTGTCGAGCTCGACTTTGAAATCGGTGTAGGGATCCATCAGCGACTGTGTAAGTTTGCCGGTAGACAACGGTGTAGGAACCTCATCGTCTTCCTCAGCCACACGCTCCTCTTCCTCAGAGCTGCTAACCTCAACTCTCATGGGTGCTCCCTTCCTTCGAAGCCGCTTCTTCAGAACATCCCTCTGCTCGTCCTCCGCTGGTGGTTGCATGCCTGCAGAGCTCTTAGCTTTTGGCATGGTGATAGGCGAGTGCAAGGAAAGCACAGAGAAAATGCGTGAATGGTCTTGCATGGATGCTGGAAAGAAAGGACCTCGCACACTCTGGTACGCGCGAAAAGTGCGATCAAACTCCGGCTGCCTCGAAATGATACTCTCCGTAAGTGTCCATTCACCACTCAAATCAAGGCACCATGCAAAATTTTGAAAATTTTCAAAAACTCCGACTATCTGAGATCCGACCCAGCAAAATCCGACTGAGTCCGAATCCGATGCAGACCCATATCCCTGTATTGTCGGACTTTCTTTTGGAGCTATTTTCACCTGTGCTACCTGTATCAATGCTGAACTTGCCCAATCCAAATGTGCTGGTGTTCCTTGAAACTTTTTCAACCGGAACCCATTAATTGGTTTCTCCACCCTAGTTCCAAAAACATCAGCCACAATAAAGGTTCCTTGTCCCAGATCTTCAACAATTTGATAAGGCCCTTTGTATCTCAGTGTTAGCTTACCAGGATGAGGTCCCAACCTGGAATTGTACACCATCACCCAATCACCAACCTGAAACACCTTAAATTTGACATTCATAGTCACCCAAGCCTGTCGTCTTCTTTGAATCACCTCAGTGATGTAAGAACTAACTAATCTGTCCTCCTCCAACTGCATCAAATACCTGCTCCTGTACTTCACTGACAAACTTGGAGACATTTTCTCAGCAGTTACTCTTAAACTTGGTACCACAAACTCCATAGGCACAACTGCTTCTAATCCATATACCAACCTGAATGGTGTCATCCCTGTGGTAACTTTAAAAGCTGTTCTATAAGACCACAAAGCAGAGTCCAGCTTCAAGTCCCAATCTTTCTGGTTATCCTGCACAATCTTCTTGAGGATCCTTACCAATGTCTTATTGGTACTCTCAGCTTGTCCATTGGCCTGGGGATGATAAGCTGTAGACTTTTTGTGCATAATCATATGAGTTCTTGTTAGTTCAGAAACTACATCATTCAGAAAATGAGTTCCCCTATCACTGACCAATTCTACAGGACACCCAAACCTGGTCATGATGTTGTGATACAAGAACTTGGCAACACTTGCAGCCTTGTTATCCTTCAGAGCTACAGCTTCAGCCCATTTTGTACAATAATCAGTAGCAACAAGGATATACCTGTTACCTCTTGGAGTTGTTGGCTTGACAGGTCCCACAAAATCAATTCCCCACTTCTGAAATGGTTCCAAAGGCAAAATAGGATGATCTGATATCCTATCTGAATTATCTGGCTGTCCAAGCTTTTGACAAATCACACATCTCTTGGCATAGTCATGGGCATCTTTCAAAACTGTAGGCCACCACAAACCAGCCTGCAATATTTTCTTTCCTGTAATATCCCCTGAGAAATGTCCTCCTGCTGTTCCGGAATGTGCTTCCTGAATTACTGCCTTCTGTTCATACTCAGGTACACATCTTCTTATCACCTGGTCAATTCCCTTTTTGTACAATGCTCCAGCAAACACTAAGAATGGTCTACTCTTCAAAGCAAACTTCCTTCTCTGATCTGGAGTAAATTTTACTGGCATAAATCCCTCAGTTAAAAATGTCAAAAACTGATCATACCAGGAATCCGACTCAGCCGCCTGAACTTCAAACAATGGGGCATCTGGTAGATCATCATCCACCCCACTTGGTGCTTCTCCAGTTTCCAACCTGCTAAAATAATCAGCAATAGCATGCTCTTTCCCTGGAGTATGGACAATCACAAAGTCAAACTCCTGTAACAAAAGCATCCACCTGGCTAATCTTCCTGTCAACAATGGCTTCTTAATCAGATACAGCAGGGCTTGGTGATCCACATGAAATATTACCCTGTTCCCCAACAAATAATGCCTGAATTTATTCAAGGAATATACCATCCCCAAAGCTTCTCTTTCAGTCACAGCATAATTCCTTTCTGCAGATGATAATATCCGACTGGCATAAAATACTGGCCTGTACCATCCTTTCACCTTCTCCTGCATCAGAATTGCCCCTACTGCTACATCTGAGGCATCAACAAAAATATGGAAAGGTAGAGTCCAATCTGGTGGCTGCAAAACTGGTGCAACCGCTACCATCTTCTTCAACAATTGAAATGCCTTCTCTTGAGGCTCAGCCCACACAAAAGGTACATCCTTCTTAGTTAAATGGGTCAATGGTGCACAAATATTGGCTAAATATCTGAGGTACCTGGCATGCCATTTAATCTGACCCACAAACCTCATTACTTCCTTCACATTAGTAGGAGACTTTGCTGTTTGAATAGCCTCAACCTTCTTCACATCAATTGCCATGCCTTCCTGTGAGATCACATGACCCAACAAAATCCCACTCTTCACAGCAATCACACTCTTGAAAGGGTTCAAGACCAGTCTGAACTGCCTACACCTCTCCAAACACAACTTCAGATGCATCAGATGTAAGTCCTTCTTACCAAAAACAGAGAAATCATCAACAAATACTCTCATGAAGTCTTGTAAGTGTGGCTCAAAAACCTTATGTGCCACATAATTGAAGGATGGTGGGCCATTTTTCAAACCAAAACTCATGACAGTAAAATCATATGCACCAAACTCAGTAATGAAAGCAGTCTTATGCTGATCCTCCTCAGCAACACTAATCTGATTGTAACCTGAAAATCCATCCAGAAAGCTATACATTTCATGACCTGCTACAGCATCTAACACTGCATCACAAAATGGCATTGGAAAAGGATCTGTTATGGTTGCTGCATTGAGTTTCCTATAATCAACACATACTCTCAGCTTCCCATTTTTCTTAGGCACCACAATGATTGGAGATAACCATGTCACCTGGCTCACAGGTTTAATGAACCCTACTGCTAACAACTTATCTATTTCTTCCTTGACCTGTAATGCAAAATTCGGATTCATCCTATACCTTTGCTGCACCACTGGAACTGCATATGTTCTTAAATTAATCCGATGCTGATGTAATGCAGGATCTATACCCTTGACCTGAGAATACTCCCAAGCAAAGACATCTATATAGTCCTGTAACAACTGCAAAAGATCCTCCAAAAATTGTCCTTCCACCTGCACACTTACTTTCACCATCCTTGGTGCAGCATCTGTACCCAAATTCAATTCCTTAAGATCATCTTCTTTAACCCGACTGGACGTGCCATACTTCTTGTCATAAATCCTTACAGCCATCTCTCCTGCCTCCTTTTGCTCTTGTTCCATCTGTTCCTTGGTAGCAATCTCTGTTTGCTGTTCCAGCAACTGTCTGAACACTGTACCTTCAATCGCTTGACCTGGCAAGAACTCAGACTCTTCCTGATTCTGATATTCCTCAGGCTGCAATATTCTTTCTACATCAACATCAAATAGTGGCACCACTGTTGGATTAGCCATTAAAAACTGTTCCTCCTCATCATCTTCTATTTCTGCAGCAAGATTAATTGTCTGTGCAAACAATGGCTTTTCTTTAAGAGACATATTTCTCTTACCCTGCATGGTTACAGTAATCTTCTTTTTCCCCTTGGTCAGAACCACCACATTCAATCCCCAATCCTGTTTAACTTTAGCCATTCTAAACCAAGGCCTACCCAGTAACATTTCATAAGGTGATTGTGATTCTGACATTCTGATTACCACAAAATTTACCAAGAATCCCATACCTGCAACTTCAATTTCCTGCTGCTTCAAAATTCCCAATGGTTGCACCCTGGTTTGATCTGCCATTTTCACCTGAAATGGTGCTGGGGCTAAACTAGCTGCACCCATTTCTTTGTAGACACCTTCAGGAAGAATGTTAACCCCTGATCCTCCATCCAAAAGAACTTCATCAAAAACCCTGCCCTGGTACTCAACCTTAATGACAGGAACCACAAAGTCAACATCTGCTGGATCAATGCTATTAACTGCTGGAACCAAAGTCGGATTATCTCCTGACTGCTGATCCTGAAGTCTTTTAAGCAATCTTTCCTTAAATGCTGGAACCAAAGCTAACAACTGATCTAATGACAATTGCAAGGGAGAATTTATGAGTACCTCAAACCAATCTCTATCCCTTTCATCCTTCATCTGCACATTACTTTCTGACTGATGCAGAACTAACTCTTCTTCATCCTCCAACTCCGATTCTTCTTGCTTGTCCTGATTCTTCAAAATTCTTCTTTGTACCTGGTCCCTGATGCCTTTTTGTTCCTTCCAATCAATTGGTCCTTTCTGTTTAGACCTGGTAACAGCCAATACCTCAATATCCTCAATATCCTCAGTATGCTTTTTGCTTTGCTGCTCAGGTATGTTTTGACCTTGCTTGAGCTGTACCTGTTCATCTTCTAATTGGATCATGATTACATTTGCTTGAGCTGCTGGTTGATTCTGTGGTTGCTGCTGCCCCTGCTGGTTATTCTGATTGTATCTAAGCACTGGGACACCTCTTTCTTCTCTATGTTTCACCCATAAGGCACAATTTGGCCCTATCCAATGATCTGGTGCTGAACAATAAACACAAGGCATGACTCTTGCCTGTCTTCCTTCATTGTTTTCCTGTTCCCGTAATGGTGGTCTATCAGTTCTTACTCTCTGAAATCCTCCTCTGCCCCGAATTGGAACAGCCTGGTTTACTGCAACCTCACCCCTGCCTCTTCCTGCATAAGGTGTAGTCTGACCCCTGTTCTTGGGATTATACCAACATAAAGCTGTCGTATGCCCATCCTTATCACAAATTTCACAGAACTTCTTTTCTTTTGGTGCTGCAACAGAATAACCTATCTTTCTCAATTTACTTACCAAATCCTCCTCTTTGGATGGTTTTGCTTTGGTCTTGTGCTTTTTCTTTGTCTTCACCTCTTCTTCCTCACTTTCGGATCCTGCTTCTGAATCCTCCTGCTCAGAATCTGATGCTGACTCTGGCTGGTCATCTGAATCCGAATCATTCTTTCTGGTGTGTTTGCCCTTGCCGCTTCCAAGTCTTTTCTCTACTCTAGCAGCTGCAATAACCAAATCATTAATTCCACCTGCAATATCAATGCTAGCCACTGCATTTTTCAGCCCACTTCTCAATCCTTTCAGAAAATAACCGGCCAGCATCTCATTGGTGGGTCTCTCATTTCCCTGTAACCTTTCAACCAGAATTCTGAATTTCTGAGCATAGTCCTCTACAAGCATCTTCTTTTGTCTGATGTCTCGGAGTTTTCTTAAAATGTCTGTTGGAGTCTTTTCCCTCCTGAATCTCTGTAAAAAAGCTATTCTAAGATCATCATATGTTGGGAAGTGTGGTATCCCATATTGGCTAAACCAACTCATGGCCTTCCCTTCTAGAGTTGCTGCAAATTGCTGCAATTTAACTGCATCATTGTACAACACAGTATACCCATTTGCTTGCCATTTTGTCTCAAACTGAGCTACATGACAATCAGCATCCTCCTTAGATCCTCCACTGAATTTAGCTGCTTTCACCCTAGGGTTGGGTAGTTGTTGAGCCATCGGATGTGGCTGAGGTGGTCTCCTAGGTCTTTGCCTGGTAGCCCCTCTTAATGGGTTGAACTGAAGACTCCTTCTAACTCCTGCAGACCTTCCTGTCAGGATTAGGGCGCCTAGAAGTCCCCCCACTAGCCTCCTCTCTGGTGCAACTGAACTTTCCCCCCCTTGGCCTACAACAATTTCTTCAGGGATTTGGTGTTCCTGATCATCTTCACCCTCGTCGGCATAATGAAACGGGTCAGGGTTACCAATTCGGGCCTGAGCCCTGGTATAGTAAACCCTTCCTACTCTTCTGTCCCCCTCTGACATTCATTTCCCTTCTCGTAACAGAACGGGACCAGCAGGATCGCCAATGTGTTTAGGGTTCACAAACACAACACAAATAATTTCTACTGACACAGCAAAGATAACCCCATTAGGTAACACTAACTTAAATTCCCACATCAGGCTAAACATAAACTGAGCATAGAGAACACAAATTGAGTAGAAATTTGCTAAACAAGATAGAGAATAACAGCACAGAACTGAAATACCAGATCTGATTGATCAAGATGATTCATACATTGCTTTCTCCTTCTTCTCTTACTTCTTACTACTTGAAAAAGACGACTACAAAGCCCCTATAAATAGGCGACTTCAGACAGTTTTAAACAGTTGTAACTAGAATGTCACAAGACATTAACAGATAATATCCGACTAACCAGATCATAACAAACTCCGACTGATCAATAATCCGACTGAGTAGAATTTCGCCTGAGCAACAATCCGACTGAGCAAAGATACATATATCCGACTAAGCAACTATTAGGTAAATATTAGGTATTCTATCTGTAGTTCAACATTGGAGTACAAGTCTACCAGATTTTGATGAGTTGGTTTCATTCTTGCTTGTTGAGGAAATCAAACTCAGTGACCCTTTTCATAATGCATCTACTAGCCATGATGATCATGGTAGGAATCAGGCTTTCTATTCACAAAAAAGGGGATTTAGAGACAGGGGAGATCTGCATCGAGAGGTCATGGTGTTGGTCGTGGATGGCAGGAGAGGTCACCACAATAGAATTTTCAGCCTTCATATGGTGCTAGAGGTGGTCATGGACATTTACCTCAAAGAGGAATTCTCATGGAAGAGGACGTTGGCAAGGCCAACAAGCATGTATGCAAAATGTGGAATGCCATTACTATGGAAAGTTTGGTCATATGGCTCATGACTGTTATTGCAAAAAAAATGATTTGAGAGGGGGTAGAGCACAACATGGTGGAAATTATGCAAATAGTGGAAATTTTGCATCAAGCAGTCATCATGATGGTAGTGTAAATCACTTGTTTACCATGAAACATGCCGTGGGGTCTATGATGACACATAGTGACAGTGATGACACGTAGTATATGGAGTCTAGAGCATCAAACCATATGACTTGTCATGGTGGTGAATGGTTTGAACATATGAAGCCAATAGATGTGAAAGGCTATGTGGAGACAAGTGATGATTCTTAGCATGCTATCACTCATGTTGGGAGTGTGCCATTGGTGATGCACAATGGTGAAATGAAGTCTATGTCAGACGTCTTATATGTGCCTTCTATTACAAAGAGTTTGTCAAATGGTTGAGCAAGGTTTAAAGGTTCATTTCAACGAGCATGGTTGCTTCGTTGAGGATTTCAAAAATTGATGTAGAGTCATGGCCAAAGGCAAGAAAGAAGGCAGGTTATTCAAATTGGATATTGGGATTCCTGAGTTGAGATCGGCTATGTTCTCTAAAAGCCAAAATGTGGTACAAGACATTGAAATGTGGCATAAAAGGGTTGGACATGTGAACATACAAAAGTTAAAGAACATGCAGGCAAGAGGCATTGTTGGTGGGCTGCCTAGATTCAAGTATGATGGGAGTATGCATATATGTGATGCTTGCCAGTTTGGAAAGCAAGCAAGGTTTCCATTTCCTAAAGAAGGCAACATGAGTAGCAGGCCACTTGACATTATTCATAGTGATGTATGGGGTCCTGCACAAAACACATCCATTAAAGGCAGCATGTATTATGTGACATTCATTGATGATTTCAACAGAATGACTTGGATTTACTTTCTCAAAGAGAAGAGTGAAGTGTTGGAAAAGTTTATGGACTTCAAAGCTTTTGTAGAGAAGCAGTATGGCTGTTGGATAAAATGTTTGAGGATAGATGGAGGCGGTGAATACACTTCTCATGCTTTTGAGAACTTCTTGAGAAAGAATGGCATAAGAAGGTAGCTAACTTGTAGGTACACACCACAGCAAAATGGTGTTGCTGAGGGAAAAAATAGTCATTGCTGATGTGGCTAGGGCAATAGTGATAAAGGAGGCATGATTGGTGATGGGGTAATCACAGTCATGATTCTGTAGATTGCAAAAAACACAATGTCAAACTCAATTGGTGGTGACTGTTATGGTTGTAAGATGCTGAACATGTGAGTAGAAGTAGATGTGGGCATAGAGACGAATGGAGATGAATGCCAAAAAACTCAAAAAAGGAAAGATAAAGAAAGAAGAAGAAGAACACTCCTATTTATAGCGAGATCAAAGAAACAATTGGGAGTTTAATTCAGGTGACACGTGGCACATTTATTGGTTTTAGAATGTGGGCTATGGTCACACCTACTATTATTGTGATTAGCACTTTAACAATGGCCATGATCACATTGATGAATCATAGTGGCAATCACGTCAGAGGTGAGAAGCATCAAAATAATGTAATTCAAGCAGCCAGACATCTTGAGAGCTCATTATAGTTTAGCTTGGGTTCCTTTTTCGTGGTGTGATTTTGCAAACTTCAAAATCATCACAATCATGATTCATTCAGAATCATGGTGGGGTGATGACAAGAAAATGAGTTTATGGGCATATTAGGGTGTCTAGAGTGGATCATGCATGATGCATAGTAGGAGTCATTTATGGCTTCCAAGGTGAATTCAAGAAAATCTTGTGTGACATGATTTTGGTGATCTAAAATTGGCGGTGACTGTAGTGGAGAATCTAATTGGGTTCGACACCTCAAATAACACTAAATTTTTGTGTTGGTAAGATTTTGAGTGTCGTTATTATGCAATCGCGACTATTGAGGGTCCGTGAGATTGTGTAGAATTCATAATCACGGTTGGGCATAAGAGATTTTGAGATTTGAGGGATGGAAAGAGTATTGATAGATATGCTAATCATTTAATTGTGCAACCAACCAAGAGGGATGGGAAGGAAAGAAGGTGAGAAAAAGAGCAATATGACCTAAATTTTGCCCCTTAAGGATTTCCACACCTCCTCTGTCTAGAAAAATGGACTCATGGTGGTGAAATTTTTGCAAATCAACTTAAAAGTGAGCAAAGTTTGGACATTTAGAGTCTACTCTTTGAGACCTTCCCAATGATATATAGCATGATAAGAAATTTTGAATATTCAAGAAGTCCCCAAATTGGTGTGATGATGTGGCATCATCACCAATTTGGGGACTTCTTGAATAGTCAAATTTTTCCATCATATCATATATCACTGGAAAGGTCTCGATGTAGATTCCAAATGTGCAATCTTTGCCAACTTTTTGATTTAATTTGTAAAAATTTCACCACACCATGAGCCCAATTCTCTAGAGAGGGGAGGTGTGGAAATCCGTAAGGGGAAAAAATGAGAGTCCATATTTCACCTAATTAAAGTTAGTTTGTAGAGGAAAAGCATGATGTCCTGCCTGGTGATGGTTGTGGTCATGGATATGCTGAATGCGTAAACAAAAGTAGGTGAAAACACTGATGAATGAAGATGAATGCCAAAAAACTCAAAAATAAGAAAGATAAAGAAAAAAGAAGAACACATCTATTTAAAGCTAGTGGGATCACGATGTTGGGAGTTTAATGCACGTGATACATGCCACCATCTCATTAGTTTTTGAATGTGGGCTATGTTCACAACTATTGTTGTTGTGATGATCATTACAATAGTGGATGTAATCACTCGATGAATCACAATGCCAATCATGTCAGAGGTGAGAAGCATCAAAATAATGCAATTCAAAGAGCAACTCATTATAGTTCAATTTTGGATCATTTTCTGTGGCATGATTTTGCAGACTTTAGAATCACAGCTGTGTTGAGATATTGAGCTCATCTAGTGAGGCGGTGGACACTAATGACCCGCCTGGGGGATAGGCCCCACACTTACACCACTGGCATGGTTGGTGAGATCTTGGGTGATATGCGGCCAGTGGGATGACAGGCTGTGTGACAGCCATTCTAGAGACTGGCATAGTTATAGCGCCAGCTCATTTAGTCGGGTTCACACTATAGAGAACCTGTGTATGTATTGGTTGAGTACCTTTTATATTATGTGTACTCTTATTCTTGTATATGGTGTGTTGAGTGTTGAGTAAAGAAGAAGAAGATTTTCAGCCTCTCACCTTGTGTGTTCTCTATTAGGGTTTTGTGAGTGTGTGTGTGCTTGCAAGAGCTCAAGCTCTCTTCCTCCCTGCATCTTTTCATGGTATCAGAGCCTGGTTCGTGCTAAGGGCTGAGCTGCAAACAAGAGAACCACAGGAAGCGGTACGAGGGTAAGAGCTTCAACTACTCTTCCCTATTTGTGTTGGTGACTACACCCTTGTCGGGAGCTCTACGGGAGGCACCGGCAAACGATCTCTGATTGAGGAGCTTTCTTCGCAGGAGTAAAGCTATAGGGCAACTATACTGTCCTATCGGACAATATATTTCCTAGGTCGAAAATGCGTTTCAAGCGCGTCTGGACTTCCGTTTTTCAGAAAGCAAGCGATTTCGAGCACTACGGGTAAGTCATCGATTCTCTGCAGAACTCTGTTTTAAGAACTACAGGAAGACAGATTGACTGCGCAGACACTGTGGGTGCTGCAAAGAGGTCTACAGTTGCTATTGGGTGTATGTATGCACATTGAAGTCACTGGTTGTGACATTTGAGAGTACTACAGTACTGCTGTGCAGAAAATACAGCAGTTTGTGCAGAAAAACCAGAGTGCAGTTTCTGGTAAAATTGTGTGTTTGGCAAAATGTCAAATGATAGGATAACTCAGATTGTGGCTGAGAATCTTGATAAGAATAACGTCCATGCTTGGAGGTTCAGGTTGACAAATTTCCTGATGGGAAAAGGCTATTGGGACTACATAGAAGGTGAGCATGAAGAGGCATCGGAGATACCGGATATAAATCTGACTGCTGCAGATGTGAAAGAGTTTAAAGACTGGAACCAAGGAGCCAGGAAGGTTATGTATTGGCTATCCATTAGTTTATAGGACACCATGATTGGGCACATTCAGGATGCCAAGTCCCCCAAGGAGGCGTGGGACACCTTGGTAAAGCTTTATGAAACAAATACCAAGGCATGCAAGATACAGTTGATGAATGAACTTCATACTGTGGAGAAAAAGAGCATGTCTGTGAATGACTATGCGCTGAAGATAAAGGGTATTGTGGAATCCCTTGCATCTATTGGTGTGTCAGTAGATGATGATGACAAGGTGAAAGTCTATCTACGTGGTCTCGGGCCACAATACAAGGCGTTCAAGACGTCTATTCAGACTCGAGAAAACATTCCCAACTTTACAGATTTGGTGTCTATGCTGATTATCGAAGAGAAGAGCTTGGGTGAAGGCCAACAGTCTTCACAAAGCAAAAATAGTTCAGAGCAACAGGCCTTCTACACTAGTTCAAGAAGAGGACGAGGTAGAGGAGGCCGTGGACGCGGTCAAGGAGGTGGCCGAACAGGTAATCAGAATTATGGCCAGTAGGCAGCAGCAACAACAACAGTCCCAGAATCAACAACAACAACAACAACACGCAGGGGGAGTCAAAGAGGCCGTGAAAATTGGCAAAGGCAATATAATGATGCAGGTGAATGCTATTATTGTGGTAAGCTTGGACATGTGCAGGCAGAATGTTATAAGAAGCAGGCTGACATGCAAAATGGGAAAGTGCAGCAAAACAACTATGCATCCTCAAGCAGAAATAATGAGGATAATGAAAGGTTGTTTGTTATGCAGCATGTCGTGAATGCCATGTCTGAAAATGTTGATGCAGCACAAAAAGATAATGTATGGTATGTGGATTCAGGCACTTCGAACCACATGACGAGTCATGGGGAGTGGTTCAAGGAGATGAAAAACCTGGAAAGACCAGGTTTTGTGGAAACAGGGGATGACACTGCTCATCCAATTGCCCATGTTGGAGATGTGCCATTGTCTATGCAGGATGGCAAAGTGAAGTACCTTGCAGATGTACTTCATGTACCAAACATAACAAAGAATCTGGTTTCAGTTGGCCAGATGATTGAGCACGGTTTGCAGGTTCGTTTAACCCTGCTGGTTATTATGTTGAAGACTTTAAAGACAAGTGCAGGTTGGTTGCAAAAGGCAACAGAGTGGGAAGAATGTTTACATTGAATGTAGACATGCCTGAAATGAGTGCTGCGATGTTTGCAAATGGTTCAGGAATTATTACAGACACAGACATTTGGCATAAAAGGATTGGACATGTAAATGTGTAGAGATTGAAGTCTATGCAGACAAAAAGAATTGTGACAGGGTTGCCAAAATTTAAAGTAGAAGGTATGCAGAAAATATGTGAAGCATGCCAATTTGGGAAGCAAACAAAGCATGTGTTTCCACGTAACAGATATGTGAGCAGAAATGCACTAGATGTTGTGCATTTAGATGTATGGTGTCCTACGAAGACCATATCTATGGGAGGCTGCAGGTATTATGTGACTTTCATTGATGACCACACAAGGAAAGTGTGGGTATATTTCTTGAAGGAGAAGAGTGAGGTGTTCACTCACTTTCAGAATTTCAGAGTTTTGGTTGAAAAGCAAACAGGGAAATATGTAAAGTGCCTAAGGTCAGATGGAGGGGGAGAGTACTTCTCCAATGAGTTCTCTGAATTTTTGAAGAAGAATGGTATTCAGAGACAGTTTACATGCAGATACACTCCGCAGCAAAATGGAGTTGCTGAGCGGAAAAACATGCACATTGCTGAGATTGCACGAGCATTGATGGAAGAGAAGAATATGCCGCATAGCTATTGGGCTGAGGCTGTTTCTATAGCAGTATACATCATGAACAGGACTCCAACTGCAGCCATACATGATGTAACTCCAGAGGAGAGGTTTACTGGCGGAAAACCAGATTTGTCTCATCTGTGGATGCATTGCATATGTGCATGTGCCAGATGAGGTGAGAACCAAGCTGGATCCAAAAGCTGAAAAATGTGTGTTTATTGGATACTCCCTTGAGCAAAAGGGATACAGGTGTTATAACCCCGCTACACGTGAGTTGAGGGTAAGCAGGGATGTTGTCTTTGATGAGATGAGCAGTTGGTATGCTGCTGAAAAAGAAGTTGGGGCTGATGTGAGTGGAAGTGTGGTTGCACAGAATGCAGGTCAGCAATCACAGTCTTTGAGTGGACCACGAGAGTCCTCATCTAGTGGGTCTGTTGATAGACCATGGAGTGGCAGGCTGCATCATAATACCAGTCCTGCAAATGTGATTAGTACATCACGTAAAGGAAAAGAGAAAGTGGTTGAGCCCCTTGGTATGCCTGACATTTTTGTAGGGCATTCTCATGTTGATGGAGAGTCTAGTGGCTCAGATATGAACCTTGATGAGGAGCTTGAGATCCCAGCTATGAGAATACCTGGTGTAAAGAAGGCTATGGAAGCCATGAATGAAAAGCTGCGAAGATCAGGGAGAGTGAAGAACCCTGTGCAGAGATTTACATATGATGGTTATGTGGCACATCACTATGCATATATGGCAAAGGTTGTGCAGGTTGTAGAGCCCACATGCATTGATGAGGCTGTTGGAAATGTGTGTTGGGAGAAAGCTATGGATGAGGAGATGGATGCACTATATGGAAATGAAACTTGGGATTTAGTGCAATTGCCTGAAGGCAACAAAGCCATTGGATGCAAATGGGTGTACAAAGTTAAACATAACAGTGATGGAAGCATAAACAGGTACAAGGCTAGATTGGTAGCCAAAGGATATGCACAGACATATGGGATTGATTATGAGGAAACTTTCAGCCCAGTTGCCAAGATGGCAATGGTGAGAGTTTTGATAGCAGTGGCTGCGTCAAAGCAATGGTCTTTACATCAGATGGATGTAAAGAATGCATTCTTGCATGGGGATTTGTAAGAAGAGGTGTATATGTTGCAGCCACCTAGTTATGAGGATGTGGGTCACCCCGAGCATGTTTGCAGGTTGAAGAAAGCCTTGTATGGCTTAAAGCAAGCACCAAGAGCATGGTCTGACAAGATTTCTGAATATCTTGTCACTATTGGCTTTCATGTAGCCAATGCAGATTTCTCGCTGTATGTGAGACATGGTGATAGAGGAGTTGTGCTTGTTGTCATCTATGTAGATGACTTGATCATTACGGGGGACCATGATGCAAAGATCTTTGATGTAAAGATCTTGCCTAGACAGAAGTTCGAGATGAAGGATCTGGGGGAGCTCAGATATTTCTTGGGCATTGAGGTGATTAGGTCACCACATGGTATTGGATTACTGCAGAGACAGTATGGCTTGGACATGTTGTCCAAGTATGGTATGACAGGCTGTAAGCCTATTTCTGTGCCATTGGATCAGAATGGCAAGTTGAGTGCAGATTCAGGAGAGATCTTGTAGGATCCTACTATGTACAGGCGCATAGTAGGAAGTTTGATCTACATGACGATCACCAGACCAGATTTGAGCTATGCTGTTGGGTTGGTGAGTCAGTTTATGCAGGTTCCACGGAAACCGCATTTGGATGCAGTGAGACGCATACTGAGGTATGTGAAGTCTACTTTGCATTGTGGACTATTCTATGAGACTGGGACAGAGATATGTGTACATGGGTGCACAGATGCTGATTGGGCTGGTAGTATCTCAGATAGAAGATCTACCAGTGGATTCATGTTTTCTTTGGGGAGTGCTGCTGTGACTTGGAGCAGCAAGAAGCAGCCTACGGTTGCTCTATCCAGTACAGAGGCCGAGTACAGAGGAGCTGCTGGCAGCATGTGAGGTAGCTTGGTTGAGGAAGCTACTTGCAGATTTGGGTCTATCAGTGGATAGACAAGTTGTCATTTTCTGTGATAACATTAGCAGTATACAGTTGGCGAGGAACCCAGTCTTTCATGCACGTTATCGTGAAGTGTGCGGTACAGCCAGGAAAGTACGAGACTTCTAGCTGTGAGAGTGAATGTCAAATCTAACAAGGAAACTCACACACAAAATTTCCCAAGGAGTATTGAACATCACTATTTCCAATGACAAATACATGTGTCGATTCACCTCAATACATCCTTGAATTCATCCTGATGATTGCACAAAATTGCATACCAAGGGTTTGTTCCTTTACTCACTGACTTCTCTCTCGAAATCCTTTGAACCATTCACATGTAGGCATAACAAGGCCTTCCAATTTTTCCAATATACATGTGACCAGTTACATCCTTTACATCCAGTGCCATCAAAACCATTATTTCGAGATGCACTTTATCACCTGAAAACCTGCCTTAATATTCTAACATCTCACAAGCAAAATAGCATGGCACATGTATCACATAATCTTGTAATTTTTGAAAGTTCCCTATCTTGCACTCTAAAGCCCAGCTAAATAGAATTTGAAATCCAAGCTTTAAGGTTCTCCAAAGTATTTAAAAAAAAAACTATACAAGACCTTATTCCAAAGCTTTTTGGAGGGAAACCCTTTTTAAAAAAATTCCCTTATCTCTTTAAAAGAAAAGAAACGAATTTCAGATTTCGCTTCTTTCCCTCTTTTCGCCACCTCGCTGTAGGCGTGAGGACAATGTTACACGTAGCTTGAAGGTTTTTCTGAGAATCATGTCATCTTATTACTCTTCAATTCCTCTTCAGTTTGAGACCCAGGACATCACGAACAGTAGCCGTCGTCAAGAAATTAGGAGCACTGGTCATCTTCCCCTCTGGTTATATTTTCTACAGACTGCTTTTCTTTCGCCCCCCACGCACTGGTTATATCCCTCTGATTCCCGCAAGAGATGCGGCGTTCCTCGCCTTTTGCAGCTTAATAGTCGGCCTTGCCCATTTCCAAAAGACTGCGCATGCCTTTTTTTTAATATCCAGAAAATTCCAATTAAAAGGAAATCCCTCACTCTTCCACGTATGCTGCCCCTTATCCCTTTAATGTAATATTCTTAACCTTAACATTAAGGTAAGGTCCTCAATGCAAAGTAGTTCATCTAATTTAATTCCCCCACATTCAATAAACTCTTCGGCACTGTGATGTCCATTAAATCTCCATTGGCACTGTGATGTCCATTAAATCTCCATTACTCTTGACGCCTTCATAGTCTATAAATCATCATATTGGCCCATGTGATTTATAGAATCCTCAGTTGTTCATTCAAGTATTTCTCCATGTCTTCATAAATGCATTCCTTTGTGCATTGGTATGCCCTCATGCCATCATATATAACTGGATGCTTCTAACTTGCCCATGAGCTCTGAGTAACAGCAAAACCATCATCCTCCATACTCATATACAAAAACTCCTAGATCTGGCTCAGCCTCAGCTCGTCTTATTGAACCTCATTTACAATATGAACATATGTACATGGCATCATATAATGACTCGTCATGGCACTTAACCCCATGCATCTGGATGTGTATTTGATGGCCTCACCTGCACGGTTTCACATCATAGACGTGCCATGGCACGACATCCACCCCCTCTAAACCTGCACATCCTCTGGTATGTGCCAAATCATCATCAAGGTCCACATATAACTGGATGTCGTCTTCATCTTCTGCAGTTCTAGGAAGATCATCCTCTTCCTCTTCAACCATATCCATACTACCACTGTCAAGCTTCTCATCCTGAATCTCTTGTGAATCAAAAGGATCACTATCATGCCTTCTTTTAAATATCTTGATTCTTTTGCCAGCCACAAGATTCTTTACTTCTGTTCCATCAAGCTCACACAGAGTATACGTGGCATTTCCATGCACATGCTTGACAATGTAAGGGCCAAACCATCTTTTTGCAAATTTTCTTTGAACAGTGAATTGGTTGTCAAGGCTACTGTCATACATTAGAACCCAATCACCTTCTTCAATAGGTTTTGGCCGGAGTCTGTGTCTACTATCAAATCTTTCTTTATTTTTCAGCCTTGCATCTTTCAAGCGAGCTTTAGCAAGCTCTACATCTTCAGGCCTCCTCTCCAACTGTCTTATTCGCAATGCAAGGAGGTCATCTCTGCTCAATCCTTCCACCCAGGGCAATACATTCCAAGTTAGAATTACTTCTTCAACTGGCATCACTGGCTTCTGACCATACATCAATTCTGCAGGCATGTATCCTGTCACTGAGCTATGAGTTGTACGATCAGCCCACAAGGCATATGGTAGTAGCTTTGGCCACTCTCGCATTCTTTCTCTGCATGCCTTAGCCAAGGCTTTAATGATTGGAGGATGTCCTCGCTCACTTTTCCCATTGCCCTCAGGATTGTAAGCACATGTTAGGGACAGTTTGATACCAATTCTAGAGAAGAACTCCCTTGCTTCTTCAACGTCTAGCTCACCCCTATCAGCTGTTATCTTCCCAACACAACCATACCGGCAGATCACATCTTCCAAGAGAAATTTGCATACTGTTTCCGTACTCTTTGTTCTAAGAGCACGCCCTTCTACCTGATTTGTCAAATCTTCTCTTGCAAGTGCAATGTACCGCATCTGCCAAATTCCCAAAGGCATTGTAACTAGATCCACTACCCATTTGTAGTGCATGGCAGGTGGGTAGGTTGGTTGCAAGCCATCACGATGCCGCACATTTAAGTACATTTGACATACCATGCATGTTTCCACATATTGGGAAATATCCTTGTACATTCCTTTCCACCAATATTTTTCCTTTATTTTGGTAAAGGTGGCCCACACACTTCTATGTCCAGCCCAGAGACTCTCATGGAATTCTTTCACAAGCTTTCCTTGAGTCTCTTTATCACATATGACTCTCTGTGGCATAGCATTCCTCTGCTTAGGATGCTTCCAGAGATACCCATCCTTTAGGAAATAACCATATGCTTTTCTGCGGATTCTCTTAAATTCTGAGTCAGACCAATTTTCTTGCCTTGTCAGAGTACTCAAATATTGACCAATAAGCAACCAATCTCCTTCATATATTTCCTCAATAAAAGACTCAAGTGCATTTGATAGGTAAATATGATCCCCTTTTGCATATGCTGTAGTATAGAACTTTGTACCCACATCATCAATGTCACTAATCATCTCTTTCTCATCTTCATACCTGGCTCTTGATAGCATATCTGCAACTGGATTATCTTTTCTCGCAATATGCTCAAACTCAGGATTTAGTGACTTGATATAAGCAATCCACCTAAGCATAGCAATATCTGGAGTGGTACAACTTGCTATCATCCCAAGAAGTGGCAAGCAATCAGTTTCCACAAGTACAGATGCCCCAATAAGATATTCTTTTTCACATTTTAGAGCAGTGACTATCCCCCATAACTCTCTCTTGATCTGTGGATACTTTCGTTGCCGAAGGCTTAACACCTTTGCTCCAAATCTAATTACATACGTATGATCATCCTCATCATCTTGCCCTACTGCCCATCCTATCCCAGTAGGACTAGTATCAACTGTAACAATCACAGGCCTACCACACTCATAATCTGCCTTTCTCAAAGTGGGTGATGATTGGAGCAAATATTTCAGCTTCCGCATAGCTTTAATATGTACTGCACTCCACAGAAATTTTTGATTTTTCCTCAAAAGTTGATAAAGAGGATCTGCTACATGTGCATAATGTGGGATCCAAATAACATAAAAGACACATGCTCCAAGAAATCTCCTCAGCTCTGTAACATTAATGCATGTTTCCTTCATTCTTTGTATTGCATCTATCTTGGCTGGACAAGGTCGGCGTCCACTAGTACTACAAAGATGTCCCACTATTAGCACTTCACCAACTCCAAACACTGATTTCAGCCCAGATAAAGTAAGATTCACTTCTTCAAGCCTGGATAGAATCATGTCACAATCCTTTATATGATTTGCCACAAACTTGCGGCACCCCTTTGAATCCAAATTCTCATCTTTGTCTTTCTCATCACAGCCCTTTATTGGCACATCATCCAAAAATGGCATAGTTTTTTGTGGTATGAAGTCTCGTAAGACTTTATTCATTCCATTCATCATATGTGCCACTGAGTTGGTGGCTCCCTGTGGTAAGGTACACATCCTTACTAATCCCAAAGGAGTTCTCATTGTGGTCAAGTCCCTGCTTTGTATATCCAGCTGGAACTGATCATATCCCGAATACAGATCACCCATAGAGTATATAGCTTTCCCTGCAAATGCTTCTGCAAACTCATCCACAATTGGACCTGCTCCCACATTCCTGATTGTGACTTTGTTTACAGGTTGCATGTCTTGAATAAAGCGCAATGTCCCATTTTTCTTTGGTACAGTAAACCATCTGTTGGAATATGGGGCACATGATGGCTCCAAGATTCCCATCCTGATCTTTTCTTTTAGTAATTCCATCAACTTTGGCAAGAGAGCCTTTGGTACTGGAATTGGCCGCAGGTTCCAGGGCACATGTGGAACAGTAAAGATCACCATTGGTGCTGTTACACTTGGATCAACACAGCCTATCTCATGCGGCTGAAAAGCAAAGGCTTTCCCATGTTTTACAAGCATCTCCTCAAAGCATTCCCTTTCAAGTGGCAACAGAAAATCCTTCTCACCAATCTTCAGCTCTTTTAGAGTTTCTTGAGTAAATTTATGCCCAATTTTCTTCGGATCTCTAAGATTTGGTTGCATAGAAGCTTCATCTATCTTCTCCTTGCTTCCTGGTGGCAAGGGCAAGGCAACTGGTTTCACCTTCTTTGCAACCGTTTTGTACTTTGTATCAACATGAGCATCCATCTCACAATTCATGTTTTTACATTCCACCCCCTCAAATTCCTGGATTATATCATACATCTCCACAGATGACACCTTTATCATTTCATTTCCACCCTGTAAGCATGCTCTTCCCATATCAAAAAGCACATCCATAGTATCTACAAATGACACCTCATCAAGCACCCCTGAAATAAACTCATTCTTCTCCAAAAGACCACACTGCTTAAAACTTTTTTGTTCATTTTGTATATGTTTTTGCATGCCACGCTTCAAATCCTTGCTTTTTACAAAAACCAGTGACCCATAGCTGGAGAATCCCTCAAAATTTGCTGAAAAGCTATTTACATTGATTGAGTCCTGCGAGAACTCATTTCCCCTTGTACCATTGGAATCCCGCTTTACAATGGCACCTGGCCAAAATCCCTCATCTCCCTGTAATTCATGAACTCTCTGTTTATCTTTGGGAGTGACTGTGCCCGAAGAGACTCACGATTCCTTTCATGATTAATGCAAACTGTCAAAAACTGAACAGCTTTTTTGCCATCTTTACTCCTTATTCTTGCATATGCTGAACCATCATCCAAAACCTTTGTTTCCATCCTTACAGCTGTAATGTAGGGTTGCCCAAGGATAAGGGGATACGATGACATCTCCTGAACAAAGAAATTCTGATCATCCTTCACATCCCCTATAGTTACCCTTACATTTGGACATGCTGCATAAAGCTCTCCAGATGAGTTATTGGCTGCTTTAATCATCCACCCATGATCCACATCCATTGGCCACTTACATTTGTTATAGAGATTTTTAGCCATAAGATTTATTTCAGACCCATGATCAATTAGAGCGACATATGGCTCTTCCAAATCACCTATCTTGATAAGGGTTTCAGTGGTTGCTCTTGCCCAATGGCTCCTGGAGTAATGACTCTTTGTAAGAACTTCTTTTTCATCATCCTCTTCCACAAAGCGCACCTGTCGTGCCCCATCAGCAGAGTGATTACATTCCACCACATTTTCTCTCTCTTCCTTTTTCTGTACGTGTACTCCGTGAGTCTTGGAAGTGCTTGCCTCCCCTTGTGATGGAATAGATTCAATTATGGACTGCCTTTTTCTTCGTATAATATCAATTATCTCATCATGAAATTCTTTCTTTGCAATCCCCAAGACTTCCCCTAGTGTGAATTCCACCCTGCTGTTTTGAATCCTTTCTTCAAGTACCTTTTTGAGATCTGTTGCAACTTCAATATCAGATTGAAGCTTATAGAGTGGACTTTTCCCTTTACCCTTCTCCTTCATTTTTGCTGGCACTTCTTCCATTGAAACATCCTGTGGAGGTCTGCTATGCTGTGGAGGCATATGTGATGGCCCAGGATCCTTCTTTTCACTTCCACGTGTAACTCTTTTTGATGGCCCTCCTTCCTCATTTTCCCTTTTACGCTTCTCCTCTACCTGTGCCTCATTATTTTGGCATTTGACAATATAGGCATGAATGGATAAAGAATCCACAGGCTCCTCCCAGCCAGTCTCAAGACGTATACAATCACCTGCCTCATGCAAAGCTTGCTTTGACACTTTCTTTGACGCAATTAATTCCATTGTTGATGGCCAAAAATCCTCATTCTCATAATCCTCATCATTCTCAAATCCCTGCTTTAGTTGACCAACCTTTAATCCATAGGTTGCTGCCTCAACCATAGAAATGGCATGACTAGCAGCCATATCCTCTACCAGCTTTTTCATCCCTCCTTTTCCAAAGTTTGTACTCAATGGAAGACCAGTCTCTGTAAGATGGATTTTCCCATCTTTGAAAAACACGAGTTGATTTTTAAGAGCTTCTTTATAGCTAGCACAATCCTTCTTTGCATGCTCTGGGTCATCACACCATATGCATCTATATGTAAACCCTTCTTTGCTTTGAGGCCTTTGCATAGAAGCCTGCCCCAATGGTAGACCTTTTTCTTCAATCCTGGACATCTTCAATTTTAAGTCACGCATACCCTTGATAAGCTCATCCATCGGCCCATCTATCTTTGGAATTGTAGCAGCTGGTTTGGATAGATTCTCAGGGGTGACAGCAGTTATGGGGGTTGCAGAGCCCATCACCATTTTATCCCTCCTCCGCTGCCGCTTTGCTAACATAGTGACTGCATCCTCAACATCATTCCAATCACTCTTTAATCCCTGCTCTGTATCCTTATCCTCAAGGAGGATTTCCAATTTCTCCTGGAGATCTTTTCCAGCTGCTTGTAAGAAGAGCTCTGTTTTTTCTCTGTCCAAAGTTGCACGCTCTATCCTTGACAGCTGGGCATAGCGCTTCTCAAACTCTCTTAGCAATTCTGTGGCAGAAATTCCCATTTTAGGTTTTGTGACCCATTCCAAGAAAGTTCGTTTGGTCACTCGCTCAGAATCCTCCATGAAGTATTCATCCTTTAAAGCAAGCTTGAACTCCTCCCAATTTCTACCTCCATGTGCTGTCTGCAATCCTCTTATGCGCTCTCTTATTTCAAGAACACATACCAGCTCGAAACTTCGAACCATATCCTCCTCAGTCACCCTGTTTAGCTCCATCTCCTTTATATAATTGCGCAGGTACTTTGTAATGTCCTTCCCATCAAATTGATCCACCTTTTTCACAATTGATTGTAATGCCTTGGTCGTGGAAATTTGTCCCCTCTCAGCAGCTTGTTGCTGTTGCATGTACATGGTAAACATCTGAAACATCTGCATAACTCCGGGGTCAAAATGAACCCCTTGACCCTCAGAATTCTCAGCCATAGCTTCCCTGTATATTTCACCACACTCTCACCCCAGCAGTTTCACGTCGGGTTCACCAAAAAGATGTCGTGAAGTGTGCGGTACAGCCAGGAAAGTACGAGACTTCTAGCTGTGAGAGTGAATGTCAAATCTAACAAAGAAACTCACACACAAAATTTCCCAAGGAGTATTGAACATCACTATTTCCAATGACAAATACATGTGTCGATTCACCTCAATACATCCTTGAATTCATCCTGATGATTGCACAAAATTGCATACCAAGGGTTTGTTCCTTTACTCAGTGACTTCTCTCTCGAAATCCTTTGAACCATTCACATGTAGGCATAACAAGGCCTTCCAATTTTTCCAATATACATGTGACCAGTTACATCCTTTACATCCAGTGCCATCAAAACCATTATTTCGAGATGCACTTTATCACCTGAAAACCTGCCTTAATATTCTAACATCTCACAAGCAAAATAGCATGGCATATGTACCACATAATCTTGTAATTTTTGAAAGTTCCCTATCTTGCACTCTAAAGCCCAGCTAAATAGAATTTGAAATCCAAGCTTTAAGGTTCTCCAAAGTATTTAAAAAAAAACTATACAAGACCTTATTCCAAAGCTTTTTGGAGGGAAACCCTTTTTAAAAAAATTCGCTTATCTCTTTAAAAGAAAAGAAACGAATTTCAGATTTCGCTTCTTTCCCTCTTTTCGCCACCTCGTTGTAGGCGTGAGGACAATGTTACACGTAGCTTGAAGGTTTTTCTGAGAATCATGTCATCTTATTACTCTTCAATTCCTCTTCAGTTTGAGACCCAGGACATCACGAACAGTAGCCGTCGTCAAGAAATTAGGAGCACTGGTCATCTTCCCCTCTGGTTATATTTTCTGCAGACTGCTTTTCTTTCGCCCCCCACGCACTGGTTATATCCCTCTGATTCCCGCAAGAGATGCGGCGTTCCTCGCCTTTTGCAGCTTAATAGTCGGCCTTGCCCATTTCCAAAAGACTGCGCATGCCTTTTTTTTAATATCCAGAAAATTCCAATTAAAAGGAAATCCCTCACTCTTCCACGTATGCTGCCCCTTATCCCTTTAATGTAATATTCTTAACCTTAACATTAAGGTAAGGTCCTCAATGCAAAGTAGTTCATCTAATTTAATTCCCCCACATTCAATAAACTCTTCGGCACTGTGATGTCCATTAAATCTCCATTGGCACTGTGATGTCCATTAAATCTCCATTACTCTTGACGCCTTCATAGTCTATAAATCATCATATCGGCCCATGTGATTTATAGAATCCTCAGTTGTTCATTCAAGTATTTCTCCATGTCTTCATAAATGCATTCCTTTGTGCATTGGTATGCCCTCATGCCATCATATATAACTGGATGCTTCTAACTTGCCCATGAGCTCTGAGTAACAGCAAAACCATCATCCTCCATACTCATATACAAAAACTCCTAGATCTGGCTCAGCCTCAGCTCGTCTTATTGAACCTCATTTACAATATGAACATATGTACATGGCATCATATAATGACTCGTCATGGCACTTAACCCCATGCATCTGGATGTGTATTTGATGGCCTCACATGCACGGTTTCACATCATAGACGTGCCATGGCACGACAACGTACGAAGCACATAGAGGTCCACTACCACTTCGTCAGAGAGAAGGTCTTGGTAAGAGATCTTGACCTTGTTTATGTCAGCACAGAGGATCAGGTAGCTGACATCTTCACCAAAGCATTGGGTACAGAGAAGCTCCGTAGATTCAAGGCTTCGCTTGGTGTACATGAGATGGAGTTGAGCTCGAGGGGGAGTGTTGAGATATCGAGCTCGTCTAGTGAGGCGGTGGACACTGATGACCCGCCTGGGGGATAGGCCCCACACTTACACCACTGGCATGGTTGGTGAGATCTTGGGTGATATGCGGCCAGTGGGATGACAGGTTGTGTGACAGCCATTCTAGAGACTGGCATAGTTATAGCGCCAGCTCATTTAGTCGGGTTCACACTATAGAGAACCCGTGTATGTATTGGTTGAGTACCTTTCATATTATGTGTACTCTTATTCTTGTATATGGTGTGTTGAGTGTTGAGTAAAGAAGAAGAAGATTTTCAGCCTCTCACCTTGTGTGTTCTCTATTAGGGTTTTGTGAGAGTGTGTGTGTGTGCTTGCAAGAGCTCAAGCTCTCTTCCTCCCTGCATCTTTTCAAGCTGTGATTCATTCAAAATCATGATGGTCACAAAAATCTTAGTTTATAGAAATGTTAGGGTCTAGAGTGCTCATAATGAATTGTAGGCGGAGTCTAGAGTGCTAATGATGCATTGTAGGAGTCATGTATGGCTTCTAAGGTGAATCTAGGCAAATGTTGTGTGGTGTGATTTTAGGGATCAAAATCAGCAGAGATTTTGGTGGAGAATCTGATTGGGTTGTAAGCGAAGTGAATTCCAGAGGGTTTGACATCTCCAATGACACTTTAGAAGAGGTAATTTTCATTTTAGGTGTTGTGATTTTGCAATCATAGCTATTGAGGGACTACGATTGTGTAGACTACATAATCATGGTTGGGCACACACAAGCAATTTTGAGGATTGAGGGGGATGGAAAGATTGTTGATAAATATGGTAATCATTTAATTATATATTTAACCAAGAGGGATGGGAGGGGCAGAAGCTGAGAAAAAGAGCAATATCACCCATGACAAACCATGCATATATGATTATATTTCTAAGAAGAACATTGAAAAAGGTTGCAGAGAAAGCATGATGTCCTACCTGGTGATGGTTGTGGTCGTGGTGGTTGAATGTGTAAGTAGAAGCAGGTGAAAGCTCAGACGAATGGAGATGAATGCTAAAAAATTTAAAAATAGGAAAGATAAAGAAAAAAGAAGAATAGACCTATTTATAGCTAATGGGATCACAACAGGTAGGAGTTTAATGCAAGTGACACACATGGCACCATTTTGGAATGTGGGTTGTAGTCACACCTACCGTTTCTGTGATGATCACTTCAATAATGGCCGTTGATCACGTCGATGAATCACAATTCCAATCACATTGATGGGATTTTATGTGGCAAAGGGAATATTCTCAATTGAGATGCTCACCCCGACACCAAGAGAAGAAAATAACAAATTGGGTAAGGCTAGGGACCTTACAAAATATAGGATTGTTGCATGGATATTTGCATATTAGCAGACTAGTTGTTAGCTGGTGTTAAAACTATTGCATGGTGAATAGCCGACTAGATTGGGTAGAATGTATACATGGAGATATTGCAAAGTTGCATAGAGAAGAAAAAGAGTAAAAGCTTGTATGTGAGAGAGAGCTTTGTAAGTGTGTGTTGAAAAAAATGCTGACAAGAGAGCTAGCTTTGGCTATGAAGTTTGCTGTGAAGCTTATTGGCTATCTGTGGGTTTGTTTTGTGTGTGTGTGTTGAAAAAAATGCTGACAAGAGAGCTAGCTTTGGCTATGAAGTTTGCTGTGAAGCTTATTGGCTATCTGTGGGTTTGTTTTGTGAAGAAGGCAATGAGGGATTGTAGAGAAGACTTAGATCTGTCGAGAGCAGGGATTGCAGACGTGGTTGAGGGTTATGTGGGGATAGTGGTGTCCCAGAACCTCTTAAATTGCATCACTGTTAGAACTTGGATTGAATTTAATGATTGCTAAAAAATATTTCCCAGCTGTATTGGGGATAGTTGAAGCTTGCAAGTTGTTGTTGTAGATCTTATAGTTGTTAATCTTGTTGGAGTTGAGAATATACTTTTGGTTTCTTTTGAGGTTATTTGTTTAAGATCTCTCTCACTCTATTCTTGTTTCCTCTCATCTTCTTGATTCCTAGGGTTTGTTGTGAATTGCACAATTTTGTTAAAATATATAGCAATTAAGTTGTGTGGCCTTGAATTCTTTGTTTGTTTTTGGTTCAAATCAGTCTTGTTCTTTGAAGATAAGGTTGTAAGTGAAGATCTGTCTGTGCCAGGTTAGTTAACTTGTGTAGGGGTCAACTATAGTCGGCTATACATTAGAGTAGTCAACAATAGGGGGTGTAGGGACCTTGATTTGACTTGTTGGAGTTGAGGGGAACCTCTCAGATTGCGTCACTATTGGAACTTGGATTGAATTTAAGGATTGCTAAAAAACATTTCCTAGTTGTATTGGATAGTTGAAGCTTGCAAGTTGTTGTTATAGATCTTATGGTTGTTGATCTTGTTGGAGTTGAGAATATGTCTAGTTTCTTTTGAGGTTATTTGGTTAAGATCTCTCTCAATTTATTGTTGTTTTCTCTCATCTTCTTGATTCCTAGGGTCTATTGTGAATTGCGCAATTTCATTAAAATATACATTAATTAAGTTGTGTGGTCTTGAGTTCTTTGTTTGTTTTTTGTTCAAATCAGTCTTGTTTGGATGGAGTTCTCTTGAAGATAAGGCTGTTAGTGAAGATCTGACTCTGGTTAAGTCTGTGCCAGGTTAGTTAACTTGTGTAGGGGTCAACCATAGGCAGCTATACATCAAAGTAGTCAATAGGGGGTGTAGGGACTTTGATTTGACTTGTTGGAGTTGAGGGGAAGTGATTCTAAGGCTCAGATGATGGTTGGAGATCTGTCTGAGGACATTTGTTAGCAATCATAAGAATTAGTATTCTGATAGGTTTTTTGTGGTAGTAAGGAGACACTTGTTTGTTAGCTGGGAGATTTTAAGGTTGGTGGCTTGGCTTAAGAGTTTTGAGGCTCTAGAGGGGTTGGCTAACATAGAGGAGAAGATACCTGCATCCGCTAGTGGATCAGTTTGGTTACTTCGGAGGCAACTGGTCACCAACAAAAAGAGTTGATTGTGTGTTATTCCTTCAAGTTAAGAAATAGCTCAGGATGTGTGGGTGTAGGAGGACATTTTGGGAAGTTTTTGATTTGCTGAAGGCTTCTCAGGCGGCACACGATTTTGTTGTAGATTTCTAAGGCATAACTTATCAAGTGGAGGTTTGGAGAAGGGTCAGAAGAGGGTCACAGCATGACAACCAGAAAGGTTTAGGGATTGTGGTTGTAAAGTCCGCTATTGGAGGATAGTAGAGGATATTGGAGGAAACATTTTTGTACTGAGGAAAACCACTAGAGTTGCAAGTAGGTAAACAGTAAGTATCTTACTTGTTTCAGGTAGTCAGAAGAGTTTATTTATTAGCCATCTGAGGGATACTTCTTGGTTCTAGAGGTTCTAAAACATCGTTGTGAGGCTACCTGACTACTATGGAGGATATTCTAGGAAACTAGAGGGTGGATCTCTGATAGGAAATAAGTAGAGGACTTAGGAGGCTACTTTTAGCCAGTTCTGTGGTGGTAAGCTAAAAGCTATTTTGGTAAGCTAAACTCAGGAGGGGATCTTGTGGATAAGAGGTATAGGTAGTGAGAGCTCACCTAAGTGGATAAGAGGTATAGGTAGTGAGAGCTCACCTAAGTGGATAAGAGGTATAGGGGATCTTGTGGATAAGAGGTATAGGTAGTGAGAGCTCACCTAAGAGGAAAATTTGAGTGATCAGTTAAACTAAATGGGGAGGCTGGGAGGGTGTTGAAGTACTCTCTTGTCCCTTAATGAGGATCAGTGGTTGTCAGCAGAGCAGGTGTGCTGGTGCCCTCTATTATGGTGGTGTGCTTCAAACGAGGCTATAAAGGCAAGTTCACCTCAACTCATCACTTTTTTGGTGCCTCCAGAGGAGGTCTTTAAAGGAACCCTGTACGCTGTTGGTAGAAACTAAGAAGTCTCAGCTATTGAGATGGCTGCAATGATGTCTTACCTTGTGTTTCATGTTAATGAGGATCCAGAGGAATTTTTACCTAGGATGGAGCTGTTAGCTTTTACATTTGGGAAAGATAGAGATGAAGTCAAATTAACATTTATATTCATGTTGTTGAAAGGGGATGCCAAGAGATGGTTCCACACTTAAGAGGCTGGCTCGGAAGTAAAAGGATTGAGAGTAGACTTACTATGATTGGGGAGAGAAAGATAGAAGAGGGGAGGACTACTCTAATTCTAGTGGATGCTGATCAATTGATGCAAGGTATTAGTCAACTGACTCAACAAATGGAGAATTTGAATTTGATTTTCTTGCAAGGAGGCAGAAATGCACTTGGGATAGGAGATAGAGAAGGAATGAGAGGTAGAGGTAGAGGTAGAGGTAGAGGTAGAGGTAGAGGTAGAGATAGAGGTAGAGGTAGAGGTAGAGGAGGACCCAACATGAATGCCCGATGTTTCAATTGTATGGAAAGAGGTCATATCTCTCCTTAGTGTCCTTACCCCCCAGGAGAATGGGAGGAGATGTGTATCCTCTGGCACCTAGAAGGGAGGAAAGGAAAGATGTCACAAGGAAAGAGGAGATTCCAAATCCATCGGGACCTCAAGTTTAGCCACAACCCGAGCCATAGCCCCCAGCCAGCTAATGGGCCTAGACAAGGTGAAGTTAATCTGATTGGTATGGATGAAGAAGCTTAGCCAACAAAAGAAATAGGGGTGCAGAGGGGGAAGATGAAGCAAGACCATCCAGTAAGAAGGGACCATCCAAGAAGAAGGGACCATCCAATAAGAAGGGACCATCCAATAAGAATAAGGGAAAGCAAGTTAAGGACCAATTCAAAGAAGGTAAGAGGAAGAGCAGGCCCAGAAGGTGGATTGGAATGCAAGATTTTCCTTTAGGGGTTTAGGAGTAAGAATAAAATCTAAAAAGGGATCTCCAGTAGAAGGGACCCACTCTGATTTGGCCCTAGCTATTGCAAATGTGCCCTAAACTCAAAAGAACATGGAGTAAACTAGTTAGCACTAGGGTTTCCAAGAAGGAGAAGAAAGGAGGTTAGATGAATGTAGTGTGTGTTAAAGGAGATAAGGATTATCTACCTATCATGGATGCCTAGGTGAACAAGTTTAAAGTTCTCAAAGTATACATTGATGGTGGTGCCCAGGTTTGTGTAATGACCCATCAGACTATGGAGGCCTTAAGACTAAAGGTGAGTGCAGCTTCTGAGTTTAGAGTTAGGATGGCAAATAATGTTGAGATATCGAGCTCATCTAGTCAGGCAGTGGACACTGATGACCTGCCTGGGGGATAGGCCCCACACTTACACCACTGGCATGGTTGGTGAGATCTTGGGTGATATGCGGCCAGTAGGATGACAAGCTGTGTGACAGCCATTCTAGAGACTAGCATAGTTATAGCGCCAGCTCATTTAGTTGGGTTCACCAGAGAACCCTTGTATGTATTCGGTTGAGTACTTTTTCATACTAGAGTACTCTTATCTTGTATATGGAGTGTTGAGTGTTGAGTGAAGGTGAAGAAGATTTTCAGCCTCTCACCTTGTGTGTTCTCTATTAGGGTTTTGTGAGTGTGTGTGTGCTTGCAAGAGCTCAAGCTCTCTTCCCCCCTACATCTTTTCATGGTATCAAAGCCTGGTTCTCTATTAGGGTTTTGTGAGTGTGTGCTTGCAAGAGCTCAAGCTCTCTTCCCCTCTACATCTTTTCATGGTATCAAAGCCTGGTTCATGCTAAGGGTTGAGCTGCAAGCAAGAGAACCACAGGAAGCGGTACGAGGGTCAGAGCTTTAACTACTCTTCCCTATTTGTGTTGGTGACTACACCCTTGTTGGGAGCTCTACGGGAGGCACTGGCAAACGATCTCTGATTGAGGAGCTTTCTTTGTGGGAGTAAAGCTATAGGGAAACTATACTGTCCTGTTGGACAATAATTTTTTCGGGCCGAAAACGCGTTTCGAGCGCGTCTGGACCTCCGTTTTTCAGAAAAGCAGGCAATCTGTCTTCCTGCAGAACTCTGTTTTAAGAACTGCAGGAAGATAGATTGGCTATGCACACACTGTGTGTGCTGCAAAGAGGTCAACAGTTGCCATTGGGTGTATGTATGCACATTGAGGTCACTTGTTGTTGTGACATTTGAGTTTACTACAGTACCGCTACAGCATATTGTGTAGGATAAACCAGAGTGCTGTTTTTGGTAAATTTGTGTGTCTTGCAAGATGTCAAATGATGGCATAACCCAAATTGTAGCTGAGAAGCTTGATAAGAACAACTTCCATGCTTGGAGGTTCAGGCTGACAAATTTCTTGATGGGAAAGGGCTATTGGGACTACATAGAAGGTGAGCATGAAGAGGCACCGGAGATACCGGACATCAATCTGACTGCTGCAGATGTGAAAGAGTTCAAGGATTGGAACCAAGGAGCCAGAAAGTTATGTATTGGCTCTCCATCAGTATCCAAGACACCATGATTGGGCACGGATGCCAAGTCCCCCAAGGAGGCGTGGGACACCTTGGTAAAACTCTATGAAACAAATACCAAGGTACACAAACATTTGGTATAAAAGAATTGGACATGTGAATGTGCAGAGAATGAAGTCTATGCAAACTAAAGAAATTGTGATAGGGCTGCCAAAGTTTAAGTGGAAGGTATGCAGAGAATATGTGAAGCATGCCAATTTGGAAAGCAAACAAAGCATGTATTTCCAAGTAACAGATATGTGAGCAGAAATGCACTAGATGTTGTACATTCAGATGTATGGGGTCCTACGAAGACCATGTCTATAGGAGGCTGCAAGTATTATGCTATAGGTATTATGTGACATTCATTGATGACCACACAAGGAAAGTGTGGGTATACTTCATGAAGGAGAAGGGTGAGGTGTTCACTCACTTTAAGAAATTTAGAGTTATGGTTGAAAAGCAAACAAGGAAATATGTAAAGTGCCTAAGGTCAGATGGAGGGGGAGAGTACTTCTCCAATTAGTTCTCTGAATTTTTGAAGAAGAATGGTATCCGGAGACACTTTACATGCAGATACACTCCGCAGCAAAATGGAGTTGCTGAGTGGAAAAACAGGCACATTGCTGAGATTGCACGAGCATTGATGGAAGAGAAGAATATGCCACATAGATATTGGGTTGAGACTGTTTCTACAGTAGTTTACATCATGAACAGGACTCCAACTACTACAGCCATACATGATGTAACTCTAGAGGAGAGGTTTACTGGCAGAAAACCTGATTTGTCTCATCTGAAAGTCTTTGGATGCATTGCATATGTGCATGTGCCAGATGAGGTGAGAACCAAGCTGGATCCAAAAGCTAAAAAATGTGTGTTTATTGGATATTCCCTAGAGCAAAAGGGATACAAGTGTTATAACCCTGCTACACGTGAGCTGAGGGTAAGCAGGGATGTTGTTTTCGATGAGATGAGCAGCTAGTATGCTGCTGAAAAAGAAGTTGTTGTTGGGGATGATGTGAGTAGAAGTGTGGTTGCACAGAATGCAAGTCAGCAATGACAGTCTTTGAGTGGACCAAGAGAGTCCTCATATAGTGGTTCAGTTAATAGACCATGGAGTGGCAGGCTACATCATAATAACAGCCCTGCAAATGTGATTAGTACATCACATAAAGGAAAAGAGAAAGTGGTTGAGCCCCTTAGTATGCCTGACATTTCTGCAAGGCATTCTCATGTTGATGGAGAGTCTAGTGGCTTAGAGATGAGCCTTGATGAGGAGCTTGGGATCCCAGCTATGAGAACACCTAGTGTAAAGAAGGCTATGGAAGCCATGAATGAAAAGCTACGAAGATCTGGGAGAGTGAAGAACCCTGTGCAGAGATTTACATATGATGGTTATGTAGCACATCACTATGCATACATGGCAAAGGTTGTGCAGGTTATAGAGCCCACATGCATTGATGAGGCTGTTAGAAATGTGTGTTGGGAGAAAGCTATGGATGAGGAGATGGATGCACTATATGGAAATGAGACTTGGGATCTAGTGCAATTGCTTGAAGGAAAGAAAGCCATTGGATGCAAGTGGGTGTACAAAGTAAAACATAACAGTGATGGAAGCATAAATAGGTATAAGGCTAGATTGGTATCCAAAGGATATGTGCAGACATATGGCATTGATTATGAGGAAACTTTCAGCCCAGTTGCCAAGATGGCAACAATGAGAGTTGTGATAGCAGCGGGCTGCGTCAAAGAAATGGTCTTTACATCAGATGGATGTAAAGAATGCATTCTTGCACGGGGATTCACAGGAAGAGGTGTATATGTTGCAGCCACCTGGTTATGAGGATGTGAGTCACCTTGAGCATTTTTGCAGGTTGAAGAAAGCCTTGTATGGCTTAAAAAAGACACCAAGAGCATGGTCTGACAAGATTTCTGAATATCTTATCTATTGGCTTTCATGTAGCCAATGCAGATTTCTTGCTGTATGTGAGACACGGTGATAGAGGGGTTGTGCTTGTTGTCATCTATGTAGATGACTTGATCATTACGGGGCACCATGATGCAGAGATCTTTGATGTAAAGATCTTGCTTAGACAGAAGTTTGAGATGAAGGATCTGGGGGAGCTCAGATATTTCTTGGGCATTGAGGTGATTAGGTCACCACATGGTATTGGATTACTGCAGAGACAGTATGGCTTGGACATGTTGTCCAAGTATGGTATGACAGGCTGTAAACCTATCTCAATGCCATTGGATCAGAATGGCAAGTTGAGTGTGCAGACTCAGGAGAGATTTTGGAGGATCCTACTATGTATAGGCGCATAGTAGGAAGCTTGATCTACATGATGATGATCACCAGGCCAGATTTGAGCTATGCTGTTGGGTTGGTGAGTCAGTTTATGCAGGTTCCACGAAAGCCACATTTGGATGCATTGAGATGCATACTGAGGTATGTGAGGTCTACTTTGCATTGTGGACTATTCTATGAAACTAGGCCAGAGATATGTGTACATGGGTACATAGATGCTGATTGGGCTCGTAGTATCTCAGATAGAAGATCTACTAATGGCTTCAAGTTTTCTTTGGGGAGTGCTGCTGTGACTTGGAGTAGCAAGAGCAGCTTTTATATCTTTGTGAATTGCCTGCATCTGCTGCTCCATGTCCTCAAGCATCTGTTTGGACATCTCGACCCTAATCAATGGGTCGGACCAAGTTAATGGAGTTAAGCAATCTTGTCCATAAAGAGCTTTGAAAGGGCTCATCCCAATACTTTGGTGATAAGAAGCATTGTAAGCGAACTTTACTAGGTGCAGATAGCCAGTTCTTGGATTCCCTGCCAAACAGCATGACCGAAGTATACTATGATTACTTGGTTTACCCTTTCTGTTTGACCATCGGTCTTAGGGTGGTAAGCTGTGCTGAGATCTAAGAAAGCTCCTACTGCTTCGAAAAATGCAGTCCAGAATCTTGACGTGAATTTGGGATTTCGATCACTTACTATTCTTCTGGGTAGGCCATGTAATCTGAAGATTTCCTTGAGGAACACTCTAGCCACATCCATTGAAGTTTAGGTTTCTTTTACTGGAATCAGATGGGCAACCTTGGTTAGTCTATCAACTACCACAAAGATGGAGTTGTAACTTGATTGCACTGAAGGTAATCTAGTAATAAAATCCATACTGATGCATTCCCACTTGATCTGGGGGATGTCTAATGGATTCAACTTCCCAGGCATTTTTACTCTCTCGGCCTTGACTTTCTACGTACGTGATTAAGCACATCCTTTTTTAGACCAGGCCAAAAGAAGCTTTTCTTCACAGACATGTAGGTTTTGATAAAACTTGGATGTCTACAATAAGGCTTTCATGGGCTTCCTTTAGAATTTGACCCTTAGTTCCTTCATCATTGGGAATGCATAGCCTGCAATTATAATACATAATTCCATCATCCAGGTTGTAGAAGACCATATCTTCTTCTTCGAATTTTCTATATGACCTCTTCTTATCTGCATACTGCTTCAATCTATCCTGGGCAGTTTTATATCCTTGCGGATTGACAGCATCTACTGCTCCATGTCGTCAAGCATCTGCCTACACATCTCGACCCTAATCAATGGGTCGGACCAAGTTAATGGTGTTAGGCAGTCTTGTCCATACAGAGCTTTGAAAGGGCTCATCCCAATACTTTGGTGATAAGAAGCATTATAGGCAAATTCCACTAGGTGTAGATAACTTAGCCACTTCTTGGGTTCCTTGCCACACAGCATGATCAAAGTATATCCTTGATTACTTTCTTCACCCTTTCTGTTTGACCATCGGTCTCAGGGTGGTAAGCTGTGCTGAGATCCAAGAAAGTTCCTACTGCTTTGAAGAATGCAGTCCACACTGAAAGTAGTTCCAGGTCATGGACAGCATAATTCCTCTCATGCATTCTCAGTTTTCGGGAATCATAGGCCACTGCATGACCTTCTTGCATGAGTGCACCTCCAAGGAAAAACCACTGGCATCAGTTACTACCACAAAGGGTAGAGAGAAATCTGGCAGTTTCAGAATGGAATTGGTTACCAAGGCGGTCTTCAACTTATCAAAAGCACTCTGGCACCTGGCAGACCATTGAAACAGAATATTCTTCTTGAGAAGATTTGTCAGAAGGGAAGCTATGAGAGCATACTTTGGTATAAAAATTCTATACCAATTAGTTAATCCCAAGAATCCTCTGACTGCTTTCACTGTCTTGGGTTCAGGCCAAGCTATGACTGCTTGGACTTTTGCGAAATCTGGAGAAGTTCCATCTTTTCATACAAGAAGTGCATTTGCTCTTTTTTGCAAAAGGTTGGTGCTTCCTTAGAATCTCAAGAACTTTTCTGACATGAGCTTCATGGTCACCTGCATTCTTTGAGTAGTAAAACAAGAACAAAATCATCCAAGTATTCTCTGAGAATGTCTTGCATTAAGTGATTGAATGTAGCTGGGGCATTTGTCAATCCAAACGGCATGATAGTGAACTCATAATGCCCATACCGAATATTGATGGCTGTCTTCGGGATATCTTTCTCATTAATCCTAATATGATAATATCCTGATTTGAGATCTATCTTTGTGAAGATTTGGGCTCCACTTAGCCTGTCCAGAAGCTCATCAATTCTGGGGATATGATACTTATTCTTAGCTGTCAGATTGAGACCTCTATAGTCCACATAGAGTCTTAGCATTCCATCTTTCTTTTTCTGAAAGAGAACTGGCACACCCCAAGGTGAAACACTGGGTCTTACTACAAACCCTTGTTCCAACAGCTGTCTAAGCTGTTCCTTGAGCTCGATGGCGTCAAGAACTGGCATTTTGTACATGTGTAAGTCTACTGAGCTCCGGGGGTCGATTCTATCACATGATCTACTTCCCAAATTGGAGGCATCTCTGTTAGCTCTGCTGGGAATAAATCATCATAATCACTTAACCATTCAGGTTCTTTAGCTTTTAACTTTGAGTCTACCGGATTCATTTTGATAAGATAAATGCACTGCTTCTTTCTAAGTCTTTTTAGTAACTTAGAAGTCTTTACTAACAGCAGACTTGGGGATCCTGAAATTCTTGTTCCTTGAACCTTGTTTCCGTGAAGGTCACAGAAGGAAATGGTTCCATTATGACAGTGAATGTCAGCTTGATTTTTGTGGAGCCAATCCATTCCAAGGATTCCATCAAAAACTCCCAAAGGTATAACTCTAAACTAGCAGTCAGTTAAATTCCCATCTAGATTGAACTAAATACGTTCTGTCTCAAGGTGAGTGAAAAGAATCATCCCACTTGCCAATTCAACTTGTATAGGTTTCCCTGATTTCTATTCTAAGACTACCATCCTGGGGAAATGAAAGAATGAGTACTGCCTGAATCAATCAAAAGCTTAAAAGGCTTACCGTGATACTCGAATGGAGTATGGATGACGGAGAATTGACAGTTTGGCCCTTGGTTTCCAATTGCAACATAAATCTGTCCTCTTTCTTCTTCCACTACTTTTGCAATTGTGACTACTCTGGCTGCTGCAGTCTGAGGCGAAACTCTTTCTCTTTAGTTGCCCCAGTTATGGGAAGGAGTTCTGAGGCTACTCTGGATAGAGGCAGATGGCTAAGCTGGAGCTCTCGTGGGATTTTCCTAATTTGGGCGAGAAGGACCCTAATTTGTTGACTGATAGGAAGGAGCTGGTCTTTGCACTCTCGGTCCTTGACTTCCCTGTCCCCTTGACATGGCAGGAGTCGGGCAGTCTTTCAGCTACTAGCGGCCAAAACCCTGACATCCAAAACACCAGTTCTCACTTCTGAGCTCATCCCTCTGAATCCTTGAAATAGGTGGGGCTCTTGAGAAAGTGTTCTGTGGTGGGAAGAGTCTTCCTTCACTTCTGAATTTTCTAGTATCCTGATTCTGCTTGGGCCTTGCTGCCTCTTTGGGGGAGGAAAGTTTGAAGAACTTCCCGAGGTTTGGAATCTTTTAAAATTACAGGGTGCAGGCTTCGGTGGAACCTTAACTACGAAGGCTTTGGCAAAGTCTTTTGCCATTCTTACTACTTTGGCCATTGAGATAGGTTTGGCATTCTTCACTAAAATGTCCAATGGTTCCTTCATTCCTCGAATGAACCTAGCCATCAGAGCTGCTCTTCATCCAATGAGGAATATTTTAGGAGAAGGAAAAAAGCTTGATGGTACTCTTCAATTGTCCGGCTATCCTGCTTTAGTTCCAGGAACTCATTCATCTTAGTTTCAAGGAAGCATGGAGGACAAAACCTCTTTCTGAGCTAAGCTTTAAGATCGGTCCAGGTCTGGGTATTCCGGTCGAGACGGTTAGTCTGACAGTGACTCCTCCAAGCGACCCTGGCAGTTTCCACAATCTTTAACCTGGGGAGAGAGCCATCTTGCTTCTCTCATTGTAGCCAGTTACATCAAAGTTTTCCTCCATTGCCTCATCCGGTTGCCTTGCACGGGCCGCGCGCCTTATGATTCTGGCAAAATGAGATTTTTGTCAACTTAACTTTGACAACAGATTTATGATTATTTAATTTTTGCGATTTGTTCTTTAAACAAATAATTATTTCATCATACTTCATGAAACAAGATTTACTCTGATAATTTTATTAACCATATTCACAATCATGAAAACAATTTGGAATTCTTTTGCAAAACATCGTTTATTATTATCAAAAGTTTAAGATATATACATAGAGTATCACGGCTCCCAAAATCAATGTCTCAATCGTATACACATAAAGAAGCAAAACTGCGAAGGAGACATGCCATGGTACACACGATTCATTACAGAAAGAGGTGCTGTAATTCTATCTCTAGGGATAAAAGCCTAAAAACTCGGCATGAAGTTATGAAGTTCCTAGGTGAATGATTAAAGAGTTGTACATGCTGAACAAGCCCTAACCTTATCAGAATCATGGCTAAGGAAATATTTTTGCCTGAGTCTCTAACGCTGACTGCTGGTACTGACATTAATACATCGTCCTCCACAAAACCACATATACCGACGTCACTCAAGAGGATTAGGAAAATAAAGACTCTCAAAATGACGTGTGAGTCTCACTCTGCTCACTCGGGTCGTAGAAGAGTTGATGAGGTGCTCAAATGCAAAGGCTATCATATCTTGACTCTGGGAGAGTTCAGGAATGCAAGATAGATTTGGGGTATCCATCTATAAATTTCCAATTCAATTTATGAGTTTTCAATTTTTGAAGTTCATTCAACATAATATTAACAAGAGAAAACATTATTTTCGAGGTTTACTTTAAAAATTTTAAGTAATTTTTGTTGCTGTTACGTAAATTTATAACACTGCTCTAATACCAACTATGAGATCCCACTGCCCCCTCTGCGCACAGATGGTAGCAGCGGAAGTAGTTTCCTCTTGCACGGGGCAGGGTTTCTCACTCGGGCCTCGCCCTTGAATGTCCGGGCACGAGACTAAGCTGGTGGTCATTCCGAAAACCAAAACCGGGAAAGTTTTCCATGCCCGAAAAGCGGGGACGATTCCACCATTCTTATTTTCTTAACAAATTCTTTTAAACAAGGTCAAGATACTGAATTACCTTCATCTAATAAAATCAGATAGAAGGGAAACTATTACAGACTTAACTTTGAAGGAATCAACGCTTTTTTCCTAATTGAATTAGGCACAGTCGTTGATTTTTTCTTTAGAGAAGTCTTCAGGATTCTAATTGACTACTTGAGTTCTAAGCGTATTCCTATTAATCAATTTTATTATTAAAACTCTACTTATTCTAGCCTAACCCCATCCGGTCCATTGGCCCATGGGTTAGCCACCGCCCAACCACTGGAATTGGTAGAACCAGACAAGTACTCACCCACCCATAATTGAAACCCTTCTTAACTTTTTCTTCAGAATACAGATACTCACACACTCCTCTTTAAACTTTAATTTATAAAACAATCCATTGACCAACAATCACTAGTTACAGAGGTCATAACTCAAAATTTCCATTCAATCCTTGTTTCTCACAAAACAGTATCACTCTGGACTCTCCGTTGACCAGCAAGTCAACAACGAGATCCAGTAATAGATTACAATAATTTTCTTGTCACTCATCATTCATATATACATCTTCAACGACATACGCATGGGTGTCCTAAGCACCGCTCACGAGCCCGTGCATTGCCTAGTTAGAACCCTCCAGGATCCTCCTTAGGTGTCCTAGCACTTTACTCAGGGACCGCTTCGGGGACCGCTTCGTCGGCCCTCGCCCATCGTACCGGAAGCACACCATTTTACACCATACCCAGGCTGGTCAAGACCTGGGCAGGCTTTGCCACGTGAGCCATCCTTTGAACATTCCCCGCTCTAGCTGTTGTAACCAAACTTCCCTTAGAAAACACATATACCAAATGCTCCCTCTAGCATTCTGGCGTAAGACAGCCCTTTAAGAAAATAGGGTTTCTATGCAAGTTTTCAGTTTTGATTTTCTTTTGAATACAATGGATATATCTTAATTTCGTATCCCAAGACTTCTAGATCACAAGTCTGGATTCGCAAGCAGAATTCCTCGAATTCTGAATTCTTGATCCTCAGATCAAAATCAAAGGTCTCAACTTAGTTTCAGATTCGGTGGGTGATTTGAGTGTAGATTCTGGTCACATCGTCTTTTCTTGAAATTGACGAAGGAGTTATGTCTTGGTCATAGACTGATTCAGGGTTTGAGTCTAGAAAGATTCTCCCTGAACTATCTTTCTCGAAGGTAATATTTCAATTACTACTTTACTGAATTCAAAACTAAACACGAACTCCTATGAGGAATAAATTAGTCATTTATTAAAATTTTGACTTTGATAGTTTTTCTGAATTTTCTGGTTTTATCATCCTAGAGAATGTGAAACGGTAAAATTTTCTTTCCCAGAGTATTTACTTAATTCATTTACCCATATTCATGGGATTTAAACAAGGATTAAAGAGAACTCTTGTTTTAATATAAAAATTTTGTATGCATCTATTTATGCATGAAATCCAACTTCTATGGAAATAGCATTTTTATATAAAGAAAAATTCTTTTATGCATCTATTTATGCATAAAAATCCATATTGGTGAAAGCAACACTTTTACAATTAAAAGAATTATTTTATGTATAAAAATCCATTTTGGTGAAAGTAACACTTTTATAATAAAAATATTCTTTTATGCATCTATTTATGCATAAAAATCCATTTTGATGAAAGTAACAATTTTATAATAAAAAATAATCTTTTATGCATAAAATCCCATTTTGATGAAAGTAACACTTTTATAATAAAAATAATATTCTTTTATGCATCTATTTATGCATAAAAATTCATTTTGATGAAAGTAACACTTTTATAATTTAAAAAAATATTCTTTTATGCATCTATTTATGCATAAAAATCAATATTGATGAAAATCACTCTTTTATAATTAAAAAATAATAATCAATATGCATCTTTCTATGCATAGAATTTAAATCTAATAGAAATAACACTTTTGTAATAAAAATATTTTTACTATGCATTTTTCTATGCATAGAATGAAAATGACACTCTTAGAATACACAAACGATAGGGATTATTCTTTTAGAATAATAAAAGATGAAACTTATTTCGCAAAATTTTAGAAAATTTTGCCATAACCTTCTTTGTATGGCTAACCATTTTTCAAATTTTCCTACTTTAAAATTATCCCCAATTGGTTTTAAGCACTCTAACTAATCAATTTTTACTTTTAAAAGAGAAACAATATGAGAAGTTTAATTCCAACTATTAGATCACTTAACTAGGATAAAGAAGGGCTGATTTTAAGAATGAGAGAGGGGGAAAGCCTTTCCAGCAAGGCATAGCATCAGATTATCATTTTAAGATAATAAAAAATTAGAAAACCATTAAAAGAATAAGAAAAAGTAGGATTTCTAACTTACATGAAATTCTGTAAGCTTTCCTTTGGCTTGATGGTTTGAGGGTTCTACTCTTGTTTGCAACAAGAGTGGCCACCAAATCTTTAGAAGACAGAATGGTCAAGAACTAGTGAATTATTAAGAAATTCATAGTTCTTGGCTCTTGGGAGGAGTAGAGTAACAGTGCATAAAACTCTATTAAGCTTCAACAAAGGGGGAGGCTTTTAATTATAGGAAAAAGTGAGCTCCTAACCAAGCAAACTAATTCTTGAATTTTCTAGGTCAGTTTAGCTTACTTTTTGGAACTAGACTTGAATTAGAAGAGAGGAGAGATGAAATATCTCAATTTTTGATAATTTAAAACTCCACCACACATGTGAAGTCATTCATGAGGGGGGGAATTCCCATTGTGAGGTGTTAAAAATCCATTTTTTTAGTATTCCTTTGGTCCTTAGTCCACTCTTTGTAAGATCCATGTCCCCACCATGCAACGGATTCGGAGTGCTAGCAGTGGAAGTAGCACATCTTGTGTGGGGCAGGGTCCTGTTAAAAATATGGCAAACACCTTCACTAAAATGATGTGTAGGGCACATACCTTGTAACTAGCACTATGCATGGATGCAGACCCTGTAGGAATTTGATTTTGAAATCAAGTACCTCCCAGGCAAAGAAAATGTGGTAGCAGATGCCCTAAGCAGAAAATCCTCCTTGCTTACAATTATTGTAGTGAAATCCCTTGATTATTAATGCAAGAGAGAAGATCATGTAGGATAGATTCTTTGGCCCTATTGGTATCCTACTTATGTAGGAAAGCAAAACTCCACAAGAGTTAAACCGAGCTCAAGGGTATAGCCTGGATGATGGAATTATGTATTATAATCGTAGGCTATGCATTCCCAATGATGAGGGAACTAAGAGTCAAATCCTAAATGAAGCCCATGATAGCCTTATTGCAGGACATCCAGGTTTCATCAAAACCTACATATAGAGACCATGACGAGAACCAAGGAGATAAACAAGTGTGTTGAATGGCACTGGGACCCAACTTTGACGCGCAGGGAGAAGTGATTGCGATGCCCAGATCCATGCACGGAGTGATGTGGACATAGAGCAACTTCCCTAGCACAAGTCCGCGTGGTCCGTTCTCTGATGTGGACATAGAGCAACTTCCCTAGCACAAGTCCGTGTGGTCCGTTCTCTGATGGAATCCGAATTCTCGAAAAAAATGGACGCGTGTGGCAAATGGCGAAAATTTCCAACCGTGGCCCACACGGCACCGAAGAGGCATGAAATTTGAATCATGCATGAACAAATGTGTGGCGAGCAACCCGGATCTTGCTTGTTGTGTTTAGATGCGATTCGGACTCATTTCGGACCCGAAGCTCTGTTATGGCGATTTTGCACTATCTTCGTCGGGACCCAACTTTGACGCGCTGCAAGAACTGATTGCGATGCCCAAATCCATGGAGGGAGTGATGTGGACATAGAGCAACTTCCCTAGCAGCACAAGTCCGTGTGGTCCGTTCTCTGATGGGGTCCCGGATCCTCAACTTCTAACTGTCCGAATCCGGGTTCTCGAAAAAGATGCATGAGCGTGCCAAATGGCAGAAATTTCCAATCATGGACCAAACGGCGCTGAAGAGGCATGAAAATCGAATCATGCATGGACAAATGTGTGGCAAGCAACCCGGATCTTTCTTGTTGTGTTCAGATGTGCGATTTGGACTCATTTGGGATCCGAAACTCTGTTATGGCAATTTTGCACTATCTTCGCCGCCGGGACCCAACTATGACACGCTGGGAGAAGTGATTGCGATGCCCAAATCCATGCACCGCGAGTGATGTGGACATAGAGAAAATTTCGTAGCACAAGTCTGTGTGGTCCGTTCTCTGATTGGGTCCCGGATCCTCAACTTCTATTTGTCCAAATCCGGGTTCTCGAAAAAGATGCACGAGCGTGGCAAATGGCAGAAATTTCCAACAGTGGCCCAAACAGCACCGAAGAGGCATGAAATTCGAATCATGCATGGAAAATTGTGTGGCAAGCAACCCGAATCTTTCTTGTTGTGTTTAGATGCGATTCGGACTTATTTCGGATCCGAAACTCTGTTATGGCGATTTTGCATTATCTTTGTCGGGACCCAACTTTGATGCATTGGGAGAATCGATTGTGATGCCCAAATCCATGCACGGAGTGATGTGGACATAGAGCAACTTCCCTAGCACAAGTCCGTGTGGTCCGTTCTTTGATGGGGTCCCGGATCCTCAACTTCTAACTGTCCGAATCCGAGTTCTCGAAAAAGATGCATGAGCGTGCCAAATGGCAGAAATTTTCAACCATGGCCCAAACGGTGCCGAAGAGGCATGAAATTCGAATCAACAAATACAGCAACACAGGATGAAGCGGATGGAGTATTTCAGGAGGGGGATGATGGTTTTTCTGCTTGATTGTAGGTTTGGTACCTTGGATTTGGTTCCAAGCACTACGGTTTGTAGGAAGCTGCTATCCTAAATCAATATAGAGAATTTTGTCGGATCAAGGGATTATGGGAAACGGGTCCGCCTAGTTAGGCTCAGGCCACCGGGCTATGCTAGTGTTAGGGCTCTACTTACAGTACCATAGATTACTTTACTTTGTTTTAGTTTTCAAGTTTAGCAATTCCTTTTTGTAAGTCTTTTTGCAAAATACCTTTGTCGGACTTTCATTATGTCTTGGGGACATTCCGATGAAGGAATGCGGTTATAACTACTTGTAACTGATAATTAGCCGCACTATTGTGTTTTTGATATGATGAATTAAGGAGTTCTGTCTACGTTCTGTAATGGCATTCGGACTCATTTCTGTCATCTACATGTGTTCTGATTTTAGTCTTACTTCTATGAATCCGAATTAGGTTTAGTAAAAGTCTTATTTGAGTCAGGATTATACACTCTGTATGACAATCTGTCCTGTGGCATCTCTCTGAATCTGTCTAGCAGGCATATAGTCTGAAATATGGCCTCTACCATCATAGGAGGCGTGTAAGATTCCTCCCCCAACCCCTTTTGATGTCTAGCATATTCCCCTGTAATCAATCCCTCTTCAGAAATATAAAAGACTTGTTTCTAACTGTTTTAACCTAGAAAGAGAAAATATTCTAGAGAGAGAATATTCAGATTTTGAATATTTTTGGATAGAAAAATATCTCTTATAATTAAGATAAATTCCCCTGAAACAGAAATTCAAAAAGAATTTTCCAATGTGCAATTGGAATTAATTGAAAATGGGTATAAAGGACCTTAGCCTAAGGGTCTAGATTTTCAGAAATTTTTGGATTATGGTCCAATTAAGGTTCCTATGGGCCAATAGCATCAATCCAAGTGTAGAGAGGAGATAAATCTAATTTGTAAAAGAAGATACCCAAAAATGAGTAAATGCTCACATAAGATGAAGAGTTGAAAATGTATAAGGTTTATTAGTAAAAAACTATGAGCAATATTAAAATGATTCCATTATGACAAATATGTAAGGAAGGGGAGTTCTTTAAAGGAGGTGCATATTTCACATAAGATGAAGAGTTGAAAATGTACAAGGTTTATTAGTAAAAAACTATGAGCAATATTAAAATGATGCCATTATGACACATATGTAAGGAAGGGGAATTCTTTAAAGGAGGTGCATATTTCACATAAGATGAAGAGTTGAAAATGTACAAGGTTTATTAGTAAAAAAACTATGAGCAATATTAAAATGATTCCATTATGACACATATGTAAGGAAGGGGAGTTCTTTAAAGGAGGTGCATATTTCACATGCTTGAATGAGTTTTAAACTCATAAAAATTGAGATATTTCATCTCTCCTCTCTCCTCATTCAAGTCTAGTTCCAAAAAGTTAGCTTAACTTGACCAAACTGATTTAGAAAATTCTAGAATCAGTTTGTTTGGTTAGGAGCTCAATTTTTCCTATAAATAGAAGCCTCCCCCTTGTTGAAAAATAGATAGTGTTTATGCATCGTTACTCTACTCCACCTAAGCCAAGAACTGTGAATTCATTTAATAATTCACTAGTTTTTGGAGCTTCCCTCTTTCTTCAATCCCCATTAGTGGCTCCATCAACATACTTAACCAATTGATTGGTTGGGGGCCTCTACCGTGAACAAAGAATCAAGCAAGTTGTAAGGTAATTAGTGAATATTGATCTTTCTATAATTTCTCAATGTTTCTCTCTTCTCAACCCCTCTCAAGCTTGAGAAGTTTAATTGGTATGGTTTTTTTTAAATGCTATTGAAGTTTGAATAGTAGTGAAGAGTTACATAATTTAATAAATGCTATTGAAGTTTATTTTCATTTATGTTTAAATTCTAATGATTCTTATGTAAATTCTCTCTCTCACTCAAGAATTGGTCATACTCATGACCCGTTCTCAATCCAAATCAAGCTTTTCATAAAGCTTTTCCTTAACCCAAGATTAAGCTATGCTTGAGGCCAAATTAATGGCTTTTTTCTATGCTTTTAGTTTATGTATATTGATGATTCAATCCATTATGGATTAATAATCCAATTAGAGATCATTTTAATTATTTCCTTAATGATATTATCTCTTAGAAAAATTGAGATTTATCAGTCATAGCAGCGGAGCTATGGCAAAATTTTTATAAAAATTATGCATAAAATAATCTCATTCAAAGCATAAAAAGAGGACTTCCTACCATATTCTAGGAATTATCATCCTAGATTAATTGAAAGAATTTCATTATAATCATGGAGAAATTGAATTTTAATATTATGCATAAAGGATAAGTTTTTATATCAAAAGTGTTATTTTTACCATTTTTATTTCATGCATAGAAGTATGCATAATGGATAAATTTTTATATCAAAAGTGTTATTTTTACCATTTTTATTTCATGCATAGAAGTATGCATAATGGATAAATTTTTATATCAAAAGTGTTATTTTTACCATTTTTATTTCATGCATAGAAGTATGCATAATGGAAAAATTTTTATATCAAAAGTGTTATTTTTACCATTTTTATTTCATGCATAGAAGTATGCATAATGGATAAATTTTTATATCAAAAGTGTTATTTTTACCATTTTTATTTCATGCATAGAAGTATGCATAATGGATAAATTTTTATATCAAAAGTGTTATTTTTACCATTTTTATTTCATGCATAGAAGTATGCATAATGGATAAATTTTTATATCAAAAGTGTTATTTTTACCATTTTTATTTCATGCATAGAAGTATGCATAATGGATAAATTTTTATATCAAAAGTGTTATTTTTACCATTTTTATTTCATGCATAGAAGTATGCATAATGGATAAATTTTTATATCAAAAGTGTTATTTTTACCATTTTTATTTCATGCATAGAAGTATGCATAATGGATAAATTTTTATATCAAAAGTGTTATTTTTACCATTTTTATTTCATGCATAGAAGTATGCATAATGGATAAATTTTTATATCAAAAGTGTTATTTTTACCATTTTTATTTCATGCATAGAAGTATGCATAATGGATAAATTTTTATATCAAAAGTGTTATTTTTACCATTTTTATTTCATGCATAGAAGTATGCATAATGGATAAATTTTTATATCAAAAGTGTTATTTTTATCATTTTTAATTTTCATGCATAGAAGTATGCATAAAGGAAAAATTTTTATATTAAAAGTGTTACTTTTATCATTTTTAATTTTCATGCATAGAAGTATGCATAAAGGAAAAAAATTTATATCAAAAGTGTTACTTTTATCATTTTTAATTTTCATGCATAGAAGTATACATAAAAGAAAAATTTTATATCAAAAGTGTTACTTTTATCATTTTTAATTTTCATGCATAGAAGTATGCATAAAGGAAAATTTTTTATATCAAAAGTGTTACTTTTATCATTTTTAATTTTCATGCATAGAAGTATGCATAAAGGAAAAAATTTTATATCAAAAGTGTTACTTTTATCATATTGGATTTCATGCATATAGGTATGCATAAAAGATATTCTTTTTATACTAAAAGTGTGATTTTCCTCATAAATGGATTTTATGCTTAACTTAGATGCATAAGAGAAATTCTTTTATTCTAAAAGTGTAATTCCCTACCAAATTGAAATTATGCATAAAAGATTGATTTTAATTTTGAAAGTGTTAGTCTCCTTAAATGGAATTTATGTATAAATAAATGTGTAGAGAAATCTTATATCAAATATAAGAATTCTCTTTTAAAAAAAAAAGATATGAAATGTGATAAGATGTGATAAGAGGTGTATGAGATGTGATAAGAATTGATAAGATGCGTATGGAAAGTGATAGGATGAGATAAGAGGTGTATGAGATGTGATAAGAATTGATAAGATGCGTATGGAAAGTGATAGGATGTGATAAGAGGTGTATGAGATGTAAAAAGATGTGATAAGATGTGTATGAGATGTGATAAGATTTGATAAGATGCGTATGGAAAGTGATAGGATGTGATAAGAGGTGTATGAGATGTAAAAAGATGTGATAAGATGTGTATGAGATGTGATAGAATGTGTTAAGATGAGTTAGGATGTGTTAAGATGTATATGGGATGTGTTAGGACGAGAATGGATGTAATATGGTTGTAAGAATGTGATGTGGATGTATACATGTAGATGTATATGTATGAATGTGAATATTGATGTGGATGTGGATGTATGGATGTAGATACGGATGTGTATGTATGTATGTGGATGTGTATGTATGAATGAGGATGTAAAAATGGACGTATGTATATAGATGTGGATGTATGGATGTGATTGTGAATGAAGAGGTGGACGTATGTATACAGATGTGGATGTATGGATGTATGTATGTAGATGTGGATGTATGGATGTGATTGTGAATGAAGAGGTGGATGTGAATGTATGGATGTAGATACAGATGTGGATGTATGTATGTAGATGTGGATGTATGGATGTGATTGTGAATGAAGAGGTGGATGTGAATGTATGGATGTAGATACGGATGTGGATGTATGTATATGAATGTGGATGTATGAATGAGGATGTGAAAATGGATGTATGCATGTGAATGTGGATGTATGAAAATGAATGTGGATGTGTGGATGTGGAAATGGAGGTATGGATGTATGAATGTAGATGTGGATGTATGCATGTAGATGCGTATGTATGAATGTGAAATTGGATGTATGATGTGGACGTACGAACATGGATATGTATGTAGAATAATGAATATGAAGATGTATGTGAGATAATGTAGTCTATATGAGTGAATGGATGAGAACGAGTACACACTGAATGGAATGTGGAATAAGTAACGTGGTCCGAGAGTGGATAATATGGAAAGACAAGAGTTCGTTATAGAAACTGTATTTGTGACTGTTTGTAAATGACTGTTTTATGTCAAGAATGCTGGAGAAGCATTTTGACCGTCTTAAGGATTAAGGTCATGAAGACCTAACTGTTAAAGTTGCAACTGCTGACGGAGAGTCAATGGAGGACGTCTCGCGTAGCAAGGTCGACTGAGGTCTTGACCAACCTCGGTTCGATTTAAATGGTGAGCTTCCGGTACGGTGGATGAGGGACCAAAGAAGCGGCCTATGAGTGAAGCGCTAGGTCACCTGCGAAGGATCCTAGAGGGTGCTGACCATACGGTGCTCGGGCTCTGGGTCGCCGAAGATACCCACACGTGCGTCGTGGAAGATATTGGAACAAGGAGTAAGAGTTGTTTTCTGAAACCGGGCATGGATCTGGTTGATTGACCTTGCTGGTCCTCAACAGATGAGTCCATGGCTCTTTTATATGGATCTGTGGGTTGATCTTGCTGATCTTCCACGGAGATTCCATTCTATTATATGAATATATTGCCGGTTACTATGAGCTAGGAACTATGGAAAAGGCCCCGAATGTGGGACCCCTGTCCCGCGCGAGAAGTGTTACTTCCGCTGCTAGTACCCCGAATCTGTTGTGTGGTGGGAACAGGGCTCTCACAGTTGGTATCAGAGCAGGTTTTGAAAGCTAATAAAGATAATTAAATTCTTATCTGAAATTGGTAATAAGAATTCAGAAACAGCATTTTCATAATGTATTTTCATTCCGTAAGCTTCTTTAATGAAGAAATTTTAATCAAAGAAATTGTTTTTATAGATGGAAGTTCCCCATTTATCTGGTATTCCCGACCTCACCCAGTCTCAAGATATGATTGCATTTGCCTTCGAGCATCTCATCTCTTCCGCTTCAACACGAACAAGCCGAGCAAGACTCGCACGCCATTTCGAGGAATTATATTTTCCTAACCCAGTGGAGAGACAACAGCATAAGTGGGTTGCAGGGCTATATATCCACGCCTCTTATAACCGGCGTGCAATGCTGAGGCAGAACCTCTCATTGGCCATGATTTTGATAAAGCTGAAAATGACGCGTGGTGTCATTCTATATCTTTCAACGCCTCAAAATTTCAGACGTGCTTGCCGAGTTTATAAACTCCTTAGTCGATTTATCCCTAAGGAGAAAATAATAGCTCCCTTCGCAGTTAGAGAACTTATGTAACAGGGCATGACTATGGCCCAGTACCGTCGTCTTATGCGTCTCTCGAGGAGATTTTGAATTTTGGAGCTGAGCCACTCTATGTACTTATTGCAACTTGTATATAAATATACAAATGTTTTTTTACGGACGATCGGATAAAGAAAAATCTATTTATCAAAACTTAAGTCATAGATCTCCAATAAGATCAACTGAGGAGCCAATTATGTCAAAAGTTTATCAAGACGCACAAAAAGGTTGTAATTGTTTGATATAATTCATACAAATTATTAATTCAAATTGTAATTCGTAAATTAGTAATTGGGTCTTCAATTGGAAGTACCGCAATTGTATGGAACCCTGACTTGCTTGAGACCTAGACATGATGGTATTTACCTTATAGTTTCGAGTATCATGACTATCCGTATATACTGAGGGTATAACTGCAGCTCTTTACCGACAGTATATACGAGTAAATCTAAGACTTGAAATTATAAGCGTTAATGCTATCCAGATGATGATTTTGAATGTGGTTGATATGATTTTTAATTCTGTATGGGAACTGATGAATTGATTTGGATTCTGATTGAAAAATGATGATCCTTGAAAATGGGTTGAAATGTAATAAGCTGAGCAAAACCACAATGTGGATGATTGGGACGAGTCCCTGTAATGATAAATGATGAAAATGATTCAGCAAATCACTATGAGATTAGTGGATTATGTTGTCAAATTGCTACTGTTAATACTTGAGACGGTAGATCAAGTTAAGGGATGACAAATTGAGAACTTGCTTAACTTAAATTCTGTGGAGGAATGTTCTGAAGGAAATTTTCGGTCTAATGGACCATTATCGTGTTAAAGATATGAATGATATGATTTGAATGAATTGTTATTTACTGATGAATTCTATATAAGGGATATTTATCCCCATATTCTGTTGGGTTGACCGGAATATAAGGAACCCTAGAATAAATTGGATCTTAAGCAAAAGAGTTGTCCTCTACTTGCGAGATGAGGACATCTTGCACTTTTAAGTGGGGTAGAATGTAAGATTCCTCCCCCAGCCTTAGAGGTATACAGGAGTAAGAATCTCCCTTCTGATCTTATAATTATTCTCTCTCTAAAATAAAAGAAAGATTCTGTTTAAAAAAGGAAGAACCTTTTTCCTGAATACTTCTCAAGAGTCCCACCTGTTTTAAGGATTCAGAACAATGAGTTCAGAAGTGAGAATCGATGTTTTGGATATCAAGGTTTTGGTCTTGAGTATGGCCCAAAAGAAGTTCTTTATCTCTTGGGAAGTATAAGAAGTTATCTCCCAGATATTGTGGACCAAAGAAAGTAGGTGATTTAGCTTACGAACTTCTTTTATCTCCTCATCTCAAAGTTCTGAATGCCTTCTATAGAAAAATGTGCCAAACCCAAATCATGGAAAGATGGTAAAACTTCAGTGGCAAGTTACCGTTGGCTTCTAAGTTACGCTAGCTCCTTCCTTTATATAAGTCGTAACTTTTACTTGTCGTTCACAGTAATCTTACTTCCATCGATCTTCTTTCTTTCTTAATCTCCTTCATGGCTTGGCAACAAGAATTAGTTTTATCCATGATGATTTCTCACCTTCAAGACGCAAGGGAGTCTGTGAAGAAAGATTTTATAGAACAGTATGAGCGCTCACTTTTCCCTCACTTGGGAACTTCTGTAGCGCAGACAAAATGGCGGACCTATCAAGACATAACTAGGGTAACACCCTGGGGTCAGCAGCACTTTCGTAACAATGTCCGCTTGGCCATGGTTATTGAAGCTTTGGGTTTGGGTCCCCGATACTACTGCGTCATGAGATCAAGGCATCTTGGGTTTTCTGAGCGGGTCTTCTTACTGGCGTGTTTTCTTCCTCATGAGAAGATATGCCTTTACCCCATTTTTGGCTTGCCTCTCAGAGGTCCTTTTGTTAGATCACCTCATACCACTGAGATAGGTGCAGCAATAACCAACAGAATTATTCCCATAGATGAGTTACCTTATACATGCGCAGCTTGTGAGTGTTGCTTTTGTGATCATATGATGGACGGGCTTATGGAAGTGTAAAGAGTTCTTCTATCTTTACTGTATAAGTTTCGAGAATGAATAAAGTTTAAATCTTGTTCTTATCTTGAATCTTGCTCTCTTTGAGACTTTTTCTTGGTGGTTAATCCTGATTTAAATTTTTTCTCTAAGTCTCATAATTCGTGCATCTTGCGAAATTATCCCAGTTTGCGAGATGAGGACATCTCGCGTTTTTTAAGTGGGGTAGAATGTAAGATTCCTCCCCCAACCCCTTTTGATGTCTAGCATATTCCCCTGTAATCAATCCCTCTTCAGAAATATAAAAGACTTGTTTCTAACTGTTTTAACCTAGAGAGAGAAAATATTCTAGAGAGAGAATATTCAGATTTTGAATATTTTTGGATAAAAAAATATCTCTTATAATTAAGATAAATTCCCCTGAAACAGAAATTCAAAAAGAATTTTCCAATGTGCAATTAGAATTAATTGAAAATGGGTATAAAGGACCTTAGCCTAAGGGTCTAGATTTTCAGAAATTTTTGGATTATGGTCCAATTAAGGTTCCTATGGGCCAATAGCATCAATCCAAGTGTAGAGAGGAGATAAATCTAATTTGTAAAAGAAGATACCCAAAAATGAGTAAATGCTCACATAAGATGAAGAGTTGAAAATGTACAAGGTTTATTAGTAAAAAACTATGAGCAATATTAAAATGATTCCATTATGACACATATGTAAGGAAGGGGAGTTCTTTAAAGGAGGTGCATATTTCACATAAGATGAAGAGTTGAAAATGTACAAGGTTTATTAGTAAAAAACTATGAGCAATATTAAAATGATGCCATTATGACACATATGTAAGGAAGGGGAATTCTTTAAAGGAGGTGCATATTTCACATAAGATGAAGAGTTGAAAATGTACAAGGTTTATTAGTAAAAAAACTATGAGCAATATTAAAATGATTCCATTATGACACATATGTAAGGAAGGGGAGTTCTTTAAAGGAGGTGCATATTTCACATGCTTGAATGAGTTTTAAACTCATAAAAATTGAGATATTTCATCTCTCCTCTCTCCTCATTCAAGTCTAGTTCCAAAAAGTTAGCTTAACTTGACCAAACTGATTTAGAAAATTCTAGAATCAGTTTGTTTGGTTAGGAGCTCAATTTTTCCTATAAATAGAAGCCTCCCCCTTGTTGAAAAATAGATAGTGTTTATGCATCGTTACTCTACTCCACCTAAGCCAAGAACTGTGAATTCATTTAATAATTCACTAGTTTTTGGAGCTTCCCTCTTTCTTCAATCCCCATTAGTGGCTCCATCAACATACTTAACCAATTGATTGGTTGGGGGTCTCTACCGTGAACAAAGAATCAAGCAAGTTGTAAGGTAATTAGTGAATATTGATCTTTCTATAATTTCTCAATGTTTCTCTCTTCTCAACCCCTCTCAAGCTTGAGAAGTTTAATTGGTATGGTTTTTTTTAAATGCTATTGAAGTTTGAATAGTAGTGAAGAGTTACATAATTTAATAAATGCTATTGAAGTTAATTTTCATTTATGTTTAAATTCTAATGATTCTTATGTAAATTCTCTCTCTCACTCAAGAATTGGTCATACTCATGACCCGTTCTCAATCCAAATCAAGCTTTTCATAAAGCTTTTCCTTAACCCAAGATTAAGCTATGCTTGAGGCCAAATTAATGGCTTTTTTCTATGCTTTTAGTTTATGTATATTGATGATTCAATCCATTATGGATTAATAATCCAATTAGAGATCATTTTAATTATTTCCTTAATGATATTATCCCTTAGAAAAATTGAGATTTATCAGTCATAGCAGCGGAGCTATGGCAAAATTTTTATAAAAATTATGCATAAAATAATCTCATTCAAAGCATAAAAAGAGGACTTCCTACCATATTCTAGGAATTATCATCCTAGATTAATTGAAAGAATTTCATTACAATCATGGAGAAATTGAATTTTAATATTATGCATAAAGGATAAGTTTTTATATCAAAAGTGTTATTTTTACCATTTTTATTTCATGCATAGAAGTATGCATAATGGATAAATTTTTATATCAAAAGTGTTATTTTTACCATTTTTATTTCATGCATAGAAGTATGCATAATGGATAAATTTTTATATCAAAAGTGTTATTTTTACCATTTTTATTTCATGCATAGAAGTATGCATAATGGAAAAATTTTTATATCAAAAGTGTTATTTTTACCATTTTTATTTCATGCATAGAAGTATGCATAATGGATAAATTTTTATAAAAGTGTTATTTTTACCATTTTTATTTCATGCATAGAAGTATGCATAATGGATAAATTTTTATATCAAAAGTGTTATTTTTACCATTTTTATTTCATGCATAGAAGTATGCATAATGGATAAATTTTTATATCAAAAGTGTTATTTTTACCATTTTTATTTCATGCATAGAAGTATGCATAATGGATAAATTTTTATATCAAAAGTGTTATTTTTATCATTTTTTTTTCATGCATAGAAGTATGCATAATGGATAAATTTTTATATCAAAAGTGTTATTTTTACCATTTTTATTTCATGCATAGAAGTATGCATAATGGATAAATTTTTATATCAAAAGTGTTATTTTTACCATTTTTATTTCATGCATAGAAGTATGCATAATGGATAAATTTTTATATCAAAAGTGTTATTTTTACCATTTTTATTTCATGCATAGAAGTATGCATAATGGATAAATTTTTATATCAAAAGTGTTATTTTTATCATTTTTAATTTTCATGCATAGAAGTATGCATAAAGGAAAAATTTTTATATTAAAAGTGTTACTTTTATCATTTTTAATTTTCATGCATAGAAGTATGCATAAAGGAAAAAATTTTATATCAAAAGTGTTACTTTTATCATTTTTAATTTTCATGCATAGAAGTATGCATAAAAGAAAATTTTTATATCAAAAGTGTTACTTTTATCATTTTTAATTTTCATGCATAGAAGTATGCATAAAGGAAAATTTTTTATATCAAAAGTGTTACTTTTATCATTTTTAATTTTCATGCATAGAAGTATGCATAAAGGAAAAAATTTTATATCAAAAGTGTTACTTTTATCATATTGGATTTCATGCATATAGGTATGCATAAAAGATATTCTTTTTATACTAAAAGTGTGATTTTCCTCATAAATGGATTTTATGCTTAACTTAGATGCATAAGAGAAATTCTTTTATTCTAAAAGTGTAATTCCCTACCAAATTGAAATTATGCATAAAAGATTGATTTTAATTTTGAAAGTGTTAGTCTCCTTAAATGGAATTTATGTATAAATAAATGTGTAGAGAAATCTTATATCAAATATAAGAATTCTCTTTTTAAAAAAAAAGATATGAAATGTGATAAGATGTGATAAGAGGTGTATGAGATGTGATAAGAATTGATAAGATGCGTATGGAAAGTGATAGGATGAGATAAGAGGTGTATGAGATGTGATAAGAATTGATAAGATGCGTATGGAAAGTGATAGGATGTGATAAGAGGTGTATGAGATGTAAAAAGATGTGATAAGATGTGTATGAGATGTGATAAGATTTGATAAGATGCGTATGGAAAGTGATAGGATGTGATAAGAGGTGTATGAGATGTAAAAAGATGTGATAAGATGTGTATGAGATGTGATAGAATGTGTTAAGATGAGTTAGGATGTGTTAAGATGTATATGGGATGTGTTAGGACGAGAATGGATGTAATATGGTTGTAAGAATGTGATGTGGATGTATACATGTAGATGTATATGTATGAATGTGAATATTGATGTGGATGTGGATGTATGGATGTAGATACGGATGTGTATGTATGTATGTGGATGTGTATGTATGAATGAGGATGTAAAAATGGACGTATGTATATAGATGTGGATGTATGGATGTGATTGTGAATGAAGAGGTGGACGTATGTATATAGATGTGGATGTATGGATATATGTATGTAGATGTGGATGTATGGATGTGATTGTGAATGAAGAGGTGGATGTGAATGTATGGATGTAGATACAGATGTGGATGTATGTATGTAGATGTGGATGTATGGATGTGATTGTGAATGAAGAGGTGGATGTGAATGTATGGATGTAGATACGGATGTGGATGTATGTATATGAATGTGGATGTATGAATGAGGATGTGAAAATGGATGTATGCATGTGAATGTGGATGTATGAAAATGAATGTGGATGTGTGGATGTGGAAATGGAGGTATGGATGTATGAATGTAGATGTGGATGTATGCATGTAGATGCGTATGTATGAATGTGAAATTGGATGTATGATGTGGACGTACGAACATGGATATGTATGTAGAATAATGAATATGAAGATGTATGTGAGATAATGTAGTCTATATGAGTGAATGGATGAGAACGAGTACACACTGAATGGAATGTGGAATAAGTAACGTGGTCCGAGAGTGGATAATATGGAAAGACAAGAGTTCGTTATAGAAACTGTATTTGTGACTGTTTGTAAATGACTGTTTTATGTCAAGAATGCTGGAGAAGCATTTTGACCGTCTTAAGGATTAAGGTCATGAAGACCTAACTGTTAAAGTTGCAACTGCTGACGGAGAGTCAATGGAGGACGTCTCGCGTAGCAAGGTCAACTGAGGTCTTGACCAGCCTCGGTTCGATTTAAATGGTGAGCTTCCGGTACGGTGGATGAGGGACCAAAGAAGCGGCCTATGAGTGAAGCGCTAGGTCACCTGCGAAGGATCCTAGAGGGTGCTGACCATACGGTGCTCGGGCTCTGGGTCGCCGAAGATACCCACACGTGCGTCGTGGAAGATATTGGAACAAGGAGTAAGAGTTGTTTTCTGAAACCGGGCATGGATCTGGTTGATTGACCTTGCTGGTCCTCAACAGATGAGTCCATGGCTCTTTTATATGGATCTGTGGGTTGATCTTGCTGATCTTCCACGGAGATTCCATTCTATTATATGAATATATTGCCGGTTACTATGAGCTAGGAACTATGGAAAAGGCCCCTGAGAGAACAGGTGGTGAGCGTTCTGGTTGCCAATGATGCCATAAGTACACCGATGAAAGAATGACTGGAAATAAGGATTCAACCAGCGACTTTGAGGATTGTCATCAGTGACATAATGGTTTTATTAAAGGATTGTTTTAAAGCTAGTTGATGCTAAGAAAAAGGCAATTTCATATTGGGTGTGTAAGTGGTATGACTAGTTTTATGTTTGCATGAACTTTCGGCTAGGGGGCCTTGGAACTCTTTTCCTTGGTACCCGGGACAAAACCTAACCAAATTCCAAATTGGATCCTATCACTACAGTGGTTGGGCGGTTGGCTAACCCATGGGATCGGATGGGGTTAGGCTGGACTGATGGATCCGTAAATCGAGACTCAAAAATTCTGTTATTACGATAGATAAAGTAAATCCCGGACAGAAATTGTTCTATGGATAGGAATCAACGGCTGTGCCTCTTGAATGGGGAAAAAAGCGTTGATCCCAATGATCCAAGTGCAAGATTCTTCCTTGATCTGACCAAGTATCTTATAGATGCAATTGGATCAGCTCGATCAGAAATGATCTTGACTACGTTAGAGTAAAAAGTTATCCTGGTGGAATCGCCCGTGCCTTCCGGTAAAGGAAGTTTTTCCGGGTTCGGTTTTGGAACAACCGACGGATTAGTCTCTTATCCAGATATCCGTGGGCGAGGCCCCGAATGTGGGACCCCTGTCCCGTGCGAGAAGTGTTACTTCCGCTGCTAGTACCCCGAATCTGTTGTGTGGTGGGAACAGGGCTCTCACAAGGCGCAACAAACTCTGCTCGGATAATGTCATGAGGTATTGACGGTTTGCTGCGTATCATGCATGCCATCATGAGGGCCTGTGGTCTCTCTATCTGTGTCCACCAATGGGTAGCAAGGCCTGGCGCCCATACCACTGCTCCGTACATCAATGGTGGTGTGACTAATGTGTCAAATAGCCACCCCTTCGTCTGAGGCTCTTGAAAATGCGCCTCGTGGCACTGTCTCTCTAGCATAGCCAATGCTGCATATCCCCGTGTCAATCTAGCTCTGGCTCCTGAACCCATGGTGAAGCGTGTGGCTGCTCTGTAGAGAAGGTAACCCCTGTCACCACCTCCACCTGGCATCTTGCGAGAGTGAATGTCAGCTGACTCCTGCCCTGTCTTGATGTATGAAAGACCAAAACCTTGGTTTTCCCAAGGTTCACAGTAAGACCCCTCTATGTGCAAAAATCATCGAGTGCATGTAGATGCTGCTGTAGACCACTTGGAGACTCAGACACTAATACAATATCATCGGCATAGAGCATAATATGTACTGAGGTACCTGCTAAATCAATTCCATCTCTGCCTCCCCGTGTAATGAAGTCAGCCACCTCATCAATGTATAACCCAAATAGTGTGGGGGAAAGTGGGCATCCTTGCTTCACACCAATGGTGCTAGCAATATCATCGGCATAGAGCATAATATGTAGTGAGGTACCTGCTAAATCAATTCCATCTCTGCCTCCCCGTGTAATGAAGTCAGCCACCTCATCAATGTATAACCCAAATAGTGTGGGGGAAAGTGGGCATCCTTGCTTCACACCAATGGTGCTAGCAATAGTCTCGAACATACCTCCTGGACATCTGACTCGCCCAAAAACTTGCTCATATAATGCATAGATGCCCCATGTCATATCTGCTGGTATGCCAAGAGGCTGCAGGCACTGAAATAGCCTCTCTCGTGGTACTGTGTCAAATGCCTTGCAGAAATCCACAAAGCAGCAAGAGAGCTTTCTCTTCCTCACTCTAGCCTGATTAATCATACATCTCAAAGTGAATACATGGTTAGTGGTAGAGAAAGCTCTCCTGAAGCCTACCTGCCTTGATGAGCATAAACCTGCTCGCTTAGTATATAAGCTAAGCTCTTGCTCCAGCACTGCACTGCACCATAGAGTTTGGCCAGCACGTGGCCGACCATAACCGTCCTGTAGTTGCTCAGACCGAGCATATCCCCTGTTTTGTGAATCGGCACAATGGTGTGCATCGTCCACTCCACTCACTTCTTTACGGATGTTCTTCTTCACCACCTCAACCCATCTTGACTACTTGGCTTCGAGCTTTCCCTCCATGTCCTTTGTGATCTTCTTGGAGATCTCTTCTTTGATGGCCGTGAGAGTGTTGTCATTGATCTCCCCTTCTTCCTTCTCAGTATTCTTGATGGCTACCATTTCCACTTTCAATGCACTCAACTCCTCCTTGAGTGCCGTGTTCTCTTTTTCGAGGTTCGTGGCCCGTGCTTTCGAGAGCCATGATGTGCTAGTGTAGTTTGTTCTCCACCTCATTGAGGTTGGAATCGGATGTCTTCTTGTTCTCCTTGATTAGTGCCTTCATTGCCATCTCAAGGGCCTCGAGACTCGGGGCCATTCCTCCAGATCATTCTGCAATCCTTCCCACACGCAAGGAGGGGAGAGAGAGAGAGAGTTATGTTGCTGCCTTGGGGGCCTGAGCAAGGGTGGGTGGGGAAAGGGGGGCGAAATGGGCAGAAGGCGGGAAAGTGGGGCGAACATTGTTGAAGCGACGGGCGAAGGGGAAAGGGGGGCGAACAGTGCTGAAGCGAGCGACGGGCGAAATGGGCAGAAGGCGGGAAAGGGGGGCGAAATGGGCAGAATGCGAGAAAGCGGGCCGAACAGTGCTGAAGCGAGGGGCGAAGGGGAAAGGGGGGCGAGAAGTGCTGAAGCGACGAGCGAAATGGGTAGAAGGCGGGAAAGGGGGCGAAATGGGCAGAAGGCGGGAAAGCGAGGCGAACAGTGCTGAAGCGACGGGCGAAGGGGAAAGGGGAGCGAACAGTGCTGAAGCGACGGGCAAAATGGGTAGAAGGCGAGAACGGGGGGCGAAATGGACAGAAGGCGAGAAAGCGGGGCGAAGAGTGCTGAAGCGACGGGTGAAGGGGAAAGGGGGGCCAAATGGGCAAAAGGAGGGAAAGCGGGGCGAACAATGCTGAAGCGACGGGTGAAGGGGAAAGGGGGGTGAACAGTGCTGAAGGGGGGCAAAATGGGGAGAAGGTGGGAAAGCGAGGTGAACAATGCTGAGAGAGAGAGAGAGAGAGAGAGAGAGAGAGAGATTTCTTGCCACATTATAAATTCTATCCACCAAGACTTAGTCCGGAAAAAAACATGGGAGCATCAACTTTACATATTGAAATTTAACAATCTAGAGACATAGTTTTTATTAGTAGCCTCATATTATAACGTATTATAAGGTAAAGATTATGACATCCATCATATCATATCATATCATGTTAGAAGATAATGATTTAATGTCATCCATTTTTAGTGCTATCAAAATAATTGGTAAAACCAAAATGCATATGATATCGAATGTATTTACATATTCTAACATAAATTAATAATTTTTATTTTACACTTGTGCAAAGGTTTAAGGTGTTATTTTGATAAAGTATCAAATTCATGTATATAATGGCTTATGCTGCATGAATTTGATAAAGTATCAAATTCATGTATATAATGGCTTATGCTGCATGTACATTGGAGCTCATATTATATTGTGTGTTCCCTTAAGGAACATGGGTGTGGTTTTTTTACGAGTGTTCTAGTATAAATTTATTTTATGAAAGTATAAAGTAATATTAAAAATTTCTTAATGCATTTAATTATAGTTGTCAATTAAATAATTTTGTGTTTACAAAAAGCATGATATAAAGAAATAAATATATACTAAAGTTTTACACATAGCAAGTTATTTTGAGTCAAAGTATTCACTTCAAAATAAATTCCTTGAAAGGATTATGCCAACATTTTTCATTTTTGAAGTTCAAGTGCCCCTTAAGTGCCTTTTGTAAGTTTTGGAATACCTTTCATTCCCTCAAGCTGTTCTTCTACTATAAAGTCTGATAAGAAACGTGGTGCTCATGTGTGTGGAGAGGAGAGACTCACAAAATACAAGAAAGAACTCTTGCTTATTAAGTTGCTTACACATACAACTAGGCCTTGCTCTCATGCAAAATGCCTCATGGCCTCACCTTTAAATAGGTGAACAAGTGGACCTCAAGTCCATTCACACTCACACCCTTCTCTCACCCTTCTACTCAACCTTAGTCTCTTAATACCCTCCCTCAATACCAACTATGGAAGGATGGAATAGGAGGTATTGGACCATAGGATGCCTTTATAACATTAGGCGTACAAGGCTTGGAATATAGGTGTGATTACATTGAGAATTAGAAAAATTTCTCAGAAGAGGTAGAGGCTGATACAAAGTTGGCCTCTGACTCTTTATTAGGACATTTAGATGTGATATGCCCCGTTTGTTTACATTTGTTACATTTCATTTTGTTGGGGTATTTGACCCAACAATTATTTGCCAAGTGTCCCACCTTTTTACAATGGGCACATCTTACTTTGACTACCTGATGTGATAAAGCTTGTTCCATAGTCGATGAAGTGGTTGCATGTGAAGATTCAGTTGGTCCCTTTGGCCTCTTTTCTTCGTCAAGACATGATTGGATGACTCCTTCGAGGGTGGGATTCGGTATGTTCTTCAGGGTGGTGACTAAAGTGGGGTACACCTTCTTGACCGCTTTGAGTAAAACAGCCACTGCATCATCTTCATCCATTCTTGCATTTACTGATGCAAGTTGAGCCATAAGGCCCTTCAAGTGAGAGATGAAGGCTCCAATGCCCTCTCCCTCTTTGAGTTCCAAGCTAAAGAATTCGATCTTGAGAGAGATCTTGGAGTTCTTGCCACGAGCTCCATAGAGCTTATCAAGCTCATCCCACTTCTCCTTTGCAGTCGGAAGCTGGTCCACATGGTGGATGAGTGCCTCATCAAGATGAAGCATGATGATGGCTTGTGCCCTCTCATCATCTTCAACATCTTCAGCCTTTGCTCGATCAATCACTTTGGTGCCGGAGATGAATGGCCAAAAACCCTTGGACATCATCTTATACTTGACAAGGACTTGCCAAGTATGGAAGCCCTCTCCCGAGAACTTCTTGATTTGAGTATCCTTTGACATTGAGTGATTATGAGAAGGGAAAGGGGCTGATTATGAAGAAAAAAAACCAGAATTTTTGATAATTTAGGTTTAATTGGAAAGAGAGAGGCTTATTATAATGCAACAACCCTAATTGAGTTGAGAATGTTACATAAGTAGGAGATTAAAATAGTAATTTTATGATATAGCACTTAGGGTTTGTGCTTAATTACTGATTTTTGATGAGGGATAGCTTCATTAGTGTTAATGAACACTTTGGTTGGTGATTAGGATCACCATTAGTGTGTATAAAACACAATTAGTGCTAAAAAGCACATTTTTAGTGTCAAATGACACTTATTTTGGTGATTAACTCACCATTAGTGTTTAATAACACTATGAGTGTTTAAAAACACTTTAAGATAACCTCTCTTTGCTGGATTAACAGAGTGATTAGTGTTAAATAACACAATTAGTGCTTAGAAGCACACTTTAATCACTTTGAAAGCTTAAAAAATTGATGTCGGTGTTGAAGCTTGACGGGTATGAGGTTTATGGCTACCTCATGTAGATGGAAAACACTTCAAAATCAAGATTAGGACCAGCAATACTAATGCACTCTCACACTTGAGTGATTAGTGGAAGGGAGAGATGATTAGAGAAAACAAAACCCAAGAACTCAAGGTTTAATGGAAAGCTTGAGTGAAAATGAAAGAGGCGCCTGGTTTTTTTCCTCCAGCCGGCGCATCCGTGGACGATTGAAGCTCATATCAGAGCTGTAGGGTCTCCACACAATGGGCTATCAAAGCCCTAAAGTGGTTTGCCTTATTGTGGCCCACACAAGTAGCACTGCTGTACGACCAGCGCAGGAAGCAAAAACAGGCGCCGGGCTGCTGTGCAGAGCCAATGCCGCCGCGAGGAGATGAAATTTCCAGAAATCAGCAGTACGTTTTGATGCGCCTATGAGTCCTCTACATCTTCCATGAAGACATCTTTGAAATATATTGCCTCTACAGCTTGCTGGAAGGCCTCAACCATGAGAGGGTTGAGCTCCACACAAGAAAAATGAGCAAAAAATGGATAATTTTGACCTATTCTCTACACCACAAAGTTTGAACTCACCTAAGCTCTAGATACCATGATAAGAAACGTGGTGCTCATGTGTGTGGAGAGGAGAGACTCACAAAATACAAGAAAGAACTCTTGCTTATTAAGTTGCTTACACATACAACTAGGCCTTGCTCTCATGCAAAATGCCTCATGGCCTCACCTTTAAATAGGTGAACAAGTGGACCTCAAGTCCATTCACACTCACACCCTTCTCTCACCCTTCTACTCAACCTTAGTCTCTTAATAAAGTCAATGATCGATATAATTTGTGATTAGCAAAAGTTTTCTTCCAGCATCAATAATTGTAAGAAAGCATTATGGGCCCAAGGCCATGGACAACTAGTAAGTAGGTGTGAACTCTTGGGTGGAGTATAAATACCAATGTAAATGGGATTATGGCTCATTCATGATAATGTTATCTGTTCCAAGAATCAATGGTGAGCTTCTCCCGTGAGATGCTAAGTGGTGACTCCTTCATGAGCCACTCCCTTGGTGAGGGACTAACCCACCCCTGTTACTTTCTTTCATTGGTATTAGGGCATGGCTTTTGATCCATGATTTTTAATTTTTCTTTTCTTATTCTCATTTCGTGAAATTTCTGCTTCATTTGATTCATGGGGGAAGGGGATATGGCTAAGGTAGAGTTTGTGGTTCAAATCTGAGCACATGGACCTATTTTTTTTGAATGAGTGGACCAAATTGGGAAAAATTTCTAATCTTGATTAGCAGTTGTTAATCAAAAACGTTTTTTTGTTTGGGAGCTTTCTTGCAAACCCTAGCCATGGAATCTCAACATGAGCAAAGGGCATTGAGTCTCTCATGTATCTAGCAATGTTTTATGAAGTATTTCACCTATTTTCCATGAGCAATGGGGTTCCCAATGTGGCTGAAAATCACTACCAAAGCTGCCCACGTTTTTCACCAAAGTGACCCTAATCTTCATCTCCTTCAACAAATTCAAGCATTAAGGCTTCCCGGGTGACATTGGTGAGTTGCTCCATCACTTCCTTACAATTTTGAAGTATTCTTTCAAGCTATGGAGTGAATTAGGGTTTTATTACACATAAAACCCTAATTTTCAGAAATTGGACTTTAATCATGGCCATTCATGCTGCTCTTTATGCATTATGAATGCTTGAATGCTACACATAGCCATTCAATGCTATGCCTTGCATATTGGCATAAGTGAGCATAGCTTTTGGCACATTTGGGGGATTGAATAAAATGTTTTGGGTTGGAAGCCCACTTTTTGTTGGTGACACCGTTTTCCATTTGTCGGTTGCACGTTTTTTGTCATAACTCTCTCATACGAACTCCGTTTTTGGAGTTCTAGTACTCAAAACGACCGGCTCGTCGTCCTCTTTGAGACGAGCTATAGGTCTTGAGGTGCAGGATTCAGCAAGTGCTCTCTGTTTTCACTTTTGTACTGGATTTTCTAGTCCCGAGCAGGAACTCGCGCCCAGAACACGACCCGAGATCACCGCTCCGTGACACTTGGATGTTGTTGATGTATGTGGAAATGTATTGACATTGCCATGAGTGGATGTGATGAAGGAAGCACTATGAACCATGTATTATGATATGAATGAGCATGAGTCATGCTATAAATCAATTGTAAGTTAACTCTACTCATTCATTTGAGCTTGTAACTCACGATTTTATTCCTAGAATCTAGAATGAAGTAAGGGTACCTTGGCATTTGGAGGTGAGGCCAAGGGGAGAATGTCTTGAATCTTCCTTACCGTTAGTGCCGGGTAACGCGGTAAGGAAGAGGATTAGGTACTTGGTGGTAAAGAAATGGCCTCAACCTTCACCTTGGATGTAAACTTGGTGAAGGGGTGAGAAGTGCTTGGCCGGGAGATCGACAAGCATCGACGCGCTTCATCGACCACTTCATTCGACTTGAGCAAACAAGAAGTCGAATGAAGATCACCCAAATCGGATACCGTTTGAATAGAGAGAAAAAAAAATCAAGTAAGTGGTCTTTGCAAGGAGGGATCAATTACGCGCATGGAAATGACTAGAGGAGGTCAAAACAAGGGAGCCCGGAATGAAAATGATCAAAGACAACCGGAAGCAATGATGGCAACGAGTTCATCAACGAGGAATGAAGAAAGTTTAACCATAAAAGCACCATCTCCAAATGAATCTCAGCCAGTGGAAATGCCTCAATCTTTGGGAACTACTCCGCTAACAGTGGACATGATGTTAATGGCTATGGAGAGTATGTTTCAAAGGATTGAAAATAACCAAACAAATCGGCAATAACAATTTGGTGAACACCTCATGGAACGGTTCGACAAGCGACACCACTACCTGGATGACGTGATGCAAAGAGGGTTAAAAGACTTGGAGAAAGCCATTAGTGCATTGGCTCCTCTCAAGCTCAACCAAGAAGCCGATATGAATGCAATGGATGGTGTACATTATGATGCCAAACATGATGGAAAGCCTTCTATTCCAGAAGAGAACAAAGTAAGACAAATGATGCCACCTCAAATGATGCCACATTCTTCTTACATGGACAAGGGCAAGAGACCTATGGGTGATGCTTCTTATGAGAGATCCAATGCCAGTATTCCAAGAACTTCATCCTTTATGCAAGATGCAAGAAGAGGGTATGAACAGAAGGGATTTAAAGATGCAGGTGATTGGCAATTGGAAGATGAGCAAATGCATAGACACTTGGGTGAAGGAAGAGGATTTGATGATCCAAGAGCTCGGCAGAGGGGTTCAAAAATGCATGGTGATTTTGACAATGCTGTGAAGGACAAAATCATATTTAATAAGTTCAAAGGAGAATCAAATTCTATCGAAGACTTTGAAGAGTGGGCAAACCAGATGGATCTCTACTTCGAAATCAGCCCAAGGAGCGAGATTGCCAAAGTCTACTTCGCCTCACTTCATCTTGAAGGTTTTGCTCACACTTGGTGGAGGAGGAAGCAATCTCATGGTTATGTCATCACTACTTGGGAAGAATTCAAGAATGACATGGCAGAAGAGTTTACTTCTCGCATGCAAAGGGACAATCACATTGTGGAATGGGACAAGCTAGAGCAAATCACTACCGTGAAGGAATATTCTCATAAGTTTCTAAAGCTTCTATTATACTTGGACGACTTTGATGAGCATTATCTTGTTGTCAAGTATATAAGGGGCTTGAAAGCTCCTATTGGTGGTGATGTCAAGTCTCATGAACCCGGCAATGATGCTTGCAAAAATTCATGAAGAGAAGTACTTGACAAAGTGGGCTAGCAAAGGGAATATCAAAGGGGAAGTGATCACAAGGACTGACATGGGTTCTCATGCAAACACAAGACCTAATCTTCCAAGATTTCCTACCGTGTATGGTAGAGGGTCTAATAGACTTCCATTTAAACCACCATTTATGTCCAACAAAGCTACATACAATGAGTCCAAGCCAGCAAATGGGGGTTCAAAAAGCAAGGTTATCAAGGAGGACCGTTTGCATGAAATGAGGCTCAAAGGTCTATGTTTCAAATGTGGAGAAAAATGAAACAAGGATCACTTCAAAGTATGCAAATCCAAGGATATTTCTATAAGCTACATTATCACTGAGGACAATGCTAATCATGAGGAGGAGGAATTCCTTGAATGCAATGATGCCTTAGGATGGGGAGGGTGGAGGTTCTCATGATGATGGTTTTGATGAAGAAAATCCCGAGTTTCCTTTTGATCCGGGTGGGAAACTAAAGCTTGCTCATGACAAAATGGATGATGGGATGCCTCTATGCGTGTGGAATGAAAACAATAGTGCACATACTACCTTGTGTACAATCTCTCATGATGCTTATGCGGGAAGTAAGGGTGCCAACACATTGAGATTGAAGATCAAGGTGAATGGGAGAACAGCATATGCACTCTCATTGATACTGGAAGCACGCATAGTTTTGTCAATAAAAGGTCTTTGAACACTCTCAAAATGCAACCAACTTCTTTACCAAACAAGCACATGGTGCAAGTGGCCAATGGTGATTCAATGGGTTGCAATATGAAGTGTCAAAGTACAGAATTGGAGTTGTCCAAGAGCTACTCTTGCAAAGTTGATCTTTTGGTGATTGAGTTGGGACCAATTGACATAGTACTTGGATGTGATTGGCTGTCCACTTTGAACTCTTTTACCATGAACTTACAGAAAAGTTTCATGAGTTTTGTGCATCATGGAGGGGTTATTACATTGAATGGAATGCAAGGGTCCAAGCTCTTCATGATCAATGCTACTCAAATGAAGAAAGAGTTCAAGAAAGAGGGCTATGTTTATGTACTACAGCTTTGCAAAGAGGAAGATAATAGCAAAAAGGATTGCATCGAAAATGTGGATATGGTTAAGCTACTCAAGGATTATGAAGATGTGTTTACCATGCCAAAATCAATGCCGCTAAAGAGGAGTGTTGATCACGCTATTGATTTGGAACCAAATGCCAAACCAATCAACAAGCCTCCCTATCGTTTGTCAAAGGTTGAAAAGGAAGAGGTGGCAAAGCAAGTCAAAGAACTCATTGACATGGGATGGGTTGAACCAAGTCAATCTCCTTTTGCTTCTCCGGTGCTACTTGTGAAGAAAAAGGATGGTACTTTCCGCATGTGCATTGATTACCGTGATTTGAATAAGATCACCATCAAAAATTGTTTTCCAATACCAAGGGTGGATGATCTTTTGGATGAGTTGAAGGGTGCCACATGCTTTTCAAAGATTGATTTGCATTCCGGATACCATCAAATAAGGATGAAAAGTGGTCATGAGTTCAAAATAGCATTTCGTACAGAAAGGGGTCTTTACCAATTCATGGTTATGCTGTTTGGATTATGCAATGCACCGGCAACTTTTCAAGCATTGATGAACAAAGTGCTTCAACCTTTCCTCTACAAGTTTGTATTGGTCTTTTTCGACGACATACTTATCTATAGCAAAGATGAGGAAGTGCATTTGAAGCACGTGAAAGAGGTTTTGGAGGTCTTGAGGCAAAACAAGTTGTATGTTAAGGAGACAAAATGTACCTTCATGGCACATGAGGTGGAATATTTGGGTCACATTGTGAGCAAGGATGGCATTTGTGTGGATCCAAAGAAAGTGGAATGTATTAGGAATTGGCCGGTTCCTTCAAACACTACTCAATTGAGGGGATTTTTGGGGTTATCTTCATTCTATAGGCGCTTTATTGCCCACTATGCAGAAATTGCAGCCCCAATGAGACGGACAAATTGAAGAAGGAAACCTTATTTTGGGATGCCATTGCCAACAAAAGCTTTGAAGATATGAAGAAGATGCTCACATCAGCACCTATTTTGGTATGTCCAGACTTCACCAAACCTTTCACAATAAGGGCGGATGCAAGTGGAAGAGGGATTGGTGCGGTACTTTACCAAGACCATGGAGCCATTGCTTATGAAAGTAGAAAGATGAATGACAAAGAAAGAGAACTCCATGTGTATGAGCAAGAGATGATTGCTATACTCCATGCTATCAAGAAATGGCACCATTACTTATATGGGAGTCATTTTTATGTGAGAAGTGATCATAGGGTACTGAAGTATTTCCTCACACAACCCAATTTGTCTCCTAAGCAAAGAAGGTGGGTAGCAACACTACAAAACTATGATTTTGAAATCACATACACAAAGGGCAAAGAAAATGTGGTTGCCGATTCCTTGTCTCGTATGTGGGCCTGCTCATTGTATGCTATTTCTGAGGTGCATAAAGATTGGATCATGGAGATACAAGAAGAGTACTTGTTTGATGAAGAAACCTCACAAATAGTGCAGAAATTACAGCAAGGTGTATGTGAAGAGTTACCCCATTATGAGCTGAAAAATGGTCTCCTCTACTACAAAGGAAAAGTCTACTTGGTTCCTACTTCATCATTTATCAAGAAGATCATGGAAGAGATGCATTGTACTCCTATGGCTGGTCATTTGGGTGTCTACAAAACCTTTGATGCAATAAGGAAAAGTTTCTTTTGGAAGGGGATGTGGAAGAGCATTCATGCTTATGTAAGTGGGTGCCGGTCATGTCAATTGAACAAGGATCCTACACATAAACCGGGAGGTTTGCTTCAGCCATTGCCCATTCCCAAAGGCAAATGGAGTCATATATCAATGGATTTCATTACTAACCTTCCGCGCACAAAGAAAGGGTGGGACAGCTTGTATGTTGTGGTGGATAGATTGACCAAAGTGGCCCATTTCATTCCTTCCAAGGTCACATATTCAACCCAAAATGTTGCCAAGCAATTTGTTGATGGGGTTTTCAAGTTGCATGGTATGCCGTCACAAATTGTGAGTGATCGCGATGTCAAATTCATGAGCACTTTTTGGAGAACATTGTTTGGATATATGGGAACCAAGCTTACTCCAAGCACCGCCTATCATCCCGAAACCGATGATCAAACAGAAAGAGTAAACAAATGGGTGGAAATATTTCTACGCCACTATTGTCATGATACTCAAAGCACATGGGATGATTGGTTACCTTTGGCTGAGTTTGCTTACAACTCAACATATCATGTGAGCATTGGCATGTCACCCTTTGAGGCTTTATATGGTTACAAGGTCAATTTGCCTATGTTGGTGGGTACATATGACACTTCTAACCATAATGCCAAGGAGGAAGCTGAAAGGATGCAAGCTTTGTTGCAACAATGCAAAAGTAATTTGAAGGTTGCACAAGAGAAAATGAGACAATATGCCAATGTTCATCGAAGACCATTGGAATTCAAAGTGGGAGATTGGGTTCTTTTGAGAATACCAAAGTCAAGATATGCATCTTTGAAGGGAAGCACCAACACCAAACTAGCTCATCACTATTATGGTCCTTATCAAGTGATACGAAGAGTTGGGGAGGTTGCATATCAACTCTTACTTCCATCTACAACAAAGATTCATGATGTGTTTCATGTCTCTCACTTGAAAGGATATGTGGGTATGATCGATCAAATGGTTGATGAGTTACCTCCAATGAATGAAGAGGGAATGATTGAATACATTCCAGAAGCTATCTTGGGTACAAGGAAAAAGGTACTTCGCACTCGTACCTTGGTGAAGTATCTTGTTCAATGGAAAGGTTTACCTAAGGAAGAAGCTTCATGGCAACCTATTTCAGCATTGGAGGGATATGAAGCATTGATAGAGCAATATGGGTTGGTGTAAATTCAGCCACATGGAACATTCTTCTCCGAATTTGGGGTATTCATTTGAGGTTTCGAGGACGAAACCATTGGGGAAGGGATGGTTTGTAAGAAAGCATTATGGGCCCAAGGCCATGGACAACTAGTAAGTAGGTGTGAACTCTTGGGTGGAGTATAAATACCAATGTAAATGGGATTATGGCTCATTCATGATAATGTTATCTGTTCCAAGAATCAATGGTGAGCTTCTCCCGTGAGATGCTAAGTGGTGACTCCTTCATGAGCCACTCCCTTGGTGAGGGACTAACCCACCCCTGTTACTTTCTTTCAATAATGGTGCAAATTGGAGAGATTTTTGCACAAATACAATGTTGTGTAAAGTTTATTAAGAGAAAATACAATGTGATGTAAAGTTTAAGGTTATGTAAAATCAATAGGTTTACTTGGAATGAACAAGTTACACATTTCAACATTTGTGCTCACTTTTTGCCTTTTCATCCAACTTCCATGGTCAAGATTTGTAGGCCATCCATGAGAGGCTTCTTCTTCCCATGCAAGATGTTATTTGGGCAATGTGTAAAGGGACTAAGATATCCACAAAGAGGTTGGAAGGAAACATTCTTCGATATCAAATCTATGTACAGAGGAAGAAAGGATGGATTTGGGATAAGCCCATGCTGTTGAGGGTCATAGGATAGCTCCTCATGGTGTGAGCCATCTAGGTGGAGAGATTCTTGAATTAGCAAGTGGGTAGCTAGATAATAGCATTGGCTATTATTAGTATGCTAATGGGAGCACTAGTTGTTTTAATGATGCTTGTTAATACCCAAAAAAGTAGTTGAACATGGCACATGGACACCACCATCAATCAACCCTTGCTCATGAAGTGTTGGGATGCTTGCAAGGCTCATGGGTAGTAATCTAGCATCTAGGGTACTAAAAGTGCAATTGCAATAATAATTTCCTTTTGCATGGTTAAGTAATGGTGTTGAAGAAGTGATGTGGGGGGTACTAGAGGATGGAGAGGGTGATGAAAAACCTTTTACATAGAGCCAAAATGAGGCCTAAAACACACTCAAATCACGCATGCCAAAATGCACAAATTTTTTTTAAACATAGTTAACTACACATACTATGGTCTTCTTCCTTCACCCACCAAGAGGATGCCTCAATCTGAGATAGTGACTTCCATGTTTGCTTGTAGCTCTCACATCTACTAAAGGTGTTTCTCAAGAATCAAGAGGGAAGAGATGAAAACACCCTTACCCATGTGCCAATTTCTTGCTTGCCTTGTTCTTGCCGCTTGTTTGCCTCATTAGCTCTCACACAAACCGGAGCTATAATACCATAAAGAGAATGCAGGGGAGAGGGACAGCTTGAGTTCATATGCAAGAGAGAGCAAGACACAAGAGTAACTCAATTTTGTTTTATTTTCTTCTCTTCTCTACAACCATAAACGAAAGACATAAGAGTACATATTATAAGGGAAAGTTCTCTCCTATGTGGAAGTCCACAAAGCAGCAGTATATCCTTCTCTTCTGTGCCCTGCCCTCTTCAATAAGTGCCATGCTGTCGTGTGGGTTTAGCAACCCCTTTCTCCCTTTAGTGGCCGATTGCATGAGCAGGTCGACCTACCTTGTTTTCCCCTCTTGAGTGACTGGTCATACAGCAGAGCAGATCATCTTTTATGATATGGACGTACAACATACAGTTGTGGGTATCTTTTGATATGGTCGTACAATGCATCTAAGAACAGCTCTTCTTCTCTCTCATCGCCTATGCAACCATGCTATAGCTATTTTTTGGAGCTCTCCTCCACAGATCTGACCATACAGTCGGCGGGCTATATCTATTTTTTGGAGCTCTCCTCCACAGATCTGACCATACAGTCGGCGGGCCACGATTGAGGCTTGCTCATGGACTATTTTGAGAGTTTTTTTGGGATTATCTCAAAGACATCATGGACTGATTTGAGAGCTCCACTACTCGGGCAGATTCGAGGCTCCATCCTAGGGGCTGTTTTGGCATAGATTTCGAGGCTAATTTGCACTAGTATATGGTGTTGATTGATGCCCAGTTTCTTGAGCAAGTGTTTGCTAAGCTTTGTGGAAAATCTGGTGTAAGGCTGCACCCGCACTTTGGTTTGGTTGTAACCTTTATTGGAATAAAGAAGTTCCTTACAGGAATGTTGGACATGAATCCCAGGAAGTTGGCTTTTCACTATCTCCTTCAAGAAGGGGATATTGTCCTTGATGCATGGGGTAAGTATCAGGTAAAGCCAGTAGGGTTCGCTAAACCTCACTTTCATTGGTTGCAGAGGAACCTTCCAGATACTCTTTCGAAAGAGAAAGATGGCTTCTGTTTTGGAACTACCTATTGTTAGAAGTCAAGACAGGCATTCTTTCAGGAAGGTGATGGGCTTAGAAGATGCCTGGGAAAAGGAGCACAATGAACAGAGGATGCAAGCTCCTCTCATGGAAGATGGACCAACAGGTTGTTCCAAGGAGGAAACTTAGACACCATTTTGGGTGTTCTGGACGTTGGTCTTCTCCTGGATATTTATGGGATTTTGTCCCAAAAATTTTGATTATACACATATATATTGGGGATAAGATTTTTATCGAGATAAGTATTTATGTTTAATGCTTTTCTTTTGTCGGATTTTGCACATGTTGAACTCCCTTGTTGATGCAAGTGGAGAGTGTTTCTCATATCTATTTTGAGATGTGTTTCAAGAAAATTTCTTTTTCTGAAAGGTGTTTTTGTTGGAAAACATTCTGATTCTAGAAAGGGCTTCTCTATGATTTTGATGGAATAGTTTATGGTTTTGGTCTTATGTATTGGAGGCTCCTAGCAGTATGGGATGCTAGAACTATTGCCTACACAAGGATCTCATATGGGGAATATTATAGTGGTATGGGATGCTAGAATATGTTGCATATGCGGTTACAAAACTATGAATTATTTATTAGTATAATGAATTGGCTGATTCTAGTCTATGAGATATTTTGGAGACAACATGCCAATTATGCGGAGAAGGATTTCTCACTTCGAGCATGCCATGGCACATCCCTTTTGCATGTATGTGGATGGATCCCTGGAAGAACTCCGGTGTGATCCCACTAACATGTCATCTGGAGTTTGGTTTTTGCATGTGTGGATGGATCCCTAGGAAAGACTCTCGTGTGAGCCGACTTTGGTGTGAGCCCACTAACATGGAAAGAGAACATGTGTGGCTTCTGAAGCTTGACATGACAGATCATGTGTGGCTTGACATGACAGAACATGTGTGGCTTCTGAGGCTTAACATGGTAACATGTATGGCTTGTGACATAAGAGAACATGTGTGGCTTCTGAGGCTTGACATGATAGAACATGTATGGCTTGTGACATAAGAGAACATGTGTGGCTTCTGAGGCTTGACATGGTAACATGTATGGCTTGTGAGGCTTGACATGATAGAACATGTATGGCTTGTGAGGCTTGACATGACAGAATATGTGTGGCTTATGAGGCTTGACATGGTAACATGTATGGCTTGTGAGGCTTGACATGATAGAACATGTGTGGCTTGTGAAGATTGACATGACAAGACATGATGTGCTCTTCTTACAGTACATGTATGGTAGATACAACCTGACATGATGTGCTTTTCTTACAGTACATGTATGGAAGATGTAGCCTAACATGGTGTAATCTTTCTCAAGACTAACAACCCTGGTGCTCACTGTGTACTTATGTTTTGGGAAGGATTCAGCATCCCTAAACATTCAGAAAAGCACCTTATGAATTTATGGAAATTTGGGACACGATTGGATCTTGTGCCTGTGTCTAGTTATTATCACAGTTGTTGACTTAGGATATGGATAAAGGTTCTTTTCCTGCTAACGGTTGGATCTTGTGCCCGTATTTGGCTTCGGATTGTGGAATCTAGATTTATAGCTTTCGTGCATGGATTATGAAATATTATGGATTGGCAGTGTACCTACTATTCTTGAAGGATATCTCAATGCTATCAGGTTTACACAGTTGCCGACAACTGCTTTATAAGAAGGAGGGGATGTCACCATTTGCTCCCTTTTAGTCTTGACCAATGTTTCATACACTGGTCGGAGCCAAGGTGTGAACGAGGATTTTCCACAAAAGCAACAAAGTCACAGGATGGAAGACGCGTGTGTAAAGCCAAGTCTTGTCGCAGAACTTGTGTGGAGGCTTATCTAGCATGTCTTTATGTGAAGGCGGATTATAGGACATGAGTTTACAGGATTTTACTCACTTAAATGGTTTATAAGGATTTTTGTTCACACTTATTTATAAGTGGGTGGACATATGGGGATTTGGAAAAGGAGCATATACATGAAAGGTGGACTTGAATTTTTAAGCCATACACTTCAAGCGGATGCCTACCTTTGCATGGATCTTGCAACCTTATATGTATATATATATATATATGGCACCTATTTATAACTCCCAAAAACAAGGGGCTTTTGGATATTTGTGGAGAGACTACCACTTTCGCACAAAAGGGAAAAAAAGCACATCTGTTTTTGGGTCGATCGAATCTATAATAGGAGGAGGGTGGCGCGCAGGAGGAGGGTGGCGGGCAGCAAATAGCAAATAGGGTGGCAGCAAATAGGGAACTATTCTCTCTTTCTTCTCCCTTGGAGTATTGTCCGTGCAGCAATAGGAGGAGGGTGGCGCGCAGGAGGAGGGTGGCGGGCAGCAAATAGCAAATAGGGTGGCAGCAAATAGGGAACTATTCTCTCTTTCTTCTCCCTTGGAGTATTGTCCGTGCAGCAATGGCTGTATCTTTTATTGTCTATACCGCAAGGTGGGTTGTAGGTCTCTCTCTTTTGGGTGACAACAGACGGGCAGTCTCTTGTGCTGGTTGTACTGAGGACAACAAGCTAGGCAAATCATCTCCTCTCTCTTGTGTTGGTACAAACCCTATAGTAGCTACAACAGCTGAGCAATCATCCTCCCTCTTGCATTGCCATATGGGTTCAGCAACCCCTTTCTCCCTCTACTGGCCAACTACATTAGTAGGTCGACCTGCCTTGCTTTCCCCTCCCGAGTTATAGGCCATATAGGAGCAAATCATCTTCTATGATCTCGCCGTACAACAAGTACAGCTATGGGTATATTTTGATCTAGCCGTATAGTGTATCTAAGAACAATTCTTCTCTATCATCTGCCTATGCAATCATGCTATAGCTGTTTCTAGAACTCTCTACAAATATGACCGTACAGTCAAGCCCAGATTGAAGGCTTGTTCGTGGACTATTTTGAGAGTTTTTCTGGGATTATCTCGGAGACATCAGGGACTAATTTGAGAGCTCCTGTTTATTGCTTATCACATCTTTCAAAAACTTTAAAGAACTTCAGACTTTCTGACAGACTATTTAACAAACTAAATGACAGCACTAGTGACAAACAGAATGACAACTAGATTGACAAGTAGATTGACAAATAAATTGACAAACTGCATCTTGCATTCAGAAATCCGCCCATAACTACACAGAAAATCCGCCCAAAAAACATCTTCATCTTCGTCTTCCCTTCCTAACCACCAAAAAACTACTTCATATATAAAGACTCCCACGACTTCTAACTTCCATCCAAATCCCAAAAGACATTTTACATTGCATCCGATTATGACAAACTTAAAGACAAAAACTAGACAAAAAGAGCATCTAATTTTCAGCCTTAAACACCTCGGTGGCTTGAGCCAAAGGCTGACTTCGGATCCACAATCCCTTGATTCGGATTATTTTTCGGCTTATCCTTCTCAGTACTTGCATCTTGGACTGTCACTTCAACTTCCAACTTCTTTGTCTTCTCAGCTTCTGGTCCGCCTCTAGAAGAGCAATAGTATTCACCTGAAGCTCATCCTGCTTGTCTGCCTTCACTTTAATGCTTGATTCTTCCCCCTCAAACTCCAACTACACCATATTGACATTTTGCTCCGCTTCCAACTTCGAAACCTTTGGGGTTTGTACTACACACTGACTTGTGTGGACCTATGCAGATCCCATCCTTGGGAGGTTCCGTAAGAACTGGACTGTGGTGGAGATGGTGAGGATGATGTTGGAGCATCGTGATCTTCCTCGTCCACTTTGGGGAGAGGCTATGGCTACGGCTGTTCATGTCCTCAACCGATCTTCGACGACTTTAGTACCAAAGATGACTCCATTTAAAGCTTATTTTGGTAGGAGACCTGTCTCCCATTTCTGTGTGTTTGGGAGTGATGCCTATGTTCACATTCCAAAGAAGTAGAGGGGGAAGCTTGACTCGAAGTCCCAGAAGTTTATATTTGTAGGATATAATTCTCTTTCCAAAGGCTATAGGTTATATGACCTAGAAACGGAATGAGGATGTTGTTAGCAGAGATGTCTTTGATAAACATGTTCCAACCTCCATTGTTTAATGAGACGCCACTTCTTGGAGAACCATATGACTACCACATCACCAAAGTCATGCATGTATAATCACAGGAGCAGTACCTGTCGCCCCTCTTCTTCTGAGCATTCAAAAAAAGCTTTTATACTAGATCTATGTGAGGCTCCCCTTAGCCAACTAAGTGGTGGTGGCAAACCAAGTCCTTCCTAGTACATTAAATTTTGTTGGCGAACATGCATTGGTCAGGTGCAATGGTCGATCTATAACTTCTTGTGGGCTAACAGTGATGAGAGGCCTACCCGGGCCAAGGTGGTTTAGAGAGTCATCATCCAGCCCCACGATGCAAAGGGGGCCTAGGCATCATTGACCCCACCATTCGGAGCTGTACCCAATTGGGCAAGTTGATTCTTAGAGGACTTCTTCCATGTGGTGAGCCTTGGAAGGACTTCTTCTTGGCCTAGATTTCAGCCCGTACTCTGAGCCTGGGGGGTGGCCATAGAGCTCCAAATGGATCTTCACAGAGACATGGACCCGTGGATTTAACCCAGCTTTTGAGGACAAATTTGCAGTCAACCTACCCCTCAGGCCGGCCCTTCAGCAGTTACCTCCAGTAGCCTTGAAGGAGTGTCTTTGATAGCCCCTGATCTGTTTACCAAGTGGCCATACATTGGGGGCCCAACCTCATGTATCATGGGGAGCGTTGAGCATAGGACACCTACCAAATCCCTTGGAGATTGGCTTGTATTTAGACAACTTCCCCTGAAGGCTCAAGATAGAGGGCTGCTGCTGCTGGGATCCCCAAGATAAAGATAGGCTCAACATCGACATCAACTTTGCTATTCCCTAGGAATGGATGACCCCTATCTCAGACCCAACCCCCACAATGATTGGGCATGTTTACTAGGCATGATATATTCTATGGGCTATCAATAGTGCAGATGAGAGGTATTCTTTGCTCACTTTTTCTATTGGACCCCACCATGGTAGATTAGAGAGATCAGAGCACCCTTGGGATGATTTCAATGGGCTGCACCTTACATAAGGTGAGGGTGGTTAGATTTCAAGCACATGAGTGGCACAATAACCCCCCATCGGCCAAGGTGTCCAAGGAGTGACTCTGGTGGTTATGGATTTGGGAGAGTCAAGGGAGTGGACTTGACAATAATCTGTTAACTGAGAGGTGACATAGAATAACCCATTCTTTGCATACACTACATGACTTAGCTGCATGATTCAGATGCCCAAGGTTGAGGGCACCCCGAAAGTAATACTTTGGCAAACACAGGGCCTCTCACAACATTTTCTCTCAAGAAAAGGGAGTCAACTCATAAAATGTTTCTAGGATCTTAAAGGTCCATGGATCTAATAGCATGTAAAAAAGGGTGAACACATAGAGAATATATAGACTAGAAAGAGAAAGATTAGGGTTGTAAACTTTTAGTACTGCAAGAATATAGATAATAAGAGCTTGAATGGTTACAACCATTGATATATATTTTATTGATTTCAAATATCCTAATAGAGAGTCCTAAATACATAATGTTTAGTTATGATACAAATATATCCCATTGATATATAATGTTTAGTTGTTGTGATATATCAATATATCCCATTGATATATTTTAAGGTGTTTTGATATAGGTTTAAATAGGGATTAATAACATGGTTCTATATAATTAAGAAAGTAGATATATCTTAGTACTATCAAGATGGGTTTTATAAAATGTAAAAATGACTAGTAAAGAAAAAAAAATACATAAAGATATGTAGGTATTGTGTTTAATAACTAATTTGGATACACAAAGACTGGTAAAATCTAACATGAGAGAGAGAGAGAGAGAGAGAGAGAAAGAAAGAGAGAGATTTCTTGCCACATTATAAATTCTATCCACCAAGACTTAGTCTCGAAAAAAACATGGGAGCATCAACTTTACATATTGAAATTTAACAATCTAGAGACATAATTTTTATCAGTAGCCTCATATTATAACGTATTACAAGGTAAAGATTATGACATCCATCATATCATATCATATCATGTTAGAAGATAATGATTTAATGTTATCCATTTTTAGTGCTATCAAAAGGATTGGTAAAACCAAAATGCATATGATATCGAATGTATTCTAACATAAATTAACAATTTTTATTTTACACGTGCAAAGGTTTAAGGTGTTATTTTGATAAAGTATCAAATTCATGTATATAATGGCTCATGATGCGTGTACATTGGAGCTCATATTATATTGTGTGTTCCCTTAAGGAACATGGGTGTGGTTTTTACGAGTGTTCTAGTATAAATTTATTTTATGAAAGTATAAAGTAATATTAAAAATTTCTTAATGCATTTAATTATAGTTGTCAATTAGATAATTTGCAATAACTTTTACAAAAAGCATGATATAAAGAAATAAATATATACTAAAGTTTTACACATAGCAAGTTATTTTGAGTCAAAGTATTCAACTTCAAAAGTATGTGGATCAAATAAGTCACCTTCTTTCAAAATTTGAGCTAAATTCCTTGAAAAGATTATGCCAACATTTTTTGTTTTTGAAGTTCAAGTGCCCCTTAAGTTCCTTTTGTAAGTTTTGGAATACCTTTCATTCCCTCAAGCTCTTCTTCTACTATAAAGTCAATGATCGATATAATTTGTGATTAGCAAAAGTTTTCTTCCAACATCAATAATGGTGCATATTGGTGGAGAGATTTTTGAACAAATACAATGTTGTGTAAAGTTTATTAAGAGAAAATACAATGTGATGTAAAGTTTAAGGTTATGTAAAATCAATAGGTTTGCTTGGAATGAACAAGTTACACATTTCCCATGTGCGCTCACTTTTTGCCTCGCCATCCCAACTTCCATGGTCAAGCTTTGTAGGCCATCCATGAGAGGCTTCTTCTTCCCATGAAAGTTGTTATTTGGGCAATGTTTAAAGGGACTAAGATATCCACAAAGAGATTGGAAGGGCCTAAGATATGCACAAAGAGGTTGGAAGGAAACATTCTTCAATATCAAATCTATGTACAGAAGAAGAAAGGATGGATTTGGGATAATCCCATGCTGTTGAAGGTCATAGGATAGCTCCTCATGGTGTGAGCCATCAAAGTGGAGAGATTCTTGTTGAATTAGCAAGTGGGTAGCTAGATAATAGCATTGGCTACTATTAGTATGCTAATGGGATCACTGGTTGTTGTTATGATGCTTGTTAATACCCAAAAATGTAGTTGAAGAAGGCATATGGGCACCACCATCAATCAACCCTTGCTCACGAAGTGTTGGGATGCTTGCAAGACTCATGGGTTGTAATCTAGCATCTAGGGTACTAAAAGTGCAATTGTAATCATAATTTCCTTTTGCATGGTTAAGTAATGGTGTTGAAGAAGTGATGTGCGGGGTACTAGAGGATGGTGAGGGTTTACATAGAGCCAAAATGAGGCCTAAAACACACTCAAATCACGCATGCCAAAATGCACAAAAATTTTGTTAACATAGTTAACTACACATACTATCGTCTTCTTTCCTCACCCACCAAGAGGATGCCTCAATCTGAGACAATGAATTCCATGTTTGCTTGTAGCTCTCAAATCTACTAAAGGTGTTTCTCAAGAATCAAAGAGGGAACAGATGAAAATACCCTTACCCATGTGCCAGTTTCTTGCTTTCCTTGTTCCTTCCTCTTGTTTGCCTCATTAGCTCTCACACAAACCGGAGCTATAATACCATAAAGAGAATGCGGGGGAGAGGGACAACTTGAGTTCATATGCAAGAGAGAGAAAGACACAAGAGTGACTCAGTTTTCTTTTATCTTCTTCTCTTCTCTACAACCATAAACTAAAGAGAAGAGAGTACATATTATAAGGGAAAGTTCTCTCCTACTATAACATATAATGATCGGTCCATAGTGTGAACCCAACTATATAAGCTAGTGTGCTATAACTATGCCATACTCTAGTAATCTAAATATCATTGCCATGTAGAGCCTGTTGTCTATTGGCAGCATATCAACTAGTGTGCTATAACTATGCCATACTCTAGTAATCTAAATATCATTGCCATGTAGAGCCTGTTGTCTATTGGCAGCATATCAACCATAATCTCACTAACCATGCTAGTTGCATGAGTGCAAAAGCTTTCACCCAAGTAGTTCATTAATGCCTTCAGCACTTGTGCTTAACATCTCAACAAAGATTCCCAATCCATTCATAGTGACCACCATGAGGTTCTTATTGCTTAATTGACTTATTAAAGGGAGTTACCAAACACCTATATGCTGACAACTACATGCTAACACTATATGCTAACACCTACATGCTGTTGGTGGGTTGGGCGTTCAATGCACCTAGTTAATGGGTTGGCCTTTAATGTCAACAAAGGAAATGACATTTTAAAAAAATCATTAAATATTAATGGATGTAATACTTTGTTAGATACATGTTTTGCAAAATTTGAGACACACTACTAAAACTTATCTTACACTTTTAGATATCTACAAAGCCAATACACACTCATCCACAAATGGTCCAATTATAGATTCTACTTATCTCCATACCATTCCTCACCAATGGCAAGGATGAAATATAGCTTAGGGAGGGGGCATGTTAACCACAATTGTTAACATTCCCTTAAATGTAAAAATAGCACAACTTTTACATTCATTAGCATAACCAGATATGAGAGCTTTTGTAAAAGTTGGCCATTCAGTTTTTATATATATATAGCCTAGAATAGCTCATGTTGGTAATGTGTATCCCAAGCCTCCTATGGGTAGCACCAATTGTAATTTTGGTAATGGGCACCCCTATAATTCTATGGGTGGCTAGTTATAATGCATTTTGAGTAATGAGAAAACATGGAGCCCATTATGATAATTTGATTTTAAGTTTACTTCATTCTTGTTACTTGTTATTTGCATAATTTTTTTCTTTCTTGATAATGTTCATGAGATTAGGGATTTGATTGAGAGCATGCTTGACTTGTTCTTTTCTTACCTACTTCTTCTCCATCCATATTGAGCACAGTAGCAAGGTGAGGAGAGCTCTCTTTAACTCTATAGCTCTTCTTAATTTTGACTCTCACCTCTATTAATGTCTTATCCTATGGTGTATTAATGGAGGAGGGCAAAGTTGAGTAATCTAGCTCAACTACCAACATGGAGGTTGCAACCAATGTGTTTGATAGGTTTTCTAGTGACATGTACACTTCATTCTTCTCATTCTTTTTGTGCAATGACTAGATAGTTCTTTGAATTGAAAACAACAAAATGTAAAAATGGCTTGCAAGAGAGTAGAGAGAACACTAGATCTATTGCACACAATTAGAAGAATCTTCCTACGAACATGAGAGATTGGCTTCTATGCTTCATAATATTTGTTTCGATCCCTACTTACAAGGCTTCTAAAAGTGTTTGGCCTTATAAGATGGGTTTCTCATGTTATGACCATGACAACTTGGGAAGCATCTCAATGCTTATAACATACAAAAGACGTCATTACAATATATAAAGGTATTATTTTATATAGAACATGTGAACATCATGTAACAACTCCATGGATGGAGTGGTAATTAGTTAGATTAGATAGGTAGGAGCACTAGATGGTAAAGAATATTAGTAGGAGTAGGATTAAGTTGTTTTTTTAATGGTGTTTTCCACCAGCTCATCAAATTAGGTGCTAGCTCTTCTAGGAGATATATCTAATGTTGTTACAAAAGGAGAAGTGAATGTCAATGGTCAAATGTGACTATGCTACATCCTTTATAGCTTGAGCCTAAAAGTATAGGACTATAATGAGTACCATTATCATTATTACTCAACCTAGAAAGAATTACAAAGTTCATAGATATGGCACCTTTTCAAGGAGAATATATAAAATAAACATCATTGTTTTTTGCAAAAGGAAACATCTCAGAAGAAGAAGATATGATTTGCATAGAACTAGACATAGGACTAGATAATATTAAATCCCAATACATTAATTAAAATATTCTCTATAGAATTATTAAAATATGTTCTATTATAGAATTAGATAGCATCTACTCCCATTACACAAATTAAAATATTCTCCATAGATTTAGATAATGACACCAATTAACATACTATCCCATCAATTGAGATAGCATTTAGAGGGGAAGAGGGGGGGGGATCTCTAGTGCATGAACCAATAATGTGTGTGTGTATCACCCAAAGTTTTTGGAAACATACGAGACTCTTGAGAATGCTTGAGATGCGTAGAAATGAATTGTTATAATTGTGAGGATATTTACAACCTGCAAGCCCTCAAGAAATTCATCCCACATGGTAGGACTATCGAGCTTGAAAGGAGGACCAAATGTGAGGTCAATTAGTCAAGATTTAGTTAATAGAGGTTGTTGCATTTGCTCATGAAACCTTGTAAAGTAACCAAGTTAAACAAAGGATTAGTTTAATACCTTACCAAGCTTGATGAATGATATTTTTTACTGTGATTGAAGGAGAAATTGTAGATTTTATTTCATGTACTTATAGATTTTGTTTGACATAGTTTACAGAGTTCAATTAAAGGAGCAATTATAGGTTTTGTTGCTTCCATTTGTATTCAATGGGGTTTCTTTCCATTTTGGATTAAAAAAGTGTTGTCCATCTTTAGGAAAGGGGATTAAAATACTACATGAATAGCCATGCTTGATGAAATATTTAAATTACTTACAAGAAAGGCCTACAAATGTATTCTCCTAGATTACTCCTTAGCCAAGTGAATTGTTAGTAGTTAACACAATACATGGCTTTGTTTTAAGTTGTTCTTTGGGAACATGGCTATTATCTAAGTTGTTCTTTGGGAACATGGATATTGGAGCGACAGTATCTTGCTCCTCTAAGATGGATGGAAGCTCTCATGTAAAATGTCCAATTTTTTTTAGATGTCATCAAGGTCTCATGATGTGAGACATAAAGTTTATCAAGGATTTGTGAATGGGAATGAATAAGAACTAGAGGGTGGAAAAGGAAGGAAAATTTGAGAACGTGTTTATCAAGGATTTATGAATGAGTAGAAGTGTTATGAGTAGTTAATTCATGGAATATATATTTCCATATTTTATTTTTAATTTTTAATCCATGGAATATATATTCCCACATTTTCCACTTTTATGAATTTTCCTATATGGGTTTAGATTAGAAAACCTTTCTAAATCCAGACAATTGTATCTTACTTTACATGTACTTAGGTGAATCAATACATGTGTGGGAGTATTTGTTGCATCGTTTTGATGATATGAAGTTTTGTATAGTTATTTATATTTTTATTCAATTAATTTATTAATTGATTGACTTAGTTGATATAAGTGCAAATCATTAGATTAGATAACAAACGCGAGCTGGTTGTGGTCAATAATATTTTGAGATGACCAATTTTGAAATGTTGACAAATAATATTCGATTTTGTGACAAGTACCATTAATTCATTTTGGATGTCATTCATATTTATTAGTAATGTATATATTATTTAGAACATGTGAAAGCTCCCTTGTACATATTTGATTTTTCAAGATATGTACACTTATATATATATATATATATATATATATATATATATATATATGGCTCACATATATATTTGAAGTAGTTTAGCTTACACACTCAAGAAAGCTATTTTTACAGCAAGCTATTCTCTTGAAGAAGTTGACATATTTGTAAAGCACACTATTTTTTGAGCCCCAAAAGAAATCTTAAGAAATATATTTAAGTACAACAATAGGAAGCATGGGCTCACTCTGTGTGGAGGCAAATTGGATCCAATCTTGTGTCTTGAGTAATTCTTTATTCTATTTATGCTTGATATTTTATATCGTTGCAATCGTTAATTTGGGTTCATGTCAACCTCCCATAAAATAGTGGTATCAGAGCCAAGAGTGATTACAACTAATTGAGAGCGGTAAATAGGTAGTGGGGACAAAGAGGGTGAAAGAGCTTGGCCAAAGGTAAATTTTAAATTGCAAGCATAGAGAGACTATGGCTTCAAAGAAAAGCATTCTTTTATTCATTAGATAATAAAAAACCATAATTCTTTTACCCAAGAGTCTCTACAAGGTGGAAAATAACTTTTCCATTTTCAAAACCACTTGTCCAAGGACTCAACGATTTTTATGATTTTCATTTGTCTTCCCGATCAGCCAAAACCACTGATGATTTTCTCCCATCGTGAGGCCTCAAGAACCACTTTTCCCCAGTTGTGTGGTGGCCGAATTTCATCTGCACCTCCTCCTCAACAGCATTGAGGTGATCTTTTTTCCTAAGTTACTTTTTTAAAATTACGGGCACACTGGGCAAATGCGTTGATTGAAGCTTTCTCTAAGTTTTAGACTCAAAAGCTTCTTTTTAAGCTTTATATCATTAAAAGCTAATTCTGTAAAAGTTCCTCTTGCAAACCTTAAAGTATTTTCTTTAAAGCTGTGCTCTCAACTCTTTAGACAAAACTTTGCATATTTCTCCCAATTTTGAGAAATTTTCTAGAATTTTAAATTTATTTTTATCCTTCCATAGCTCATTCGTCTGAGTCTAAAACTTCTCATAAATTCCTACAAAATTACAAAAAAATACCCAATCAATTTTTAAATTTTTTGGAAATTCTCCATAGATAATTGGATGCATTCTCAAAACTTATGATTTTGTGATGACAACTAAAGACATGTACTTGTCACCCCCGGGGCATGTATGAGTGTAGCTAAACTAAATGCCAATGAAAAATACAGAAATTGAATTCATTGCTTAGATCAATGGGAAAGCCCCCTTTTATAAATTTTCATGGCTCCAAGACCCTTCTTACAATCCCTTGCATGCGGGACCACTCACACAACACTTGTCCTTGTCCATGGACAGCCTACCCTTCTACTGATTCCCGGAGTGTTAAGAGTTTACCGTCCTAGTGAACAAGCATAAAAACAAGTACATAGATTCTATTCATATGCATACCCATCAAACTACCACATAGCCAAGTACATAGATTCTATTCATATGCATACCCATCAAACTACCACATAGCCAAGTACAAAAGATGGCCATCATCAATTACATGAGCATGAGAAGGTGGAGTTAGGATTGAGCAGTCGTGTTACCAAGCCATCTTCTCCCTATTGCACCCTGGGTCTAACCCTTTGCGCCCTTGGCACCTAAGCTATAACACCAAGAGCGGGTCTCACCCTCTACCCTCTTGGATCCTACTAGCTTCTCATACAAATATATTTGACTTTGGAATTGAACCCAGCCTTGCAAGCATCAAAGCCATATACATCTATCTATATATAATAGGGCTAGCACCCAATGGCCACGTGGCTAATTTTTTAGCTGCATGGGTCCCTGGCACACTTGCAACCGGTTTGCCTGCACCACTGCCCTCTGCAGACCACCTCCATGCATTTTACAGTCGCGCACATGCAATCAGTTCGCCTGCACTGCCGCCCTCTACAAACCACCTCCATACGTTTTACAGTCACCGCCGGACGCCCTCTGCAGTGGCCACCTTCACACATGAAATGTATCTGCAACCCGCCAGACTCTAGAGCTGTTGTTACAGAGATAAACCTCATCTGCTCTACGTTTATTGAATCGACTAGTAAACGCTCCATGCATTCCAGTTGCTCGTTGTGTGTAGGCTCACTCTCTCTCTCTCTCTAACGGTTCAATTGCTTTGCTTTTTGTTGCAATGGCTGGTAAACACTCCATGAGTTCCAATTGGTAAACCCTCCATGAGTTCAGTTGGTTGCTCTGTAGGCTCACTGTCTCTCTCTCTCATGCCTCCGTGTTTTTTTGTTGACACCTATGCGTTTTGTTGTTGTGTAGGCGAGTAGTGGTGCCTCTCTTCTCTCAGGATTCAACACGCGCTCTCATCTCTCATGGTTCAACCCCTCCGCTCTCACAGGTAAGAAGCTCCATGAATCTTGCCTTTTTTCCTTTTCTTTTTTTGGTTAAGAAACAGCACAGGAGAGCTGTGCATGTGCCTTTGAGCTTCAGCGTTTGCATGCTATCCTAGGGAATCTCCACATGTGTGAGAGGGTGTTGCATGCACCTCTCTCACGGCTATTGCATGCGCCTCTCTCACGCACGCATGCAATAGCAGACACCGTGCATGCATCTATGAGAGAGGCCTCAGATTTCAAATGTTTTTTAATCTTTTATCTTCATTGTAAAGTAGAGATTGTGTGTGTTGTGTGTTTGGGCTTTGATTGCATGTGTGTGTGAGAGAGAAAGTAGTGTGTGTGTGTGTGTGTGTGTGTGTGTGTGTGTGTGTGTGTGTGTGAGAGAGAGAGAGAGAGAGAGAGAGAGAGAGAGAGAGAGAGAAGTTTTTGAAAGTTTATTAAAATGGTTTTTTTAATGCCATAATATGGATGTTTATCAAAATGTGTGTGTGTGTGTGGGCGCGCATGTGTGTGTGTGTGTGTGTGTGTGTGTGTGTGTGTGAAAGAGAGAGAGAGAGAGAGAGTTAAAGTTTCATGTGTGTGTGTGTGAGAGAGAGAGAGAGAGTTAAAGTTTCATGTGTGTGTGTGTGAGAGAGAGAGAGAGAGAGTTAAAGTTTCATGTGTGTGTGTGTGTGTGTGAGAGAGAGAGAGAGAGAGTGTGTGTGAAAGTATTATGTGTGTGTGTCTGAAAGAAAGAGAGATAAGTTTTTTAAAGTGTATTAAATGCCATAATATGAATTTTTATCAAAATGTGTGTGTGTGTGTGTGTGTGTGTGTGTGTGAGAGAGAGAGAGAGAGAGAGAGAGAGAGAGTGTGTGTGTGTGTGAGAGAGAGAGAGAGGGAGAGAGTGTGTTTGGAAGTATCATGTGTGTGTGTGTGTGTGTGTGTGTGTGTGTGTGAGAGGGAGAGAGAGAGTAAAGAATATTAAAGTTTTTTAAAATGTTTTTTAAATGCCATATTATGAAATTTTATGAATATATGGGAGCTTATCAAAGTTTGTGTGTTTGTGATTGGGGTGTGTGTGTGTGTGTGTGTGTGTGTGTGTGTGAAAGAGAGAGAGATAAGTTTTTTAAAGTTTATTAAAATGTTTTTTTTAATGCCATAATATGGATGTTTATCAAAATGTGTGTGTGTGTGTGTGTGTGTGTGTGTGAGAGAGAGAGAGAGAGAGAGAGAAAGAGAAGTTTTTAAAGTTTATTAAAATATTTTTTTTAATGCCATAGTATGGATGTTTATCAAAATATGGGAGCTTGTAAATTTTTTTTGAATAGTTGGAATTATTAAAGTTTTTTAAAGTGTTTTTTTAAAATGCCATATTATGGATGTTTTTCAAAATGTGTGTGTGTGTGTGTGTGTGTGTGTGTGTGTGTGTGTGAGAGAGAGAGAGAGAGAGAGAGAGAGAGAGAGAAATCCGTGCCCTCTATGTGCATCCTTATACAGGGTGCTAGTAGTGGAAGTAGCAACCTTACACACAGGGCAAAACTTCCTACTCGGGGCCTTGCCCACACCACGAATGTCCGAACAAGAGATTAATCCGGCCGCTCTTCCAAAACCGAACCCGAAAAAACTGCCCTCACCCAAAAAGCATAGGCGATTTTCCCAAGACAATTTTCTAACGTAGTCAAGAGCCTTAACTACCCTTTTTATTCCAACCGAACCTGCGGGTCACATGGCTGGATCAAGGGAGGAACTTTCACTTGGATCATAGAGACCAACGCTTTTTTCCCCGTCAAAGAGGCACAACCGTTGATTCTTTTCCATAGGACAAGAATTATCCTGTGACTTACTTCAACTATCCTAACATGAATAGAATTGAATTTTATTACAGGAATCCATCGATCCAGCCTAACCCCATCCAATCCCATGGGTTAGCCAACCGCCCAAACACTGTATTGATAGGATAAATTATAAGTCATGTTTTGTCCTGGTACCGAAGGAAAAGAGTTCCCAGGCCCCCTAGGTGGCACTCATGTAAAAAATTAAATAGACACACCACTTACACACCCAATATGAAATTGCCTTTTCTTCGTACTGGAAGCTCACCATTTTAACCAGTGGTCAAGACCTCGACTGATCTTGCCACGTGAGACGTCCTTCTTTGACTCTTCATCAGTTGTTGCAACATTCTCCACTTAGGTCCATGACCTTTTTCCATAAGATAGTCAAAATGCTTCCCCCAACATACTTAACGTAAAACAATCCTTAAAAAACAAGTTTCACATACAATTATAGATTCTATATCATTCCTTATCATTTCTCATCATTCCACATCATTTCTCATGATTCGACATCATTCCACATGATTTCTCATCATTCCATATCATTTGACATTATTCCACATCATTCGACATCATTCCACATCATTTCACATCATTCTTTATCTTTCCACATCATTTCACATCATTCCTTATCATTCCACACATCATTCCTCATCAATCCACATCACTCCACATCAATCCACATCAATTCTCATCAATCCACATCACTCCACATCTTTCCATACATCAATCCACATGAACTACATCAATCCTTATCAACCACATCAATCCACATGAATCCACATCAATCCTCATCACTCCACATCTTTCCATACATCAATCCACATCAACCACATCAATCCATATCAACCACATTAATCCACATCTTTCCATACCTCAATCCACATCAATCACATCAATCCATATCAATTCACACACCCCACACATCACTCCTCATCAATCCAATTTCTACGAACAAGATGGTCTCTTTTCGCTTTGAGTGAATCAGGTTGATTATCAACTTTCATTCATTAGAATCTTTGTTTTACAACCAACCAGGTTAAAAGTAGAGCTACTTTACTTTTCATACTAACAACTTTCTAAGTCTCACAGCCACCACCATTACTTGGCTTAGTTAAAGGCAGCTTTTTTCTTGACTCAATTCAATTAAGTCTGAATTTACGTTCCCCTTTTGGATCCTCGATCCTTTCAAGAATTCCAGATTCCTTTCCTAGGGAATCTAGGAATAAGTCCGTTTACAAGTATTTCATCCAACTAAGCGTGTTTTTGGTCTTTTTCTGGGAAATCCCTTTTTCCGTTTAGAATGTACTCAAGATTCCATTTCTTGAGAGTCTAGACGTATACTTCATAATTCCAGAATTTTAATATGTTCGTGATTCCTTTTTCTGACTAGAAATTTATCCATGTTTTCTCGGCGCATTCCTATGAATATTTTTACATTCTTTTCTCAATTTACCCAAAATAAAATATTCTCAATATTCCTCTTTTTGAATAAAATTTTTATGCATATGATCTGATGGGATTTACAAAATTAATTATGCCCATAATTCCTCTTTTTGATTAAAAATTTATCTATGTTTTCTCGATGCACCGCTATGAATATTTTCACATTCTTTTCTCTATTTTTCCAAAATAAAATATCATGGAAATCTCTCTTTTTGCATAAAATATTTAGGCACACCCCTACTAATCTATTTTTATCTAAATGAATTATACTCATAATCATTTCCATAATTCTCATAAATTGAATGAATCTAGAAAATTTGTGCATAACCTTATTTATTTTTCTAGCAAATGAATAATTTTGAAAACTCCACTTTTAATTTAGTATGCATAAATTCATTTCCTAATGATAAAAATTCTCCCATAGCTTCCTCGTATTTTCTATGAAATGAGAATGTCTAAAATTCCACTTTTAACATAAAAATTTATCATGCATAAATCTAAATTTATTCTCCAAAAAATTTGCCATAGCTTTTCCACATTTTCTATGAAA